>NW_027531292.1:203488-211929 GCF_008692635.1 Crocuta crocuta
GGTGGGGGGCCCAGGGGTCTGAGGAAGGTCTGACGGTTGTAGGGAGCAGGTGGCACAGAACGAGAGCCTGGGAGCTGCCATTGAAGGGAAGCAGGGAGGGCCGGGCACACAAGGAACCTGTGTGCGAGAGGCTCCAGGGGCTGGAGCCACACCTGCAGTGTGGACGCCGTGGTGTGGCCAGAGGCAGCAGTGCTGGCAGCCTGCACTGCCCAGCCCCCCAGGGAGGTGTCGGGGCGTGGGGGGGTCGAGCAGCGGAAGGACAGTGCAGGGGCTGCTGGCAGAGCGCCGGAGTCAGTGACAGTGCCGTGCGGGGGTGAGGCAGGGGCCACCAGGGGAGGTGGGGACCCGGAGGTCGCCGCAGCAGACACACCTCAGCCGGCCTGCCCTCCCTCCCTCCTCTCACCTGCCCGTCCCTCCCCGGCCAGGCTCCAGGGACAGCAGTGGGATTACCGGCCACTGCGTGCACGCCTGCCCCCACACACATCCCTGCCCCCGTGTACACACTTGTCACTGCCCACACACCTGTCTCCACACACACACCTGTCCGTGCGCACACATCTGCCCCCACACACACATCTGTCACTGTGCACACACCTGCCCCCATGCACACACCTGCCCCCCCCACCACACCCCCGCCCCCCCCCCCACCCCNCCCCATGCACACACCTGCCCCCATGTGCACACACCTGCCCCCATGTGCACACCTGCCCCCCCCACATCTGTCACCATGCACACACCTGTCACCATGCACACACCTGCCCCCGGGCACACATCTGTCACTGGGCACACCTGTCACTGTGCACACACACCTGGGAGGTGTGGGGGACCCTCAGGCACAGAGCCAGGCCCAGGGGCACTCACAAGCTAAGGCAGGGGTGGGAATACTTCCTAGAAGCTTCCGGGCCTCCCCACAGCCCCCTGCCTTGTAACCGTGCCCTGTGACGAGACACTCTCCCAGCTCCCACGAGCACCCTGGCTGTGGTCCCAGCCCCCTGACACAGGACACAGTAAGGCCACAGGCAGGTGAGGCCCCCTCCCCCCGCCGGCCCACCCGCGGTCAAGCAGATCGCCACCAGGCACCCCCGGCAGCCCCTCTGCCCGCAGACCCGGGGCGGCCCTGGAGGGACACCAGCCCCTGAGGCCCAGCAGGCCGGGGAAGGAGCGCGAGGGCGGGTGGACCCGTGGCGCAGCGAGGCCTCCTGTCCCCCGAGCAGGTTCTGTGGGGACGTCACAGGGAGCAGGGATTCTAAAGGCAGCACAAGCCACGGGGTCCGCTCTGCACTGCCAGTCTGCGGTTTCGCACTGAAAGCAAGACCTGGTCTGACTTCATTTCCCCAGTCTCTAGGACGGTCTCAAGTCCCGCCCCGCCGGGGGCCAGTGAGCTTGTGCCCCCCCACCCCCGCTTATGGGGTGGGGACACGTTGGGCCATGCCCTCTTCCTAGACTCTGCCCTGGGAGAGCAGCCCTGGCTCAGGGGTCCTGGGCAGGACAGGGTAGCTGTACCTAGCAAAGGAGGCCATGTCCGGGAGCCCACCGCCCAGAACCCACCAGGCGCCTCACTTTGCTCCTCCATAGCAAGGCACAGAGACCCCGACTATGGGGAGCACCTGACCCCAGGGAGCTGGTGGCTGAGGCGGATGCTGGGGCAGGGTGGCTGGGCCCGGAGACCCTGGCTGGTGCCCCACATGACACAGATGCCAAAGTGCCAAGGCTGGATTGGGGGGCCGTTCCCCGCCGGCCCTGGAGCTTGGGACCGGGCTTGGGTGAAGCACAGAGGCCTGGGGGTACTGCCGGGGAGTGCGGCCTCCCTGGGGGCAAATCCAGATGCACCTGGGTCCCTCGGGGGGATGTGGTCCCCAGACAGACGGACGGCTGGCCGCACACCCCACCTGCAATACCAGCAGGAAGTGGGAGCGCAGACCTGCAGCCCTTTGCCCGCCCCCGCGCAGCGGAGGTTGGGAGCCAGGAGCGCCCGCCCATCCCCATCCCCGGAAGGGCGCCGCGAGGATGTAATCTCCGGCGTGGGGTAATAATAGAATCTGCTTAGCAGGCAAGCGGGCAGCTTGCTCCGAAGGACAGAGAGAGAGGAGACAGTCAAAGACCCGCCACACGTGTCACCCTCGTCCTCCCGAACACCTGCACGGGCCTGAGGACCACTTCCAGGGGGCCCTCTGCCCAGGCTGTCGCCCCGGGGGGGGGGTGTGCACCTCTGCCACCTCTTGCCCTCGCAGGGCTGGCACTCGGTGGTGGGGTCTGCCCCCCCCAGACAGCAAGAGGGGGCACAAGGTCCCTGCGGTCCTCGATGTGCCCACCCCTCCCTGCCCCAAGGGCTCCTGCTCAGCGCCCCCCAGACCACTGCCCTGTCCCACGAGCTTCCCCCACCCCCACCAGCACCCACTGCTCAGGGACTGGGGCAGGCCGAGTGCCTGCTACACACTTGTGCTCCGCACTTGGAAGCCTGCGGGTCAGTCTCAGCACAGGCTCACTGGCCACGGGCCTGGTTTATGTAGGCCCTGGGGGGCGCCTGGGGGGCTCAGTCGGTTAAGCGTCCGACTTCAGCTCAGGTCACGATCTCACCGCTGGTGGGTTTGAGCTGACAGCTTGGAGCCTGGAGCCTGGAGCCTGCTTCGGATTCTGGGTCTCCCTCTCTCTCTGACCCTCCCCTGCTCACGCTGTCTCTCTCAGAAATAAATAAAACATTAAAAAGAAGAAGAAGGTCTGCACCCAAATGCAGGCCACCCGTCCAGAGGCCGCACGCACCAGGGAACCCGACATGATCCTGCCAGGGGGTTCCCAGGCTCTGTGCCTGCTGACACGCTGACAGGCTGGCCGCCTCCTGCCCGGGGCTCCTGAGCAGGCAGAGGAGGAGAGACACAGGGCGCCACCCAGGTGACACCTGTCCTGTGCCTGCTCAGGGCTGACGGCCTCGCTCTGCTTGCCCGCACCATTTCTGGGGGCTGCCTGGCCCCAGGGTAGAGGAGCCTGGCGTCCTGAGAAGGAGCACGTGCAGGAGAGGCGCTGGCCTGCACCCCTCCGTGGGCGGGGCCGCAGCAGGGAGCCCCCCGGGCGGGGTCTGGGAGCAGGCCCCCCGGGGGCTCTCACAGAGACCAGCCACACAGGCGCTAAGGAGAAGGATGTCCCGCAGTAGAGAGACCGCCTGTCACACCTGGAAGTCCTGCTGCAGAGACAGACGGGCAGGACAGGGCCCTGCTGAAGCCACCTGGGGTGTGGTGGGACTGTCACCCAGGACCGTCACCCAGAGGCTGGGGCAGACCCCTGGACGGGAGGAGCAGTGAGTGGGGACCGCAGGGCCCCCAGCCCTCGCCTGGGCGGGACCTTCGCTCCAGCGCCCCCTGCTGGTCGCCCGCACCCCAGCCCGGCCCCCCACAGGGGCATTTCAACCTGACCAGGAGGTGGGCCTTCCTCATACTGACCCCTGGGCCGAGGAGGACGTGGCTTGGGGTAGGGAGTGGCCACCTTTCTGGGTCTCTGGACAGGACAACCATGACTGACCCCCAAGTGGCCCGGCTGAGCTCCGGGTCCCACCGCGGCAGACGCCAGGGCCGTGCGCTGTGGGGGGGGCGGTGTGACGCGGAGCCCCACGGCCGGCTGACCCCAAGCTGTGGAACGTGGGTCTGAGCCTCCTGCAGGCAGAGGGACCCGGGAGGGGGAGGCGTGGATGTGGGCCTGTCTCCACCTCACGGGCAGTGCCCAGGACAGCAGCCCCCTGGGGACTGGACGCACATGCCCCCCACCCCGGGCCAGCAGCAAAGCTAGAAAGAATCTGACGGGACCCACCCTGAAACCCTGGGCCACTGGGCGTCACTTGGGGGACTCTCCTGTAGCCCCTGCCGAGCCCCCCATACGTCTGTTCTGCCGCCCAGGGCAACACGGGCCACGTGTGCACATGCCCCCCGTGGCTCCGTGGCGTCTGCTGGAGGATGTTCTATCTGTGCCACATCATGATTAGTTATAAATCCCTTGGGATTTGGGGTTTAGAATCAGCAAACCTCCAATCTGTGACAAGCCCTCTGCCTCTTTAGAGATAAGCCAGCATCAACCCCTCGCTATCCGCCAAGCCCACAGCCCTCCACCCGGGCACACTCCCTCCTCTACCTCATTCTCAGAACACCACCCCCACAACTAGCCCAGGATGGGGGTTTGGGGCCAGAGACTTTGGGGGAGTTGGGGCTGAGAGCCTGGCTCCCTGAATTCTACCCAGTTCCCTGCAGTGCCTGGGCCTGAGGGGGCTGCAGGAGGGCGATACCCGGCGCCTTCACACCCCCACATCTCCGTCTCCCCAGGTGAGGGGCTCAAGCAGGCACACCTGTGACCCAGAGCCCAGCCCCGTGGCCACCCCAAGGCCATCCACCCATGGCCCAGTACTCTGTGGACACTCTCACATTTCATCCACCCCCAGGGCACAAGGCCCCCGAAACAAGGGGAGCCAGTAGCAAGGCAGGGGGAAAACTGGCTGGTGGGGACCAGACCTCCCCCTTAAGGAGCCCCGATGGTACAGGGCACCCACAGTCTCCAGGGCACTGGGCCAGGGGAACGGTCAAGAACTCCAAGGTTGCTCTGTGCCCTCACACCCCCCACTCACATCCCCAAGGGAACCTGACAGGAAGCCTCCTGCCCCAGAGACACAGGGTGAATATCAGAAGGGGGCAGGGGGCTGCTCTTGGGAAGTCACCTCGAATCAACCTCAGAGCCAGAGAAGGTCCCCTCGTGCCCACAGCCTCTGTGAGGTCCTGGCCGTCCCCTTGTCCCCAGAGAGTCAGCGGCAGCCCTAGGAGACCAGGCCAGCGGCTCCTTCTGCAAGAGGAGGGAGAGCCCGCGGGCCGGTGTGCCCCACCGCCTGCCCCTCGTCGGCACAGAACCGGCCCCACAGCCGGGAGACAGGCACAGAGGCTGCCAGACACCTGGGCCTTCCCACGGCCGCCAGCTGCGGCCTCCCTCACCGGGAGCGGAGGCTGCAGACTTCAGCACCGCCCTGCTGGACAGCTCCCCACCCGCAGGCCGGCCTTTCCCGGGAAAGGAACTGGTCCCGCGCACCCCCACACCCAGGAACGGGCACAGGGCCGTCTTCTCCCAGCTCTGGAGGCCCCAGAGTCTGAGCGTGGCCAGCAAGCTGCCCCAGCCTCATCCCGCAGCCCCCTCCCCCCAAGGATGGCACAGCCGAGACGGGGGCACGACCCCAGTGCTTGTGGCTGCTCTCCTGCAGACTCAGGAAGGAGGGACGGGGTGGGGGACCACAGGCTGCTGGCAGGGACCGTTGGGGGCGCTCCCTGGAACACTGCCGTCCCAGCCCTGACGGCCTTGCTCCTGGGACAAGGCAGGGGCTCCTGGCAGCCGGTGCCACACACAGAGTTGGTGGGCTTAAGGGAGATCCCTCCAGGGCACCACAGCGCTGGTCAGATGGCCCGCCACGAAATGCACGCACACTCGGGGAATGCATCTGCACATACAACGTGAGCCCTGACTGCAGGGCAAGGAGTGGGCCCGACTCCCTCAAGCAGTGCCCTAACACCAGGCAGGAAACCCAAACGCACAGACACCGCAAGGGGGGGCAGGTGTCAGCTGCTCCCGGTGCAGTCACGTGTTGAAGCCACAGGCCAGGCGGGCTGGTGGACTGGGAACATGGGCCCAGGGTGGGCAGGGCTGTGCCCACCCCGCCTAAGCTCCGGCCACCACACACACTGCTGTCTGTCTGTCCACCCTCCAGAGAGCCCAAGGCGCCCGAGAAGAGGGCCGCCATGCCCAGGAGGACCAGCGAGATCCGAGGAGGACCAGGCAGCCCACACTGGGGGGGCCTCCCTCATCCCCACTCCTACGGTGGCAGGGGCTCAGGAGGAAGGACCCAGGGAGGAGCATGAGCCTGCATGACGCGTGCCCTCCGCGTGCTTTGGCCCCACTGGGCCTGGACCTCTGTTGCACAAGGGGCAGTGATGCCTCCAGACTGGGCAGATCTGTGGCCTCCAGGCAGGGCCGAGCCTGTGCCCTGCTGTGCCCCGCACCCCACACCAAGCACAGAGGACCGTGGATTGAAGAATGGAGGCCACGCCACTCCTGCATGGGCCTCAGACACTACCAGTGAGAGGCCCCCACCCGAGTGTGCATCGCTGGGGGGCTCAGGAATGCGGACCCTTGAGGCCCTGGCCTCAGGGTGACACCAAGGCTGAGGACAGCTCAGGGCTCTGCGGCCTCCGGGCACTGAGGGCAGAGGCCTGGCTGGTGGTGGAGACTCCACCTCCAGGAAACAGCCACCTCAGGTGAAAGACCTAGCTCCTGACCGGATTTCTGCCGGTTTGGGGAATCGAGTTACCTTCACAGGTCACCTGCTACTGTGCTCTCTCAGGATCCCTGTCAGACACACACACTGAAGCTGCTCTGGGACTCACCTCCCGTTACTGGAGGGGTGGGGAGCGAAACTGGCCTCGTGCTGCTGAAGGTGGGTTGGGCTCCATGGTCGAGGGGCTCTGCCCTCAACCTCTGTGTCTGAAAATGCCCATGTACAGAGAAAGAAAGGAGGCAGGTTCCCACAACAGGCCCACCCCAGGGGCAGGGCCGCGTCCCGGGGCACCGTGGTACTGTGTGGCAGAGGGAAGGGCAGGACAAGCCCCCTGCCCCCCCGGAGCCCGCACTCTGTGGCCCCCACTGTGCCCCGCCCCCCGCCCCTGGGGCCCTGCAGCCCAGCACCGCTGCCCAGCCCGGCCCTGTGACAGCCCCCACCCACCGTCCCCACAGCGCATCCGTCCTCGTTTCTCCCCACGGCCCCCGTCCCCGGCCAGGGACCCCTCAGGCGGCATGGCCAGCACACGGCCCCAGCGGGACACTGGCTGCAGCAGCCACATGGGTCCCCTGTAAGCTCAGGGCCACACGCTCCGCATTGCACGCGAGAGCGAAGACACAGCCATGGAGATGTGAGACCATCCAAGTGGTCGCACGGGTATCAACAATCTGAGTGTTCCTGGAACAGAGGGTGGGGGCCCTGCGCACGGGCATGACCCCTGGACCTCCGAGTGCCATGCTGGCATGGGCGCAGGAGGGATGGACGGGCAAGAGGCCTCGGGGACACGCCAACCCACACATCTGAACGGTCCCAGGAGGCTCTGAGCCCCTCACACACACCAAGCCACACACCCTGAAGAACAAGGGGCCTGGAAAGTTCCAGGGTGCTTCTTCCCACAGGCATCGGGGCCTCACTCCTGTGTGCTCCCCGTGCCCAGGAGGAGACCTGCTCGGTGAGACCACTGTGGCTACACCCAGGCTCTTGGCCAGGTGGGCGGCGAGGGGGGGCATCTGAAAGAGGAGTTTGTAGAGCCTGCGGCTGCCTGCCCAGGGAGGGGGCTTCGCTGGCCTCCACAGATCTGGGCTCCCAGCTGTCCCTGCCCAGCGGGGCCCTGGCCTCCAGCCTGAGGCCGGCGTCACCGCCCAAGGAAGCTGGACACATGAGCCGGGTCTGAGCATGGACTCACCGCGTCTCAGACGGAACCGGGTAAGTTAAGTGCCCTGCGTGGGGCGACCTCCCACCGCAGCCCGGCTTCGCCCAGGGGCCACCCCTGCCCATCATCTCGGCCTGGCCCCCATGGGAGGCCCCCTCCCCAGGGAAACAGCCGGCCAGGACTCAGGAGAGCGCCCAGCGCAGCCCAGGCAGCAGCTCCGCGGCATCACCTCCACTCTGGCCTCCCAGCCTGCAGTCCAGGCTGAAGCTGGCCACAGGGAGTCACCCAGGGGCACTCAGGCCAAACCACGCCTCCCAGATGCCACATTCCTGGCCAGGAGGCCTCCCGCCGCCCCCGCGAACTGCCCACGGCAGTGACACGGAGCCGCAGCTTGACGTGTCCCCAGCTCCTGCTGCGTCACTCAGGCCACATGGGCCCTGTTTAGGCTGCCCTCCCACCTTTGCCCCGAGGCCAGGGAGGCCAGCCCTGCCCTCCAGGGCCCACAGTGGGTGGCTACGGCGTAGGTGCCCCGGGGCGCCTCCACCACCAGTGCCGGGCAGCCTTCTGCCCCCTCGGCCAGGCTGGCAGGGTGGCCTGTAGGTCCGCACGTGGATGAGGCTGCGGCTGCGGCGACCGCCTGGGGACGTGGCTCTGTCCTCACAAACTGCCCCCTCCCCGGATATCACGTGGTCTTCCATATCTTTGTGACCCTCAAAATCCACACAGAGGCACTGTGAGCCCAGGGCCCAGAGAGGAAACCACCCTGGAGGAAAAGCACTGTTCTCATAAGCCGTGGGGCCTCTGGGAGCACTGTTCGGGGGGCTGGGGGGGCTGCTGCCCGGCTCAGAACACTGGCCCCTCAGAGGCTGCTGCGCGAGGCCGGGGCCACCTCTCAGGGTGGGGCCCCACACAATCCCTGCTTTGTCCCTGCGGCCTCTGCCCCAGCCCAGCCTCCGTCTTGCCCAGTGCCCGGGGCAGCCCCGCCCGGCCAGCCGG
>NW_027531292.1:212449-214630 GCF_008692635.1 Crocuta crocuta
GCCCCAGGAGCAGGGCCAGGCTCGTGGGGGCCCATTTCAGGCCTGGGGCTGGCCTGGCCAGGCCCCGGGAAGGGCTCCATCAGAGCGGCTGTGGGAGACACCAGCTCTCCCCACATCTGAGAGGACTTCCTACAGAGTCCAGAGGAGCCCGGGGGTGGGGGCGTCTCTCCCATCCCCTGAGACCCCAGATGGGACCTGACAGATGTGGACCCGCTGTCCTACCGCCAGACACTGCCCACAACGGATGTGCCCCTCCTGCTGACATCATTCCCAGCATGAGCCTCAGAGAAGCCGCAGGAAACCCTGGTCCTGGGCTGGGGGGGCATGGGGNAGAGCCCGGCTGCCCTGCTCTGTGCCCGCAGTACAGAACCACCCCATCAGGTTCCAGGGTGGCCACGAAGGCCTGGGGGCCCCCACCCTGCACGGTGGGAGGGACAAGCCAATGCGGGGAGCACGTGGGGCCGCAGGCAAGCAGCGAGCTCCGCTCACACAAGTGCCCCGAGGTGCCTGAAGCCCCCGCACTCACTGTATGGCAACAGGCCCCCAGAAGCGCAAGCACCCCGCGGTCTACTGGAGGTGGGCGTGGGCAGGAGTGGGCTCTGGGGAGCTCCAGGCACACCCACACCCCAGTGGGCAAAGGTGGGGAGNCATGAAGGTGCCCTGATTGCTTCGTGCCAACGCCAGTCACCAACACCCCCATGGCAGCTGCAGACAGGCAGCATGGCCGAGGCGCCATCCCCAGCACCCAGCCTCTAGCCCTGGAGGGACCTGTGCGCTCCAGGCGTACCACAGGCGCCAGACATGATGCAGGGCCTGTGCTCGGGCCCTGAGGACACCCCACAAACACCTGCGAAAACCAGGACAAGAAACAGCCAGAGAAACATGTCCCTGGGGTGGGGGTGGGGGGGCAGGCCAGCACCAGCTTCCTGCAGCAACTCACTTGCCCGCCCCACAGAGTCCTTGAGGAGGTGAGTCGGGGAGGGGCCACGTGGTCGGGGCGGCGCAGCCAGCCAGCCCGGGGGCCCCCGTCCAACACGCAGGGCTCACCAAGTGTGGCCGAGCTTGTCGCAACTGGAGAGGACCCAGACGGCTCCGGGCACCCTCAGGCAGGCTGGGAACGGGGCAGGACCTGGAGCCCCTCGCGCCACAGCTCCTCTACCCCAAACCCAGTCCTGGGTGGCTGTCACCCCTACAGCCTTCCGTGAGGAACCATCAGAAACAGAGCCTAGTGTTGTCCGAGCATCTCAGAGGAAGTGAGAAGCCAGCTTCTGCACGTGCAGCTGGGGGCACCCCATTCCCAGACGGTTCTAGAAACATCTCTGCACCTCGGCCACAAGGCCTCTGCTCACCCCCAGGACTCCCCCTCCCCTGAAACCTCCATGCTGAGCTGCCCTCCCTCAACAGGGACAGCCCACCCAGGGACGGCCCTCAGCCCGGGCTGGGGGCTTCCTGGCGGAGCGCCTGCACCATGGGATATAAACTGCAGTGCTGTCTGTGCTACTCAGTCACCGGCAGGACCCCGACCAACGCTGCCCAGGCCTTTCTGACGCTCCCAAGGGGGCAGGGAGATGGGCATGGGGAGGGCTCCCCACAAGCTCTGCCCACAACCATCTGAGAACAGGGTCCTGCTACTCTGAACTTTTAAACCAAGCCCGTGCCGTGAGCAGACCAGAGCTGCTGCCCTTGGCCAAAGCACTGCGTTCTGAACCGGCTTCCTCACTTTCAGACAGACGGCACCGTGCCCGCGGCACTGAGGGCGGAGGCTCAGGGGGGCAGGGGGAGACCTTCAGATAGAACAGGTAGTCCACACATGGCCAGCGGAGGCCGACCCCACTCCCTGCCCTCTCCACCTTCGTGGCCGTGGCCCTGCCCCTTCTCTCGGCCTCAGCCCCCTAAGGCACCCCAGGGCCGACTCCAGTCAGCGCTCCCCTCAACCCCGGGAGCAGGGCCCATGCCCTGTAGCCTCTCCCTGGCTCTCAAGTGCCTTCTACTCAGCTTTCTAAAACCAACTGCGTCCTTCATGCCCCAGACACCTCCCCCACTCCTGCCTCGGGCTCTGCTCCCCGCTCTGCTCTGCCCTGGGCCATGGTCACCTCCAGGTCTACCAGACTTTCTCTCCCTCACCTGTCCCACCTTCACGGACTTCCCCCACCCAGGACTTCTCTCCTCCCCCGCCCCCCG
>NW_027531292.1:214669-216649 GCF_008692635.1 Crocuta crocuta
GCAGCCCCCAGGAATTCTCCTAAAGGTCCCCAGAGACTCTGAAAGGGACACCCCAGTGCCCTCAGCGTGGCAGTCTAGACTCCTCCCCCGGCCCACGCACCAGCCTTCAAGCCCAGCCAGCTGAGCTGAGGGTGGCCCCCCGCCCCCATCTTCCCTCGTGAGCTGCACTGACCGTCACCTGAAAGCCCTGCCCCAGCACCTTCACCCTCCATTCCTACCTACCAGTCAAGGGCTCCTGAGGGCAGGCCCCACATCTGACTGTGGGCCCCTGAGAGCCTCCTGCCTTCCCCCTCCTTCCACAGGGCCCTCCCTCCCCGCTTCTGGGAGCTGAGCCCCACCCGCACCTGCTGGGCTCTCATTGGGCAGCCCTGCCCTGCTCCACTTCCGGATGGGGCTGGAAGGGTGAAGGCCAGGGGACCACATGGCTGACACGAGATGCCCCCTGGGCCTGCTCGGGCCCCCCTGGGCCCCCTGGAGGTGCTCCCTGCCCCCCAGCTGAAGAAGCCTTTCCCGGATCAGGGCTGAGGCAGACAGCCTTGGCGGCAGGCTCCAGCCCATACAGTGACACCTGCCCCCCTACCCCCTGTAGGAGCCACAGACGCACCCATCCACCGGAGAACACGATGCCTCCCCCGGGCGGCCTCCCCAGGTGACTCCAGGACACTGAGGCGATGCCCAGGCAGCAGGAGGATGGCCTCGCAATCGCACCCCGGCCACCTGCAGGCAGAGGCCTAACGCCCACACAAGTGACAGAACCCGCTTGCCGAGCCGAGAGTGCGCCAGCAAGACGGAACCACTGGCCACTGAAAAGGTGCAACAGAAAGGGCAAGCAGGACCCCATCAGCCACCAGAGGGGCATCCGGCGGGCAGAGGGGGCAGTCCGCCCACACTCGCACTCAGCACCCCCGCATCTGGAGGCAGAACAGCAGGCCTCTGGCTCGGACTGCCCGCCAAGGTGCCCGGAGCGGACGGGCAGCACGCAGCTTGGTGTCGCCTGGGCGCCTCCCTCCCTGAGCAGGACCTGGGCAGAGCGCGCGGGAAGAACGGGGAGGAGCCGGGCACACGCAGTCCAGGGACAGAGGTGGCGCTTGGAAGTTTGCTCGCACATCCTTCCGCTGAGGTCTCCTGGCAGCAAGCCTGCCCTGGATAAGGTCAGACGTTTATCTCCGGGGCAAAAGGCCAGGCCTGGGAAATTGCAACTGTCTTGGCATTTGCTGCCGAAGACCAGCCAGCAAGCCGAGCAGCCCGGCCCGGTGCACCCACATTCCCGGGGCCCCACATCCACCGACGACCCTTCCGCAAAAGGGACAGGGAGACAGCCCTCCCGGGAAGCAGTCCCAAAGCGCTTGACAAAGCCACCAGGAACGCAGGCTCAACAGACCCCTGGGGAGGGGGCCTCAGCACACGGAGAGCCCACTCCCCTCAGAGGGGAGAGGGACCCGAGGAGAAAGCCGGCGGCTTTGTGTGTCCCTCGGAGTTGTTTGCCAAACATCACATGGCAGCGCGTTGCTGACACACGCGCACGGCTTCTCCTTTCGTATTCATTACTGTTAATTACAGTGGAAACGTCCTGTAATGAACTGCATGACAGTGTCACTCGGCGAGGAGTGTGGAGACCAGCCCCCGCCGTGGAGCCCAGCGAGCCCGGCACACGGAGAATTCACGGCTGTCACCACTTGCACAATGAAGTTTCCTTATAATCACATTTTATTGGTGCGATAATTAGATTATTTCACTGCTCCCACATTGTGCAGCCCCAGGTCCCTCCCCCACTGAGGATTTTACCAACTCCGGTTGCTCCTCCCAAGAAACATACGTATTTTGAACTCAGATGAACACGGGCTGTCTGCCACCTTGAACCCAGGCCACACCACCCCCACTCCCAACAGCACTGCCCGCCTCCCAGGGGTCCCTCGGGGCTCGGCAGTTGGCACAGAGGCTGTCTACTCACACCCACGGGGGGGGGGAAGGCAGCTTCCC
>NW_027531292.1:216657-224032 GCF_008692635.1 Crocuta crocuta
TGGTCCCTTCATACACGCTCTGCCTTAGTTACATCACAACCACTGCCCTCCCCAGAGAGCCCAGGGCCTGGCCCACTTTCCTCCCTAACACCACCTCTTGGCTCCACCTCTGTGTGCCAGGGGGGCTTGGGAAGGGCCTGCAGCCTCCCTGGCCCCCCCACCCTGCACCAGCGGGGTGGGATCTGCACTGCTGCACCCTCCTTTCCTTCCTCCTCTCCCCTACCAGCCCTAGGCCCAAGGAACTTCCCAGAGACAGGGAGAAGCCGTCAGTGCCAATCGGACCTCTGGGCTGCCAGGAGAGGCCCATCCTGGGAGAAGAAAGAAAATGGCTGAGCCCAGCCTCCCACAAAGCGACTCTGTGAACGCCTGGCCAGCTGGATGAGGGGCTGGCCGCTGGGCTAGGACCCAGCCTGATCACCAGAAAGACAGCCAGGACGGGCCAAGCAGCCCCCTCCTCCCACTGGCCGGGGCTTGGTGATCCATGGCCCGGGATCTGGCAGAGGGTCCAGAACCAGCCTCCCTCTCCCTCCCATGGGGGAGCGCAGTGTCGCAGACACTCGGAACAGTGGCCAGGAGGAGCGAAAGGCGCTGTCCAGCCCTCACAGCCGCCTCGGTATTCTCCCAGTCCCACCGTGGAGGAAGGTCCCAGCCTGGCCAAGGTGGCCCGGTGGGCCCACAGGACGCGTAGGGCCGCCTCCCTGCCTGCCACCGGGACTTGGGGGTCGCGGCCGGGGGCGCGCGGCTCGGGGCGCAGCTGCTCGGGCAGCACGCCTATTAGCGCGGCCGCGGCAGACGGCAGATGGGCGCCTGCTCGGCCCCCTCCTCCCGCGGCACAATGGGCCCGGTCGCTCCGGCGCACAATGCAGCCGGGCCCGCGCACCTGCCGCTGGAGCTGAGGGGCGCTNACCCCTCCAACCGTGACCCCGGGCCTCCTCGCGGCTCCCGCTCCCCCCGGACGCCTGGTCTCACCGAAACCGCCTGTCCCCCCGGCGCCCTGGTCCCTCCGGCCCCCGTTCTCCATCGGTGTCCCCAGTCCTCTGCCCTCCCCCCCCCCGTGCNGGAAGGACTTTATCGCCCCCTCCCCTGCCCCGGGCGGGGCGGCGCCGCGGAGGCGAGAGGCCAGCAGCCCGAGACCTTGCACCTCGCGAGGCCGTGCTCGGGAAGCCGTGCCCCGCTCCGTTTTCCCAGGTGTCCACGATGACCGGCACAGCGGGGTCAAGGAACTCACCCAAGGTCACACAGCAGCGGCCTGCCTCCCGAGGCGGCTCCTGGGCATTTGCGCGGACGGGCTTCTGTCGGGTCGGCGGCTGGGTGGGGCGCGCGGCCCCGACGGCTCCGGAGAGGCGGCTGCAGAGGCTGCCACACGGGCACGGCCTCTGTTGCTCCGCAGGAAGACGCCAGTGCTGCAGACGGTGGGGGCGGGGAGGCGAGGCCGGGGGCCGGGGGCCCAGAACCCCCGAGGCCCCGCGGCCTCAGAGCCGCCAGTGCCTGGGCTTCGCGAACCTGCAGGGTTTGTGCTGCGCGCTCCCCTCTGTTCCCCACCAGCTGCCCTCAGTCCCATCAGGACCGTCCGCTGCTCCTGCCTACCCTTGGGGGGGCGGGGCGGGGGGCTGTGTGAACTGCAAACTCCCAGATCCTTCCAGCGCCCCTCCCGGGCTGGGGGGCGGCCCAAGACTCGGCCCTGCCCGTGTGGGGGTCCCCGCATTGAACAGACGGCCAGAAGCTCAGCTCCAGGCCTGGGGCAGGGGGCTGGCTGGATGTAAGGAGCATCTGGGACCTTGTATGGAAATTATCCAGGGATCAGCTCTAGCTGGAGGCAGAGTAATCAAAGAAGTGGGATGGGTGAGGCCCCTGTAGGCAGAGGTAAGGGCCGGTGCAGGTGCGGGACAAGGGCCAGCTGGGGCCTGCACACCTGCACTGGAGCGCTGCCGCCAGTCGCCTGGGCCCCCTGCGTGCAGGACTTGTCAGGACCCGTCTTCGTGGGGCCCCAGTAGCACCTGGCTCTGTTGAAAGCTCTCATCTGGACACTCCTGGCTTTGTAGACTTCGGCTTCCCATTGCCTCCCCTTGGCTCCTGGGGTCTCCCCTCTGTGGCCATTTCTGAGTCTTCTCTGTGGAGCCCCCTCCCATCGACATCTCTCAGGGCTCCGTGGGGGGTCCCCTCTCCTTGCCCCTCCATGTCCTCCAGGTGACTGCCCCAGCCCGTTCCTGAGTTGCGTTGCCAGCCTCTGTCCCCTGCCACGGGCCGTGGGGCCAGGTCCCTCCTGCACCTCTCCTTGCCTCTGTTGCACAAGCTCTCACACTCAACACTTTCACGGCAGAACACCTCATCTCCCTGTCGTTGTGGGGGTCAAGGGCATGACCCCTCATGGTCAGGCTTCTATCAGCCCAGTCCAGTGCTGGCCTCAGTGCGGCTGGGAGGCCTGGCTGGAGCAGGACACCGGATGTTCAAACGAGAAACGAGAAACGGCACAGATACTGCATAAGCATTTGCAGCCGCTTGCGGGAGACCATCGTACCCTGCTGCCCAGGCCGGACAAGAATAAGAGAAGAAGAGAAGACCCAAGCCCAGTAGCCTGCAGGAGCCCAGACACAAAACTCCTTAACCGGATATTAGCAAATCGATTTCAGCAGTGTAGAAGAAGAATAAAGCGGGGCAGATTCCAGGAATGTAAAGTGACTTTAACATTGCAGAATTGATTGATGTTACTCACCATGCCAGCAGTCTGGAATAGAAAAGCCACACAAACATTTCAATAGATGTTTAAAAAGAAAAAAGAAAGAAAGCATTTGACGACATTCAACACCCATCTATGATGAACAATACAAAAATCTTGGAAAACTAGGAGCAGAAGAGACTCCTTCAATCTGATAAAGCAAGGGAATCTGCCCCGGATGGTGGAAGGCCAGGTCGGGATGAGGCAAGAGCCTGCCCCTGCACCGCTGGATCTTGACCCAGAGGGGCCGAGCCAACATAATAGAGTGAGGAGAGCAAACCAAAACCACTTGTGTTTCTGCTTTTACGTGATTGGAAAGGAAAATTAAAACTCTCTCAATTGGCAGATGACACTATTTTCTGTAGAAAACCCTAAGCTACAAAACGCTACCAGAACTCAACATACAAGACCGGTGTATGAAAATCCTATTTCTATATCCTAACAATAGACAATTAGAAATTGATGTTATAAAAACAGTACCACCTACAAACAGAAAAAAAACCTTGGGACGCTTGAGGTAAATTTAACAAAATATGTGTGAAATATGTATGCGGGAAACTATAAAATACCACTGAGGGACTAAAAAAAGACTTGAATAAATGAAGTCGTGCCATGTTCATGGATTCTAAAACTCAAAATTGGTAAGATATCAATTCTGAGGGTGCCTGGGTAGCTCAATCGATTAAGCATCTGACTTCAGCTCAGGTTATGATCTCTCAATCTGTGGGTTCGAGCCCCACATCAGGCTCTGTGCTGACAGCTCGGAGCCTGGAACCTGCTTCAGATTCTGTGTCTCCCTCTCTCTCTGTCCCTCCCCCATTCATGCTCCGTCTCTCTCCATCTCTCAAAAATGAATAAATGTTAAAAATTTTTTTTAAGATATCAATTCTTCCCAAATGGATCTATATTTTCAATGCATTTCAAGCAAAACTATAGTGATTTTGTTTATTTAATTTTAGGAATTAACAAGCTGACCCTAAAATGTAAAAAGCAGTACAAAAGACCAAGGAAATCCCAAATAGTGTTGAAGAACAATAGAGTTGGGAGACTCGCACTACCCTATGTCAAGTCTCCCTGTAAGCCTGCAACAGTCAAGACAGAATGTCATTGGCTCAAAGACAGACATATGAATCCAACTATGACATTACAGTCCAGAAATCAGTAATGATGTGTGTGCCAGTGGGTTTTCAACAAAGGAACAAAGGTGATCCAATTTAGGAATGATCATCATTTCCAAAAAAGGTGCTGAAATAAGCATCCATATGCAGATAAGGAGCCTCCACCCTTACCTCACACCATCGACAAATATTGACGGGGTTAACTGGCTGATATTAACAAACATTAAATAGAAACGGGTCACAGACCTAAACATCAGAGCTGTAACTATGAAAATTCTAAAAGAAAACACAGGAGAAAATCTTTGTGTCCTCGGATGAAGCAAAGATTTCTTAGATAAGATGCAAAAAGCACAGAGCAGATAACTTTTAAATAATAGTTGGACCCCATCAAAATTATAAAGCTCTGTGCTTCTTCTGTAAAGAAAATGAAATGCCACAGATTGGGAGGAAATATCTTCAAAACTAATCTCTAGCAAGAGATTTGTGTCTAGTGTACAGACCTTACTACTTGCTGAGATGAAAACTGGATTGAAAGATTTGAGAAAACACGTCATCCAAGAAGAGGCACAATGGCATATAAGCACACGAGGAAGGGAGGGGTCATCGATACCCGGATGGCAAAACCACAGCGGGGTGCGCTGCACACCTGTTAAATATTGGCTGACACTCAGGACCCCGACACCACCACACACCGGCGGGAACTCAGCACACCTGGAGCCCTTGGATGTGGCTGATGGGGGTGCAAAATGGTCTGGCCACTTGGGAGACCAGCTTGGCAATGTCTCATAAAATTCAACACTCCCTTAGCGCACCATCCAACTATTCTAGTCACAGGTATTTCCCCGAGAAAACATGAAACCTTCTGTCCACGCAAGAGGTAGACGCCAATGTTTACAGCAGCTCTACCTGTAATTGCCAGAAATCGGAAGTGCCCTAAATGTCCTTCCATGGGTGACTGGCTGGCTGAACGGTGCATCGCTACGATAAAGAGGGGTGCATTGGGAGCGCCTGGGTGGCTTAGTCGGTTAAGTGTCTGACTTTCGCTTAGGTCACGATCTCGCGGTTTGTGGGTTCGAGCCCCGCGTCGGGCTCTGTGCTGACAGCTCAGAGCCTAGAGCTGTTTCAGATTCTGTGTCTCCCTCTCTCTCTGACCCTCCCCTGCTCACACTGTCTCTCTCTCTCAGAAATAAACATTTAAAAAAAATTAAAAAAAAAAGACATTTGAAATATATAAACAAATACGAAGCAGAAAAAAAAATCACGTTTGGCCCCAGCACCCAGAGAAAACCACTGTGGTGGACTGACTGTGAGCACGTGTGTCCCGCACAGAGGTCGCTTCCAGCTGGCTTCTGCCACGCGAGACGGTTTATCATCTCCCCTCTGTTGCGAGTAGTCGGGACAGAGAAACGCGAGAGGAGTGTCTCTGTATCAAGTCTCCTGTTGGTGAACATCGTCTGTCTTCTCATTTACGTAGGTCTGCAGTGCTTTGCAGCTTCTAGAATACAGATCAGACACTTCTTTCGTTAAATGTATTCCTTGATGCTTCTCCTTGACGCTGTTATAATTACTTCCTTAATCTCGTTTTCAGGTTGCTCTTGCCAGCGTGTAGAAACACAAATAATGTTTGCACTGCATCCTGCACATTTGCCAAATTTACTCATTCTGATAGTTTTTAGTAGAGTCCTCAGGTTTTCTGTATAAAATCTCACGCCATCTGCAAATACGGTTTCTTTTCTTTTCCCCCCGAATCTGGATGCCTTTGTTTCTTTTTCTTGCCTTATTATCCTGTCCAGAATCTCCAGTAAAACATTGGATAGAATCAGCAAGGCCACACATTCTTCTCTAGTTCCTCAGGTCATAAGGGGCGTATCCAGTCTTTCACTATTAAGCATGATGTTAGCTGTTAACTGTAGGGTTTTTGTAAATGCCCTTTATTAGGTAGAAGAAGTTCACTTCTAGTCCCAGTTCGTTAATTTTTTTTTCCAATCACGATAGAGTGTTGGATTTTGTGAAATGCTTGTTCCGCATCTATTGAGATGACAATGGGGTACTTTTTTTTTTTTTAAGCTATTGGTGTGGTGTGTTACATTAACTGATTTCCAAACACTGAACAGTCTTGCATTCTGGGTTACACACCACTGGTCATGGTCTATAATTCTTTTTTATATGCTGCTGGGCTCCGTCTGCTAATGTTTTGTGGGGGATTTAGTGTCTATATTCATAGGGTATATTGGTGTATTGTTTCCTTGTCTGGTTTGGTACCAGGGTTGTTCTGGCCACACAGAACGAGTGGGAAGTGCCCCCTCCTCTTCTGGGAGCAGTCTGGGAAGGACTGGCGTTAATTCTTCACTAGCATCGGGTAGAAGTCACTGGAGAAGCCATCGGGCCAAGGGTTTGTCCTCATGGGAAGTTTTAAACGACTGATTTCTGCTCCTTCTTGAGTCAGCTCCGGTGGCCCGTGTCTCGCCAGGGCTCTGCCCATGTCCCCGAGTTATCTGATGTGTTGGTGTACATGTATCTTCATATTTCAGAGTCCTTAGAAGCCTTTGGCTTTTACCCTTCCCCCCCCCACCCTTATGGGCTCCAGGCTCTTGGAGCTGACTGGCCTGAGGGCCCCAGTAACAATGCCCTGTTCCTGCTGCCCCCCGGGGGACGCCCCCAGCCCCTGCAGCCCGAGGATGGTGGCTCCTCGGAGGCCCCGGTCCAGCCTCCTGCTGCAGACCCTGAGGCTGTGGCTCCTTCCCCCTCTTTGGGCACAAGAGAAAGAGCTAAAGAGGAAGACGTGAAGCAAGGAAAGTTCCGGAGTCCGTGCCTGACTCTGACCAGTGAGGGCTGTCCTGGGGAAGGGGGTGAGCCCAAGACCAAGAGGCCAGGATGCGGCCTCGGACCACAGAAAGACGCCCAGTAATTCAGAGGTGAGGGGGGCCTGGCCCGGGGCCCCGGAGGCTCTGAGCTCCTGCCAGCTCCGTGGGGAGTCTGCACGTCAGGGGGTGGGCATCGGGGCCTCCTGCCCGCCAGGTGACGATAGGGGGCCGGTGGCCTTGCTCCCAGGCCCCTTAGGCGTCACGGGCGGGAAGGCAAGGCACCCGCGTGACTCACACTCCCCACGTGTGTATTTCAACTGGCAGGTGAATAAGAAATAGAGAATGAGGAGCCGCCAGGCTGCTGGAGATTGGCTGCAGGACAATGTGAATGTACTTAACACGACCAAACAGCACACTTAAAAACGCTGAAGATAGTAAATCTTACGTATATTGTTAGCTGCAATTAAAAATTTAAAAACAGGCTGGAGAGAAGATGGGGGTCACATTCCTAAAAGCGGGTGTTTTGTTCTTCCCCCCGAGTCACAGCGCGAACGACGCAGGCAGCCGGCGGCCCTGGGGACCGGGGTGGCAGGAGGGCGTTGTTTCCCAGCCCGCGCTGCTGGCCGGACTCTTTTGGAGCATTAACCTGGCTCCTCGGGGACGGCCCAGCCCCGCGCCCCCTCCTCCCGCTACGGAGGAGGAGGAAGGAGGAGGCAGGCCGGGCTGGCCATTACACC
>NW_027531292.1:224226-226645 GCF_008692635.1 Crocuta crocuta
CCCACGGGAGCTCGCTAGCTGCAAAGAGCAGAGAGAAACAGCGCCGCGAGCGCGGGGGCCTCCCGGGCTGATTGATGGCGGCTGTATCAAGAGATAAGGGCCCTTGTACCCTGATGAATTGTGGCTTCATAGTCCACGCGTCTCGGGATGGCTGTCTGTGTGCCCACGTGATGGATGACGATGGCTCTCGAGGCCCCGGCCTGTCCAGGGGAGGGCGGCGCGGCGCCCCACCCCCGCCTCCGGTGCCCAGGCTCCGCGCCTGCTAACAGACCGTGTATTTATGTGTTCAATTTGTTTTTATTATTATTGTCATTACTGTTATTTGTTTTTTCAGAATTAGAAGTCCGTCAGGCATTCTCTCACCCCCAGAAGCCGGTCACACGTCCACGAAGGGCAGGCAGAGAGCTTTCCTCAGACGTGAGCAGAAGAAAAATGTTTTGTAATTACGTTGACTGTGAATAATTAAACTCACTATAACTCAGTGGATTGAGTCTACACTTCCTGGAATCCGGAGGGTTAGCCCACAAATCACTTCTCCACACGTGAGCAGCCAGCAGATTTGCACTTACGCAATGGAAATGATTCCCGTGACATTGGTGTTTAATAAGGGATTTTCCCCTTGTTTTTTCCAGGACCCCTTCAACATCAGGATGGGTCACTCCACCTTGACCTGACCCATTTCCTGTCACAGGGTGGGGGCGGGGGCGGAGGCTGTCCATGGTTGGTGTCTGGGCTGTCTGATGGGTGTCATGTTGACTCCGCCCCATCACATGCCCACACGTGTTCACACACACACGTATCCACACACACCCATGAGCTCACGCGTGCTCACGTGAACTCATACACACTTACGTATCCACACTCACAGGTGTCCCTGCACGCCCACAAGCTCACACGTGCTCACATGCGCTCACACATGCTCACACATGTATCCACACTCACAGGTGTCCCTGCACGCCCACAAGCTCACACGTGCTTACACACTCACAGGTGCTCACACATGCCCACAAACTCCCACTCACACACATTCACATACTCACACATTCTGGCACACTCACATGTGCTCATGCACATTCACACACACACACTCACCAGAAAAACTTGAGTCTTGACCCAGCGCCCCGGAGGGCTCTAACCTGGGGGCCCCAGACCCCTCCCCAAGGCCCAGGAGGAAGGCTTGAGCTCTGAGCTGAAGCCCCTGGCACAGCGGAAGGCCGGTGCTTTCAGAAGCAGCTCCCTGGAGGAGTCCCACAGGGGTGTCTCAGACTATAGGTTAGAATTTGGAATTCTTGGGGCACCTGGGTGGCTTAGTCGGTTAAGCGTCCAACTTTCGCTTGGGTCATGATCTCGCGGTTCGTGGGTTCGAGCCCCGCGTCGGACTCTGTGCTGACTGCCAGCTCAGAGCCTGGAGCCTGTTTCAGTCTGTGACTCCCTCTCTCTCTGACCCTCCCCTGCTCACGCTGTCTCTCTCTCTCTCCTAGAAATAAATAAAAAACATTTTAAAAAATATATCTCTAAAGAATTTAGAATTCTTTTTGGTCCCCCGAAGGTGACCTATCCTAGCTGGGTCAGCTGGTGAAGACCCATGGAAAGTCGCAGAGACCACTTTCTCGGGCACGTGAAGGTGTCCACAGTTCAGCAGCGGGGATGCAACTGGTCAAGCTGCGAGGGCTGCCAGCAGCTGATCCTGGGAGGGACCCGTCCCGGAGGGGAGAGGGCGCCGCGGGCGCACGGGTGCAGAGAGGACACCCCCGCTGGGCCTGCTCTCTTCCCAGGGATTCCCGGTCCCTCAGCTCTGGCCGGCACCGGCCACCCCAGGTGTGGCAGCCCCAGGAAGGCAGCTGAAGACCTGCCCCTCCCTGGAGCATTCAGCCCTCCGGCCAGGCCTCAAGGGCAGGCCAAGCGCGTCAGCTCCTCTGCACCCGCTGCACCTCGGGGCAGCCTTGACCCCACTCTGCGCTCTCCAAGCTTGCAGAGTCCCTGCTCCTGTGGCTTCGGGCTCCTGTGGGCCCCTTAGCCCCGCAAGCCCCGTGGCTCCCATGGCTCTGTGCCGCCAGTCCAGGGCTCCCCCTTTCTCCTCCTCTGCACCCCTTCTCAGTCTCCACGGCTTCCTTTCTGCCGCTGGCCCGCTCATGTGGGCTCTGTGGGGTCTCTGTCTCCCAGTTTCCTGGCCTCTCCTGGACTGGCCCCCCGGCCACAGCACCTCTGGCGGAAGAATCCAGCTGGACCCTGTTCCAGTCTCCCCTGGGCAGGCCGTGTCTCGGTCAGAACCTGCTCTACTGATTTATCTCCCCTCCAAGTGCTGGCTCCTGAAGAAGGCACTGGCCTGTCTCTCTACCTGCCTGGCCCTTGGGAAGGAACAAATGGCGGGGGTGGAAAGGAACAGAGGGAGGTACTCACATTCCAGGCGATGTGAGCG
>NW_027531292.1:228073-230396 GCF_008692635.1 Crocuta crocuta
GGCCCGGGGTGTGGGCGGTGGGGTCCGGGGGCCCGGCCCGGGGTGTGGGCGGTGGGGTCCGGGGGCCCGGCCCGGGGTGTGGGCGGTGGGGTCCGGGGGCCCGGCCCGGGGTGTGGGCGGTGGGGTCCGGGGGCCCGGCCCGGGGTGTGGGCGGTGGGGTCCGGGGGCCCGGCCCGGGGTGTGGGCGGTGGGGTCCGGGGGCCCGGCCCGGGGTGTGGGCGGTGGGGTCTGGGGGCTGGCCTGGAAGTTCGAGCCAGGACTCCTGCCCCTGCTGTGGCCCGTCCACAAAGCAGACCTGGGCCCAGGGTGGGGGGGACGGGTTCCTGACCCCAGGGCTGCCCTCCACCCTGTCACGGAGTGGGACACCCTCTCCTTGGACAGGTGCTTTTCACTGGAGCGGGCGCCAATGCCACTTGAGCATGTGACTTTGGCACATGCGTGTGGGCACAAGGGGTGGCATGTAGGTCCCAGCCCGTCTCTGAGGGGCCTCACCAGAGGGGATGCAGGGCACACACTGACCCCAGAGAGCCCGGGGTGGCTTCACCGGCCCACACCCACTCATTGTGCAGTTGCGGCTGGGTTTGGGGGTGTTTGTCATGCAGCGTTTTGCAGCAACCACTGACTGATACAGAGCTGTAGCCTCTGCGGCCCCTCCCACTCCTCTGTACACCCCGTGAGAGGGCCGGGGAACCCCACACCCAGCCATGTGCCCCCCTCGCCCCAACCCCAACCCTGGACTTCGGCTCCTTATTGCCTCCAACTGGTCACAGCCCCAGGTGCCCCTCCAGGACCCCAGGCTGGATGTCCACGCCAGAGACCACTAGAGCATCTCCCTCAGGGTGCTCAGATGCCGTGGCACCGGGTTCCACTGATGGAGTGCCCTGCGTCAGGCCGAGGTGGTTCTCTAGGTCACAGAGTTGCTGGTGGGAGGGAGGGAGGGAAGCAAAACGTGGCTCACGCTGACACTGATGGCACGGGGGTGGGGGGGGAAGACATGGCCGTCCTTGTGCTCAGGGGTGGCCACTGTGTGGGCCCAGGTGGCAGGACACAGGGCTTGAGGGGAAAGTGCTTCTCCTCAGCTGCCCCAGGAGGGGGCCTGGGGGCCCTCAAAGCTGTCAGCAGTCAGACACCAAGAGATGGCGTCAGGGCACTCGCTACCCAGGCTCGGCCTCCCCTGCACCCTGCGTCCTGGCCCTGCTGGGCCTTTGTGGCCTGTGGGCAGCGGCCGGCCAGAGCCGCCAGGAGCCGGTGTCGTGAGCCTGTGCTTGGGGACAGGAGTGCAGAGCTGTGGGCCAGCCCGGGCCCCATGTCACCCCCCCCTCGCCACCGCCACGGCCCTCCCCCGCGGTGCCCAGAGGAGCCTTCTGTCCTCAGAGGAGCCTGCCCCTTCGCTGAAGCCGGGACCTTTCTGCTTATTTCCAGGCCTGCTGATCTCTCTACCTGGGCCCTGGGGGGACGTCAGGGCAGACCTGCCCAGCGGGGGGGTAGGGTGGGCGGCCTGGGGGCTGAGATCAGGCAGGAAGACAATCTGTCCAGACAGGGATGGTGCCCAGAGGCGGGGGTAGGGGGGAGGCTGGTAAGTGCGGCTGTCCTAGGAGAGGGGTTCAAGGCACGGTGCCAGGCTCAGCCTGTCCCTGAGGACGCTGAGGGCAGACAAGGTAGCACATGGGGCAAGTCTGCCCTTTACCGACGCTAGTGTCGTGAGCAGGGTGGCTGGATGTAGTGAATAGAAACATGGAATGCGCAGTTAAATTTGAATTTCAGATCAGCAATGAATATCTTTTTTAGTATAAGTGTGTCCTGTGCAATATTTAGGGCATATTTATGCTGAAAAAATATTCATTGTTTATCTGAAATTCAAATGTGTCCTACAATCTGCCCAGCAAGTCTGTGAGCAGGTGGGGGGAGGCCCCCCCCACGTACGTGGTGTGTGCAGGTGGGGGCAGGTAGGCAGGGTGCATGGGGGAAGCAGACGGGCTTGGACTTCAGAGTGTGTCCTGGGGCCATGGTGCCTGGAGAGCCACTGAGGCAGGTGGGAGGGGGCGGGGCACGGAGCTGCAGAGACTCCCTGCCTCCACTCCCCAGGCTTGGGGCGGGGGGTGTGGGGGGGAGACAGAGGGATGAGGCCCAGCCAGAGGGCCAGCCCGGCACCCACCCCCAGCCTGGCACCCACACACAGAAACTGCATCGGGCTCTGCCACCCACCTCCTGCCTCCTGGCTCCAGGCAACCAATCTGGAGGCCAGTCTCGGGAATCGGGACAGAGCAGCACCTGGGTTAGAGTCGCGGCTGCACCATCAGGGTCAGCGGCTGAACCCGGACCC
>NW_027531292.1:230667-231667 GCF_008692635.1 Crocuta crocuta
GGACCCCCAGAGACCCCCGGAAGCCGGGCGCATGGCCTGAGATGACACTGAGCGTGCCCTGCTTGGTTTTACATGAGGAGGAAACGAGCTGGGGGCGGGGTGGGGGTGGGGGACAGACCCGACCTCTCAAGTCCCTCTGAGCGGATTAGAAACGAGGAGGGAGCGGGCAGGACCACTCGCTGGTGGAATGAGATCCGGCTGCTGGCGTCGGCTGCCCACGTGGCTCGGAGCTTCCCCGGCTCCTGACACCCTGGGGCAGCCCCCAGATCTCTGGCTTTACTGAGGACCAGGCTGCCTGTGATAGTCTAGGCTGGAGGGCTCAGTGGTTAGACTCCCCGGGTCAGGGTTCGGCCTGGCCAGGTTCAGACCCTCTTCCCCTCCAGGAGGGCAGGCCCCTTCCCTGCCTGCCCCTGCTGTCCATGCGTGAGGGCGACAGTGGCCCCTGGGGCAGGGTCGCAGGGACTCGGACGAGGGCGAGCTCAGTAAGCGGCCGGGCGGGACTGCGTCAGGGGCCCAGCAGTGCCCCCGCCCCGGGCCGTCCCAGGGGCGGTGCTCGGCGGTCTGGCACAGCCGAGGGGCAGGGCCGCCTGGCCACACAAGACGAGGCCCCCCCCGGCTGGCCCGGGACGCTTGGCTGCACCCGGCCTGGCAGCCCCCCAGGGCAGGCTCCGGTCCCCTCGTGGGCACGGGCTTGGCTGGGCCGGAATCGCTGCCGCTCTCCACGTTGGGGAGGGGTCTGCCGGCGGCCGCGCTGTGTGTCCTCACGCTGCCCCTGAGAAGGTGGGGGCGACGAGAGCGGAGGGGGCCGCTCGGGTGCACGCAGGCGGCAAGGCGAGGGTGCGGCCCGGGGTCCGAGCTGCGCAGCCCCGACGCCAGCCCAGACTTTCCAGGGCGTTTCTGGCAGAGTGGCAGCGGGTGGGGGGCTCTGACTCTGAGCAACAGTCTCCCCAGGGCGCTACGAGGGGAAGGAGAGGGGCCAGGAGTGGGGTGTCCCAGGAGG
>NW_027531292.1:231821-250034 GCF_008692635.1 Crocuta crocuta
CTTTTCTCTGCTGGGTGTGTCCCACCGGCCCAGGTGCTGTGGGGTCAGGGCTGCGCCCTCGTGCCTGATTGAACCGTAATCACTCTGAAAGCCCATCTCCAAATACAGTCCCACCATGGGCTTCGGGGCGAAGATTCGGTCAGGAGAGAATTGGGACCCCCCACAGCGGTGTTGGAGACCCTGGTGTCGGCCCAAGTCTGGGGGTTCTGCTTCATCTTCGTCTGGAGCATGGGCCTCTCTGTTCCCAGAAATGGCCCTTTGTTCGGGGTTCACAGTGCCCTTGCCCTCGGGGCCGCCCCGCCCTGCCCTCCATCACCACGGTCCCCTCGCTGCCGCGCCCCCCTGGGCAGGTCACAGCATGCAGGCAGATGGGCCTTCTGGGACTCGCTAAAGGCAGAGCCCTGGGGTCTCCTTGGGACACTCGCCTCTCCGGGCACGGTTCCGGCGGAGGGGGGGTCGGCATGAGGGGCCTCGGAAGTCCACCGCCCTCTGAGCAGCCAAGCCCGCCCAGGCCCCGCCTTCTCCAGGACCACCCTCGCACCCCCCTGGCTGCCGCGAGAGGGCCGTCCCCCACACCCCTCTGCACCGCGCCCACCGTGGTCCCACAGGCCCTGCCCAGTGGCCTCGGGGGAAGGCCGGCCCCCAGATGCCACCTCCCCCCAAGAGGACCAGGCCCGGGGCCCGGGAGGAGCTGGGCCTGAGGCGGTGTTGGGGTCCCAGCCAGTGAATGGGACCAGAGGAGGGTGAGTGGGTGATGCAAAGCCCTCCTCGGCGCCCCTGCTGCTCCCGCCACAGCCTGCACCTTCTGCTCACCAAACGCTTCTCCTGCGGGCACCTGTTTGGTTTATTTTGCATTTACGTCATTCCATCGCATTGTACGTCAGCCCCTCGGCCCTCCCGACGTGGGTGTGAGCCCCGAGACTGTGCGGCCACGTCACCTGCTCGCATTGCCCTCTGAGGGCCTTCAGACGAGGACTTGCACGCAAACCGAGCTCTGAGTTTCATAAAACACGCTTGCCGACATTATTTCACTCTTGGAGCAGCCCTGTGAGGAGGGCCGAGTCGTCCCCAGCTCACAGGGGACCGGGGCAGGGGTGAGGCCTNAGCCAAGCTGACCTGAAGGCCACGCGGACTGTGGGGACGCGCGGGCCCCCGCCAGGCGACGCGGCGACGCGGCAGGCACGCTTCTCGATTCCAGATGTGCAGGCATTTCCTAGTGACGACCTCGAGACGCCCCTTTCACAGGCCAACGTTCCCAGCGTCTCGCATTTCACACTTGCTTCGTGGACCAGAACACGCTGTTTCTCCCGACGCTCTGTTTACGTCTGGAAAGGCGGGAGTTCCAAAGGCATCGTTTCTGGGAACGAGTCTGTTTTGTCACGGGATCGGCTGTCCTAGAGAGTTATTGATTTTTCCCTTGTTTTATCGTTTCCCTGGGAAGTGGGTTAAGATTTCCAATAACAAGTGAGTATTTGTGTACTTCTCCACTCAGATCACCCATTTTCCTTAAATCAGGAGAAAACACATCTGCACCGAAACGTGAAGATTTTTGGCAGCACAATCTCATGAATCTTGCTGAACACAGGCACGTGTGTGACCCGATGGAAGTGCCGCGCACTCCCGGGGTGTCTCCCGGAGACCCTCACGCGCCCCTGGGAGCACCATTTGCACCTCTGGCACCCCACACTCATTTTGCCTGTTCTTGAATTTCGCAGAAATGAAATCAAACTGTACCAAGTCTTTTGTGACTGGCTTCTTTCACACATAATAATACTTTAAAGCTTTTTATTTTTAAAGGTATCTCACAGCTTGCTGGAAGTAAAATTGAAATACAAGTGATAGAAACAGAGCCAATGGTCACAGCATGAATACACTGCAGATAAATTAATGTTTTTAATTGTGGTAAAAGATACATAGTATAAAATGTACTGTCTTCACCACCTCTAAGTGCACAGCTCACTGGCACTAAGCACCTTCACGCTGTTGTGCAGTCGTCCCCACCCTCCATCTCCAGAACTTTCCATCTTCTCAAATGGAATCTTTGTCCCAATGAAACTCGGACCCCCAGCCCTGGCACCCACCGTCCACTCTCTGTCTCCGGGAATCTGGAGACTCCAGGGACCTCATGTGAGTGGATCACATGTGAGCATCACGTCCCCAGTCCACCCACATTGTGGCAGGTGTCAGAGTGTCCCTCCCTGTCAGGGCTGAGGGCCAGTCCACGGTGTGGATGGGACACATCTATCCATTCGTCCGTAGATGAATACTGGGTCGCTTCCATGTTTCAGCTGCTGTGAACACAGGTGTGCAAATACCCAGTCGAGTCCATGCTCTGGGTTCTTTAGGGTAAATACCCAGTGGTGGGAACAGCACCATATGTTAATGCTGACCAGGTGGCATTCTGAGAGGGCGCCCAGCTTTGCAAAGTCTTTCCCTCCAACCTAGTACCATTACTGAATCTTCGATCGGCCATTCCAACACTCTATATACATTACAGACTAACAGAAGGAAAACCATGTAATAACAGGAAAGGCCCAGTCCATTCAACAGAAAGCAACATAGGGTAGAAAAAGAAACATAGAACAGTCAGGATAAACAGAACTCATGTAATAGGGTGATGCTTTAGCCCCCAGGATATCTGTAACTATATTAGATATAAATGGGCTAAACGTTCCCCTTAAACGACAAAGATTGTCAATCTGGATAAAAGGAAATAAAACTCCGCGTATGTACAGGAGACATTTCTAAATCATAAAGATGTAGAAGACTGAAAATAAATGATGGGAAAACAAAAACCACATAAATGTTGACCCAAAGACAGATTAGATAGCTACATCCATATCAGAAACAAATAAACTTTAAGGTAAAAGCTTTACCAGGGATAAAGAGGTCACTTCATGATGATGATAGGCTTATTTCACAAGGAAGACATGAATTCTAAATTTTTATACACCTAATAACATGGTCTCAAAATACATAAAACAGAAATTCATAGTATTTCAAAGAGAGATGGATAATCCCCAATCATAGTAGGACTTTTTTTTTTTTAACATAAAGCTCTCAGTAATTGATACAACAAGTAGAGTAGATATCAGTGACCACATAGATCATATGAACAAAGCAAACAATAACTAATGGGTGTATAGAGAACACTACACCTAACAACTACATAGTACTTTTTTTTTTTTTTAAGCACATGGATCATTTATAAAAACTAATCCTATCCTGGCCCATAAAGCAAGTCTTTTAAAAACTGGAAAGGAGTGAAAGTTTATGGGGTTTGTTCTCTGACTGCAGTGGAATGACACTAGAATCCAACAGAGAAAAGATAAGCAGAAAATACTCATATATTTAGAAGTGAAGACAAGCACTTAGTGCCAGGTTGTCGTTAATTCAGCATAATCCCTATTCCCTCTGTTTCTTTTCTGTGTCCTGTTTCCAGTGCTCTTTATAATATACATTCTGTTAGTGAGAGACACTTGGGCACTCACTCATTCACCTGAGGGCCTGTATGCTGGGGCGGAGGCGTCTCCTCCACCTCCCCTTTGCCCTAGCCCTGGGGAGGTGTTCCTGCAGCCAGAGCGGTTGCACCCCAATACCATCACCTTCTGTTCACATCCTCCAGTGAGTAAATGACCCCCTGTCACCTAAGCCCCTGCCACCTCCCTGACCTGATCTCTGCCTACTCTCCTGGCCACCCCCTAACACTGGCCTTGTTGGCCTACTTGCAGGTTGCATACTCTGGGCCTGCTGCACCCCAGGACTGTTGCATGTACTATCCTCACCCCCTGCAACCCTCCTCTCTGTAATATGCACATGGCTGTCCCCATACGAGGTCTCGGTGCATCCTAACAGAGAGATTTCACTTTCCTCCCTGTTTACACACCACTCTCCCTACGTGCACCAGAACTACAAATGTCTCCCTCCTCTATTCTCCCCTGTACCATCCATCCCAGCAGGATAATATGCAATTTGACATTTACTTCTGCATCTCCAGGAAGTCTCCTCAAACCTGGGCTCTCATCTGCCTTGTGCACAGAGGCCTCAGTAATACTTTCTAGATGCACATAACTTTGTTATTTATTTCCTCAAAAGTTTTAAATTGTGGTAAAATATACATACCATAAAATGTACCATTTTAGTCATTTTTAAGCGTGCAACTCAGTGGCATTAAGTGCATTCACAAATGCTGTGCAACCATCTGCTATTCTCGAATACCTCTTAACTGGTCACTTTCAGACATTATTCACTAACTTCCATTATGCTAGATGAACATTAGCTCTGTTATGACTCCTTACTTGTTCTTACCCACAGACTCAATATAGAGAAAACTCTTATTTGAATCAATAGTCAAAATTTATGCTATTGTGGCCAAATATTGTTCATCCTAGTAAATAGATAGTGTATATTTCCTTCCTTGTACAGCTTATTGTTTTTCCTGGAGTTTGTTATTGCTGCATATTCTACTTGCATCAATTGCTATCCTTTTATCTTTACTTTTTTTCCAATTGTTCTACCCTATTGTAGTAGTTTTCTATTGCTGCTATACCAAACTGCCACAAACAGTAGTGAACAACTTGAGAGATGTGGGGACTAATGGAAAGTCCTAAAAGCATCTCTGTGTGTCCAGTTGGAGCCAATCATGGAAGCCCTCCCATGAACACAATGCCAGGCCAGGGACTGAGCATAAATTAGGAAGAGTGTTATGGGGTTTCTGCCCTAGAACTGGAAGATGGTGCGCACCAGGGAGGAGGTGTGACAGCAGCAGGTATCACCCGACAGTTACTTGACATTAAAGACAAAGGCACAGAATCAAGACCTGCTCCACCAGAGATGTGCCTCCTTGGCTCCCTCCCTCCCTGGAGTGGAGGGCCATCTGGCTTCCCTCAGCACCCTGCCCCAGCACACAGGCCCTCAGACCAGCAGCCGCTCCGAGACCGATTAAGTTCTGCAGCAAATGTTTGCCTGAGTGGCACCAGGCAGCCAGAGGTGTTTCCGGAGAAGGCCAGCCTCAAGCTGAACCTGCGAAGAGAGAGGGATGTGCATTCCCAGGAGGAAGAAAGGGGGACCCGGAAAGTGGAGGGATATAAGAAAGGGCCGGCTGGACAGCGGCGACAGCCAACAGTGAGGGGTGGCTGAGGGCACAGCTGGGAACAGCGGTGGAGAGAGGCTTGCACCAGCAGACCAGGGCAGGACTGTGGAGCCCTCCGGTCAGGCTCAGCCCCAGGGCAGGAAGCAAACCTGATGGGATGGGCACCCCAGACGGCTTGTGTGGAGGAGGGGGCTGGGTGTCGTGACAGGCAGGGGAGTCAGCTGAGACAACCCAGAGTGAAGCACTGAGAGGGCAGGAGGAGAGGCCACCAGAAGCTTCTAGAAGGACAGCAGGGACGCCAGCCTGTGTTTGGGTCTGAGCCTGCAGCCCAAGGGGCGTGGGCCCAAGGGGCTCTGAGGTTCCTCAGCAGCAGGCCGCGGGCATTCTGGGCACGTGCCTCTGTACCTGGAAGGCCAGTCCCCATGGTCACTCTCAGGCTCGTGGGCGGGAGCCCAGAGCCAGGGTCTCGGAGGAGGGACAAAGGCAACAAAGACGGCAGCTGGGGCACCGAGCCTGTCCCCATGCAGCCAGCCTCGCCCCCCCAGAGTCAGGCCAGATGGAGCAGCTGGGGCCTGGGGGACTCAGGGCCTTTGTGCCCCTGGTCTGGTGACAGCCACAAACCATCCATCAAACGGAAAGACCCTCATTTAAATTCTAATAGGAAAGGGGCCAGGAGGCAGGGGCTTCCCTGGGAAGGCCCTCCCTGCCTCCCCCGCCAGCGGCCCCCGCAAGCCGAGAGCTGTCCACACCAGGGTCACAAGGCCCCCAAAGTGGGGCACACAGAAGTGGGGGGCTCTCCTCTGGGGAACTTGGGGTGCGTGCTGTCGGTGGCTTTCCAGAGACCCACGCGAATCATGCCGCCTGCCGCAGCAAACTGCCCGGGTCAGCTGGCGGAGCTGCTCCCCACCCCCACCCCGTTGGGGGTGGGGCTCTCAGGCCGAGGCGCTAAGCAGACCTGTGTCCCATGAGGGGCTGGGTTTTCTGGGGAGCTGTCAGTCCAGCTGGCATCTTGCTTGTTGAGTTACAAACGCCTGGTCCCCTGGTGGCGGCGCCCCCCGCTGGGGAGCCACTGTGTGTCCCTGTGACCGTACAGCCACTCTGCCCCTGGGGCTCCCCCCACCCCCGGCCTCCAGCTTAGCCTCAGGTCTTTGTTTCCACTCGGTCCAGAATGCGGGCAGTGGAGAGGGGTGTCAGGGAGCCCCCCGCGGCACGTCCGATGGGCAGGGAGGGGCCCCGAGGCTGCGGCGCACTGGGTAAGGGCGGCAATGACACAGGCGAGGGGTTTGCAGAGCAGGTTCTGGCGGGCGTGGCAACGACTTGGAATTTTGTCGCGAAGAAATACATGACTCAGATCACATCCCCCTCCTGCGGACCCTCACCACCGGCCGGAAGTGGGGGTGACAGTGACGGGGAAGTCACAGACAACTCCTAGCTTTCTTTCTGCCTAAACAGCGGGGTGGTGGCACTTCCATTTACAGAGACGGTGTGGATGGTGGCGCTGCGCCCACAGGGAACCGTCTTTCTCCGGTGGCAGGCGGACCTGGGCTTGGACACAGCTCACGTGCCCACGTGTCCACCCCACGGCACCCCGGGCGGATCAGTGACTTCCCCAAAATGGGAAAGTGGGTGCGAAGTGGGTGCGTCCTGACAGGCCACCTCGGTTCCCCAGGGTCAAAGCGTTTGCTCCCCGCCCGACGGGACCTGGGCTGGGGCTTTAGGTGGAGAAGGGGGTCGGCTCCTCGCCTGGCTGCTTCTTTCCCGGCTGCCTCTCTCGATGGGCGCCCCCGGGGGTGAAGGAAGAGGGCAGGCCTCCCGCTCTCACGGCCCCTGTGCTCTGCCGTTGCTGCCCCCTGAAGGGCATGATGCCCTCTCCAGTAGGGCCCCCCCAGAAGTGCACCCACAGCCCCCTGCGGCTGCTTCCCCGAGCCAGCCTGCCCCGGCGAGCCACCCCCGCTGTACCCCAGGAGGGGCTCCCCAGCTTCCTGGATAGGAGCAGGGAGCTCTGTTCAAGGCCGGGCCAGGCTGTGCAGGGCGGGCGGCTCCCACGTGTGCAAGGCGGCCGACGCCTCCCGGGAAGAGCGGACACTCCCCCGCAGGCTTCTGGGAGGCGTTCTTGAGACACTGGCCCACTGTCATCTCCAGGGGCCTTATTCTAAGTGGCTGATGCCAATTTTTCAACTTCAGGTGCTGGCCCTTACAATCTTTTTTTTTTTTTAATATTTTATTTATTTTTGAGAGAGAGAGAGAGACAGCATGAGCAGGGGAGGGTGAGAGAGAGAGGGAGACACAGAATCCAAAGCAGGCTCCAGGCCCTGAGCTGTCGGCACAGAGCCTGATGGGGGCTCGAACCCACGAACCGTGAGATCATGACCTGAGCCGATGTCGGATGCTCAACCGACTGAGCCCAGTGGCTTTTTGTGTGACACGCGCAGAGGGGATGTGGTTGTCCAGCCGGGTCCTGGGTGTTCACCTGTGCAGGTGGTGACCACATGTCCACGACCGTCCCCAGGCAACGGCAAGTCTGAGAGCACATGCTCTGCGGCGCCCGACCCGACTTCGCAGATGGTAAAGGCGAACAAAAGGCTAGGAGTTCGCAAATACGGTGCACACGCCTCTGGAACACGGCGCGTCAGGCCGCGTGCGGCTGGAAGCCCCATCGGGGAGCTCACTCTGTCAACAAATGAAAGGACAAAATCCACGATCATATCAAAGATGCTGAGGAAACTTGCTAAAATCCAGTGTTTTCTTGATTGGAAAAATAACTAGCAATCTAGGCACAGAACGGAACGCCCTTAACCTGACTCCCTGGGGAGAAAGCTCCGAGCCTGTCCCTCCGAGGCTGGGCCGGCCACACGCCCACGTGCAGGGCCGGGGTCCTGAGGGGAAATTCAAGGAAAAACACAATGATGTCAGTGCACGTCCTGTACCTGGAAACCTAGAAAACCCCAAAGCGCCGGTGCTGTGGGACGAGCTGTGTCCCCCCGAGTTGTGTTTGGAGTCCTGACCCCCAGGGCCTCAGAATGTGGCTGTGTTTAGAAACAAGGTCTTTTCAGAGGTAACCAAGCTCAATGAGGTCACTGGGTTGGGGCCTTTATCCAACAGGACCCATGTCCTTATTATAAGAAGAGGGATCAGGACACAGACACGCACAGAGGGACGACCCCATGAGGACCAGGGGGCAGATGATCGTCCACACGCAGGACCGAGGCCTCAGGAGGACCCGCCCCACCCCCGCCTGGACCTCGGGCTCTGGCCTCCAGGACCCGGGACAGCGACGGTCTGTGATGTGAGCCGCCCAGTCTGTGGGACACTGTTACAGTGGCCAGAGCTGATCGATCTAACCTTCGTTGATTGATACAAAATCAATATACAGGGGAGAGAGTTTCTGAGTCAGGTAATGAAAAAGTTCTGGGGGAGCGGGGCGCCTGGGGGGCTCAGTCGGTGAAGCATCCGACTTCAGCTCAGGTCATGATCTTGCGGTTCGTGGGTTCGAGCCCCGCGTCGGGCCCGGAGCGGTCAGCTTCAGATCCGGTGTCTCCCTCTCTCTCTGCCCCTCCCCAGCTCACACTCTGTCTCTCTCTTTCAAAAGTTAATAAACATTAAAAGAAAGTCTTGAGTGGACAGTGGGGGCTACGGCACAAATGAGAATGCACTTAATACCCCTGAGCTGCTCACTTAAACAGTTGAAATGGTAACTTTTATGTTACATGTATTTCATCGCAGTGAAAAATCAGCAAACAGACATTAGTTGTCGTGCTGGCAGCAAACCATGGGAGACAGGATTTGGAAACGAGATTTATAAAAGCATCAAAAATACCCAGTACCCGGGAATCTAACAGGAAATGTGTAAGAATGCTGTTACGGCACTTCCAGGGAATTTGAAGATCATCACTAAGAATGGGGAAACACACCACCCTCGTGGATGGAAGACTCAGCCCTGGGGGGGTGTCCGTCCCAGAAGTGTCCCGCCCCCGTCTCACTGCAGAGGGGGGTGCAGGGGTGTCTGTGGAGCGAGGAGCGCCGTGGCTGCGGGTCTCTGGCCCTGCAGGACTGAGAAAGTGCTTCTGCGTTCCTGGTTTACCGCGCTGTCACCGTGAAGCTCCCGGAGCAGAGCCCGCAGCGCGGGGCCCCTCGCCTGCAGGGACCAGCTCGCGCCCCACCAGGACCACTCGCGGAGCCCGCTTGCTCCTGCTTCATTCAGGCTGGCACAGAGACCCGTCCAGCGCACGCCCGCAGCCCCCATCGCGCTAGACCGGGAAGTGGCCCCTGGCTCCCGGGGGGGGGGGGGGGGGGGGGCGGGGGGCAGCAGCGCGCGCGGCTCCTGCAGGACGTTTGCGTCCACGTTCCCCTGGGACATGGTCCCGTGGCTTTGTCTTTCACGTCTTGTTCCCCCGGTGTGTCTGCACGTAAGACCGTGTGACTGTGTGTGTGTATCTCTGTGTGCATGATCACACGTGTCTGCATGCATTTCTGGGTGTGCATCTGTGATGTATGTGTGTGTACACTTGTGTGTGTCTGTGTATTTATGTGTGCTTGTGTGTCTGTATGTGTTTCTGGGTGTATGTCTGTGACTGTGTGTGTATCTCTGTGTATACTATCATGCACATCTGGGTCTGTATCTGTACAAATCTCTGTGTGTGCATCTGTCTGTGATTGTGTGTGGGTGTGGGTGTGGTTGTGTATGTCTGTGTATATGTGTACATATTTCTGGGTGTGCATGTGTGTGTGTATATGACTGTTGGTGTCTGCGTATTTGTGTATGCTTGTGTGTCTGTACATATTTCTGGATGTGTGTCTGTGTGTGTGTGTGTACAGCTGTGTGTGTCTGTGTATATGTGTCTATATGTGTCTATATTTCTGAGTGTGCATTTGTGATTGTGTATGTGTATGGCTGTTTGTGTCTGTGTATTTTATGTGCTTGTGTGTCTGTACATATTTCTAGGTGTGTGTCTGTGATTGTGTGTGTGTGTGAGACTGTGTGTGTCTGGGTGTGTGTGTGACTGTGGGAGGCTTGCACATGCCCGGCTCTGCCCCCGTCTTTCACTGGACATTCGGCGCCCGTGTAAGGGAGGCTTGGCGTGTTCCTCGGAGCCACGCGGGACGTCCTGCTGCGTGGCCTCCCCAGTGTCATTGGCGTGTGTGTGAAGAGCCTAAACTTAAGGCCTCCATGAAGAGCAACCTCGGGCTGCGCGTGGCCCCAGTTCCTCAGACTGTTCAAGGCTAACGCCATCCTCGGACTGCCCTCAGGTCAGCTGATCAAACCACCTTCCTGTGGTCTGAGTCAGGGCTGGGAACTGCAGACAGTTACTTTATACAAACTAGCCAATTTCTCACCGCTTGCCTGAACCCCAGGGGGGCCCTTTGAACTCACCTCATAATTGGTCATTTTCAAAGGATTCTCAAAAGTCATGATTGGGTCCCGCCAAAAGTAACGGACGCCTCACAGATACTGAATGTCAAAGCTGTTACCAGGGGTGCTGCTGTACAATTGTGATTGGTGCTTATGTGATGATGCTACACGGACAACGTGTGCACGGTAACACCCCCGTCCCTGACCCCATAATAACCCTGCTCGCTATTGTTCGGGGCTTCACCTTGCTGCTGCTGCGCCGGTAGGCGGGTGAGCCCCTGCTCGAGCTTGTAATAAAGACCCTTTTGTATTTGCATCGGTGCCGGCTCCTTGGGGGTCTCTGGGACTCGCGATTTGGGCACAACATTTGGTGCATTGGCCGGGAACCCCAGGACCCCCAGGATCCCCAAACCGAAGGGTCAATTGACAGGTAAGAAACTATCCGTCTCTGTTTGTGTAGTCCATTGGTTCCATGTCTGGTGATCCCGGGTAAAGCTGTTTCTGGAGGTGGCCAGTAGCGGTTGGGGCGGACGCGCCGCAGGCCCGTGGGTGAAGACGTTCCAGGGCCCCATCTGTGGAGGGACTCCGTGCCCCTAATTTCTGTGGAACTTGGTGAGAGACGGAGCGGATCACTACCGTGACCAGCGTGAGGCCGGCGTCTTATTTTTCTGTGTCTGTGCCGCCCTGTGCAGCGTCTGTGCGCGGCGCCGCCGTCCCGGTTTCAGTTTCGTTTCCCCGACGCGGCGAACTTTGTTATCTGTCCCTCTGTGTGTGTCTGTGGCTGTCGGTTGTGTCTGTTGGACTTTATTACTGGGCGACTGAGACTGACGAAATGGGACAGACACCCTCTCAACCCCTAGACCTGTTGCTCACTCACGTCAAGGATATCAGAGCTCGAGGGCACAATCTCTCCGTGAAAGTTAAAAAGAAAATTTCAGACTCTTTGCATCAAGTAGAACAGCAGGTCTCTCGGCCCCGCACGGGCCACCCGGACCAGGTTCCGTATCTCGTTGTCTGGGCCGACGTACTGGCTGACTCCCCTCCATGGCTTAAACATGTTTTACCTCCCCAGGTGGCACCCTCCTCTGCATCGGTCCCTGTTTTAGTTACTTCTGAGAAACGGGCGCGACCCCGGAAGGACCCGACTCCACTATCCTTGGCCTGTTGCCAAGTTCCTGCTCCGCATTCGCGAGTGACCTTCTGCTTGGACACAGTCTTGTGTGTGCACGTAGGCTGTCTTGACCTTGTGTTTGCTACTTGGTCAGCACCCTGGCTTGTCTGCAAGCTTAGGATGTTCTGGCTCAGAATGCATCCTGCGATGGGGGACGGTCAGCCTGGGACAGGCCCTTCATTGTCAGCCTGGGACAGGGCATTCGTTTCCCTCCTTTTTTTTATTTCTTTAAGATAAAAAAAGCACATAAACCCTTTGTTGCTTTTTCATTGCTCGGGGTTTCTGTCTCCAGCAGCAGAAGACTGGCAAGATATCACGGCCAGCATTGCCAAAAATAAAATGAAAGGGGTAAGTTTCTGGCCTGAATGTTGAACAATCCTCTCAGCTTCTTGTGTCATCCTTTCCAGCTGTCCCCAGGTGGGTGGTGTTGCCATCTGTGTCCCGGTTGTAAAACTCCGGCTCTGGCGATCAGCTGATGGAACTCCTTCACCATCTCATTGAAGCGTTGTCTCTTTGCCATGCCTCGGCTTTATCCAGCGGGATGGTATCCAATACTTTTCAGTATCTTGAGCAGACGTACCCCTGGACAAGGAGCCGGCGCGGCGCGACCCCGGGAGGATCCGACTCCGCTGTCCTCCCCCTGAGGGCCACGGGCCCCCCTGATGCCCAAGGCAATCAGCCACAGCACTATTGGCCATTTGCCACTAGTAATCTCTATAATTAGAGATCTCAGAATACTCCCTTTTCTGAAAATCCTAGATCCCGTATTAATTTGTTAGAAACTGTCCTTTTTACTCATCAGCCCATCTGGGATGATTGTCAGCAATTATTGCAGGTTCTCTTCACCACTGAGGAACAAGAACGCATCCAGAGTGAGGCCAGGAAATTAGTTCCTGGCCCCACTGGGGTCCCCACAACGGACCGGACGCATGTTGACGCTGGGTTTCCCCTGGCACAGCCAAACTGGGACTACAACTCGGCTGAAGGTAGGGAGAGTCCCTTCGTCTACCGCCAGACTCTGTTGGCAGGTCTCAAGGCTGCAGCTCGCAAGCCTACCAATATAGCTAAAGTATATAATGTCAGTCAGGGACCAGAGGAAAGCCCCACAGCATTCCTTGAGAGAATAACGGAGGCATTCCGCCAGTGCACCCCTATAGATCCTGAGGCTCGGGCAAACTTAGCTGCGGTGGCCATGGCTTTTATCAATCAGTCCGCTCCCGACATTTGGAGAAAACTTCAGAAACTAGAATGTCTAGGGGAAAAGAGCCTCCAAGATCTAGTGGTCGTGGCAGAGAGGGTGCACAGCAACAGGGAAAGTGCAGTGGACAAACAAATTAGGGCTGAAAAGAGGCAGAATCGGGACCTGGCAAAGATACTGCTGGCTGCCACAGCAGATCCAAACAACCGAAGACAGCGTCTCAAGCAACTGGCCTCCCTAGAACACGGTAAGGAGGAAACCAAAAGGGATGGGAGAAGACCCCGCGTGGGCCGCAATCAGTGTGCCTATTGCAGAGAAGAGGGGCACTGGGTCAAGGATTGTCCCAACAAGAACCTGAGACCTAAGGCCCCCATCCTAGTTGTGGAAAAAGATAGTGACTAGAGGGGACGAGGTTCGGTGCCCCTCCCCAAGCCCAGGATAACCTTACAAATGGAAGGGAAATCTCCAGACTTCCTGGTCGATACGGGGGCCCACATTCTGTGCGCCTACAGTCCGGGGGCCACTGTCAGCCAAGGTCATGGGTCCAAGGAGTGACCGGAGTCAAGCAATGTCCATGGACTACCCGAAGAACTGTGGACTTGGGCGTGGGCCGGGTATCCCACTCATTTATGGTCATCCCAGAATGCCCCTGCCCCCTCTGGGCCGTAATTTATAGACAAAACTGGGGGCACAAATCCATCTCTCCCCTGAGGGAACTAAAGTGTTGGGCCCCTGGCGCCAGCCTGTGGCCTGTCTCTCCAAGAAACTGGACCCGGTAGCATCCGGTTGGCTGCCATGTCTCCGCATGATTGTGGCTATGGCCCTGCTGGTTAAAAATGCAAATAAATTGTCTATGAGGCAAGAGCTGGCCGTCACTACCCTTCACGCAATAGAGAGAGTTCTAAAGCAACCACCAGATCGATGGCTCAGAAATGCCCGCATGACCCATTATCAGACTCTGCTACTCAACCCTACCGGAATTATTTTCCAGGCCCCGACCACCCCGAACCCGGCTACATTACTGCCTGACCCGGACTTGGAGGCTCCCCTCCATGACTGTGCCGAAATCCTGGCCCATATTCATGCCACCTGTCCGGACCTGCAAGATGTCCCGTTGCCAGATGTGGAAGTCACCTGGTACACAGATGGCAGTAACTCCATACAATAAGGACTGAGGTATGCCAGGGCCACAGTGGTATTCACCGAAAAAGTCATTTGGGCTGTCCCCTGTCAGCTGGGACCTCAGCACAGAAGGCTAAGCTAATGGCGCTTACTAAAGCTTTAACTCCGGGGCAGGAGAGAAAACTAAATGTCTACACAGTCGATACGCCTTCGCCACCGCTCAAATCCATGGGACAATTTATAGAGAAAGGGGGCTCCTCATGGCAGAGGAAAAGACTATTAAAAATAAAAAGGAGATCCTAGCTCTCCTCAAGGCTTTATGGCTCCCAAAAAAAAAAAAAACCTAGCTATCATCCATTGTCCAGGCCATCAAAATGATATAACTGAGACGGCCAGAGGCAACTGAGACGGCTGCTAAAGAAGCGGCCCTCAAAGGCACCCCGGTCCTGACAGTCAAACTCATAGATCCGGGGGACCCCAACCTACCAGAGACTCCTCATTATTCACTCAAGGACCTACCATGGGCTAAAGGACTGCCTATGACCCAATGCCTTAAGGGCTAATGGAGGTCCTCAGATAACAAAATCATCTTACCCGCAGAAATGGGAATAAGGGTTTTGTCAAAAATACACCGAGCATCTCACATGGGACAGAAAAGACTACAAGACCTGATTAGACAGTCACACATTAAAATTAAAGATGCCAACTCAAAAATTGAACAAATCGTCAGCAAATGCAGAGCCTGTCAACTGACCCACGCTACCTGGAACCCCATAATCTTGGAACACGTCTAAGAGGAAGACGCCCAGGAGCCTATTGGGAAAATGACTTTACTGAGGTAAAACCTGGCAGATATGGCTACAGGTACTTACTGGTCTTTGTAGACACCTTCTCAGGATGGACTGAGGTGATGCCCACCGAGCACGAGACGCACAGGTGGTGGCAAAGAAGCTGCTAGAAGACATCCTACCAAGGTAAGCATTTCCTCAGACGATAGGGTCAGATAATGGACCGGCTTTTGTGTTCAAGGTAAGTCAGAGCCTAGCCACCACCCTGGGGATTAATTGGAAATTACATTGTGCATACAGACCCCAGAGTTCAGAACAGATAGAAAAAAGGAATAAAACCCTAAAAGAGACCTTAATTAAACTGACCTTGAGACTGGTGGAGACTGGGTGGCTCTCCTCCCCTCTGCGCTCCATGGGGTCGCAACTCCCCCTGCCAGATGGGATTAATCCTTTTGAAAACATGTCTGGCCTAAATTGCATGCCCTCTATCCAAATAGAATGCATGGTTACTAAATATAGGTTTGAGTTTTCAGCTTCATATTGCAGAAAAAAGTAAGACTATTTAGACCTTTGGGGGAAAAAATGGTTTAAAAATTTTAATGTAAACACCTCTCAATTGGTTACTAAGTCCTCAATTGGAAACTAAGCTTTCCTAAGTTAAAATTCTGCTAAGTGTACTTAAAACTGATAGAAAATAAAGAAAGCAATCTTGTATGTAAGAAACTGAGAGATACATAAAAAAAGATATAAGAAATGGAAATACATTTTTGTTGAGAGTAAAAGAAAGTAATTTTGTCCTAAATAAGACTGGTTGTTTAGAGAAAAATGGCTTTGGGACAAAGTTTAAAGACAAAGGAAAACGTAGAAGGTCCGTGAAGGGAAATCTTTGAAAAATATTCTATGTGTGCTCAGGATAGACTAAGGTTGAGATAAATGAAATTTTAAAAGTACACTGGTATAAGGTTAAAACTCTACTTTTCTCTCTGGTCAAAACACAAAGTTTTCTTAGATTGTAAATCTGCTCTTGATAAGACAATGTAAACAAAGGTTTTCTCCTTTTGCTGCCAAGAAAACCAAAGCTCTAGTTTTCATCTTTATCAGGTCTTTGATTGTATAGTTAAAACTTCTCAAGGTTAAAGAAGCTGCTTCAACCAATGTTGGTTTCTAACTACTATATTATGTTATACATTTGCCTTTAGGATCTTTTATTCCCACTTTGGCTGAATAAAATTTTTAATGATCTGTAGTCCTCTTTAGGATACACTTTATAACTTCCTAAGGTTTTAAAAAACTTCCCAAGATTTAAATAATAAAAAAAAGTCTTTTGGCCAATTAGGCCCTTTTATTTGAGATGCTAAATTACTTGGAAAAACACTATGTACAACAGTAAACCTTGGGTTGTATTGCATGGGTAAATGCTATAACTGCCCAAATATATATGCAAATCCTAAAGTTTTAATGTTTTAGTATAAAGTTATTACATGTCACAAAAATAACTGAATTTCTTTGTCAATTGCATCATACTGAACTCTCATCAAATCGTTAACAATGTCCATCTGAGATTTCGTCATTTAAATAGATTGCTTGCCTTCATGCAAGAATGTCTGAGGGCAATACAACCCATAATACTTGGGTCCCAGTACCGCCACCCTAATGATGCGGACCCGACCTAAGACCCATAATTGGGCCTTCAAATACACAAGAGAAGGGGGGAATGAAGAGCCTAAACTTAAGGCCTCCATGAAGAGCAACCTCGGGCTGCGCGTGGCCCCAGTTCCTCAGACTGTTCAAGGCTAACGCCATCCTCGGACCGCCCTCAGGTCAGCTGATCAAACCACCTTCCTGTGGTCTGAGTCAGGGCTGGGAACTGCAGACAGTTACTTTATACAAACTAGCCAATTTCTCACCGCTTGCCTGAACCCCAGGGGGGCCCTTTGAACTCACCTCATAATTGGTCATTTTCAAAGGATTCTCAAAAGTCATGATTGGGTCCCGCCAAAAGTAACGGACGCCTCACAGATACTGAATGGTCAAAGCTGTTACCAGGGGTGCTGCTGTACAATTGTGATTGGTGCTTATGTGATGATGCTACACGGACAACGTGTGCACGGTAACACCCCCGTCCCTGACCCCATAATAACCCTGCTCGCTATTGTTCGGGGCTTCACCTCGCTGCCGCTGCACCGGTAGGCGGGTGAGCCCCTGCTCGAGCTTGTAATAAAAACCCTTTTGTATTTGCATCGGTGCCGGCTCCTTGGGGGTCTCAGGGGACTCGCGAATCAGGCACAACATGTGCGGCCGCCATTTTGCATCTTCCTGGTCTTTGTTCAGTCTGGTGTTCCGCCTCTGGTGGGTCCTATTAGAGCAGCGCCCGAGAGGCAGGGGTCCCTTCTGGCGGTCCATCCCCTCCGGTGACGCCAGCCCCTCCCTGGAGCCTGGCACAGAGGACGGGCCTCCATAGCTCTGGGAGGGACTGAGGCAATGAATGCGTCCATTTTACCCCGTGTTGCCTTAGATGATCAGCCTCATCACAATTTTCAATTTGCAGGTAAAACTTAAGTGCAAAGTTCTCTAAACTCAGTCTCTTTGGGAACTGTCCTTATTTTCCTTTTTGTCTTTTTCTTAATTTAATCAAAGTGATTTTTTTCAAAGTCCACCTTCGGGTTTTACGGAGCAAGTCTACTGCTTAACTTCCTGTTTGATTTGCAGGTTGTCTTCAGTGACTCCTTCCCGTGGGCGCATCTTGCCGTCCCTCATTCCAGCCTGATTGTTTTCATCCTCTGTTTTCCCAGAAAAGCCTGGATGTTTCGCTGTGGACTCACAACGTTTCATTTCTACGCAGCTTGTAACCCATTTTCATCCCTCTTTAACCAGAAAGTTACCTAAAGTGTCCAGCGAACTGATTCCAGAGCTGTGTGTTGAGCCCCGGGTGGGCGAGCAGGGGACCAGGGCGCCCGCCACCCCCCCACCGCCTTGCGTGTGCCCGAGAAGAGGGTTTCTGTTTGTTTCCCCCGTTCTCTCGGTCGTGCACGCCCTGGGCCACAAGGGAACCCAGTCCTGGGCACCTGCTTCTCTGCTTTCCTCCTTCCTGCTCCGTCCGAGAGCCTCAGAGGGTCTCACTGTGACCGCGGGTCTGTTCCAGACCTAAGCTTTGCTTTCTGCACGTGGGGGGCGAGCCAGTGACCGCAGGGTCGGTCAGTGTCTTTTTGGAGGATTACTCTGTCAGTCGGTGCAAAACTTTCTCCCTCTCAAGCCTACGAACTAACGTCTCCTGTGTGTCTTCCCGGGGCCTTAGCCGGCCCCCGTCGAGCGCTTCCTCCGTGTGGTTCCCGGCGGTGTCTGTGGCCCTCTGAGCTGGAGCCTCCGCGGAACTGAGGCCACGCTTGTCCACTTGTCTGTGATCGCTGGTGCCTTTGCGTTTTCTCGTGTCCGGTTTTGCATTTCCTGTTTACAGAGGTTTGGCAGCCCCCCTCCCCCCCCACCCCCGTACTG
>NW_027531292.1:250051-254813 GCF_008692635.1 Crocuta crocuta
GACGGCCTGGACGCCACCTCCCGCCACCTCCCCCCGGGCGTCCAGAGGAGCCCGGGGAGCACTGTTGTACCACGGACGCCAGTGAGCTGGGTCGGAGCGTGGTGAGGGACGCGGGGACACTTGCCCAGCTGGTCCTCACGGTGCTTGGAGCCCGTGCACCCGGGCAGCAGCGACCTGCACCCTCGTGGGCGAGCTCGTGCTCTCGGCTCCCCCTGTTAAAGGAGAAGCCCTTGTGTGCTGGGTTTGAAAGGCGCACGTAAAACCCCCTACACATGTGTGCACACACACGTCCCTGTGCACACACGCACTCACATGCAGATACACTGCACCCACACACTCACGTGTGCAAACACACACACCACAGTTGCTATTCGCACTACATGCGTGCACGCTCACATGTGTGCAGATGCAGCACACACCCATGTGTCCCTGTGCACACTCCCATGGGGGTGCACTCACACATGCAAATGCCACACATCTGCGTGCCTGTGTGCACTCATGTGTGCCAACGCAGCACACACCCACAGGCCCCCTTTGCACGCTCACCCATGTGTCCCTACACGCGTTTACGTCTGTGTGCACACTCACGTGTGCACCGCCACGCCGACCCCACAGGTGTAGTGATGGGATGCCAGGGGCGGGGGCCGCCGACACCCCCAGGAAAGGCCGGCTGAGAGGGACGATACCGCGCTGGCCGCCGTGGATCACACAGGGGGTGCTGGGGCCTTTGTAGGAACCGCTGAGTCCCCAGAGGCTCAGCCACGCGGGTGGCACACAACTTCCTCTTGGTGGCTAAGCAGCTGGCGGTCACCGAGGGGCCTCAGGGCAGGGACGGCTCCCAGCTGCCAGCCCGGGGCCGAGGGACTTAAAGAGGAGCCACAGGAGGATGCGGAGACAGAGGGCCGGGACAGGAACAGGTGAGGGACGGCGGGAGCCTCGGCTGTGGGTGGGCTCGGGAGGACGGACTCCCTGGCCCAGAAGGAGGGTCCAGAGGAAGGTCAACCACAGCAGGTGGGGAATGAGCATGTGGACATGAAAGAGAACTCCAGGAGGAGAGAGACACAGAGACAGAGAGAAAGAGAGGAGACAGAGAGACAAAGAGAGACAGAGACAGAGGGAGGCTGCCCCAGAGGACCCTCTGGAGCTGGACAGTTGAGTCCAGAGGGGGCGGCGGGCTCTGGTGAGGAAGGTGCCTGGAAACCACAGACACCTTGTCTGCCCAGTGAACTGGGCCCACAGTAGTGAGGGCTGGGGGGCACCCATGTGGCACCTCCCTGCACGGCCACCCGTGTCCTCAGCGGGTCGTCTCTGCACACAGACACTGCCTGTCCCCCCCCACACATCACCTCCCTGCAGGATGCTCCGTGTCCCCGTGGGTCGCTGCCAGAGGGCGCCACCGATCTGGGGGTAGTGCCTGGGAAGTGGAGGGTTCTCCAGGGCACCTGCCCCGCGAAGGTGAAATGGAGAGAAGCCACATGGGGCAGGTGCTGGGAGCCGGGAGGGGACGGGGGCGGGAAGCTTAGGAAAGCAGGTGTCCAACCACTCGAGCGGGAGCCCCGAGGTCCCAGTGGGCCCTGTATTGCTGGGCGTCGCACCTGACACAGACCACGGGGGTGGCCGGCGGGTCCCTTGTTCCCTGCCTTGCCTGCTTCTGGGGGCGCTCCTCCAAGTGAGGACAGACGGGGCACCACCGTATCTTTTTTTTTTTAATTGTTCTAATGTTCATTTATTTTTGTGAGAGACAGAGAGGCACTGAGTGTGAGCGGGGGAGGGGCAGAGGGAGAAGGAGACACAGACTCTGCAGCAGCTCCAGGCTCCGAGCTGTCCACACAGAGCCCGACGCGGGGCTCGAACCCATGAACTGTGAGATCATGACCTGAGCTGAAGTCAGCTGCTTAGCCGACTGAGCCACCCAGGCGCCCATCACCGTATCTTTAAGCCATGTTATTCACACTTTCCCTAGCTCTTTCTGCATTCCTATACAATCAGCAAAGCAGTGAATCGAGGCCGGTTTCCGTGGTGTGAACCCTCCCATGGGCTCAGTGGGCACACGGACCCGGAGGGCACACTTACACCTGCGCCTCAGGGCAGGCCCACCACGCCCGCTGCAGACCCGGGCAGCCCCCTCGGGCGCACAGAAGGATCCTGCCCCATCTCTAGGAAGTGGTGACTGGCGAGTCTGAATTGGCTTTGTCCTTTGTCTTTGCTGTAATTTATTTAATTGGAAGTTTACAGACATTACTTTTTAACGGTGGCTGAGCTAATCAGAGGCTTGCTTGCTCAACCCCGGGAACGTTAGAGGTCAGATCTGCGAGCCTGTAGGAGCCATTTCAGCAGCGGCCAAAGTGGTAACTGGGCAGGACTGGGAAAAACACAACGGAGGGCCCCAAGTGGAGCCGCTCATGCTACACCCCACGTACAGTTTGGCTCTCCCAGGAATGGAATCTGTCAACCGGAAGTCTCCACCAGCCACCTCCCCACCTGTTCCTGTGGCTTCCGCGGGGGGGTCTCAATGTGCACCGCGCCCGCAGCTCCTGTCTTATCCGCTAGATGGGACACGACCTGATTCGGGAAGTGTCAGATAAAGCCAGTAAGATCTGCAACAATCAGTCCATTGAAAGGCACTCTCGTGTTAGCGGTTGCGTGGTCCTCACAAGGAGAAAACTCGGAGGCACCATCGGTAAGAGCCTGTCTTCCTGAAGTCTGCCTGAGAGAGAAAATAAGGAGCAGGAGAGAGGGCTGGGAAGACACCAGCATGGAGAAGCCGGCCTTTGGGTGCAGAGGAGGGGCTGGGGTCCGAACAAGGGGGCTGGGGTGGTGGGAGGCAAAGGTGGGGACAGGCTGGGAGTGAGGGCCTGGGGTGTGCATTCTGGGAGTGGGTGGGGAAGGAGCTGGGAGGGGGGGCCAGCACTCACCAGCCAGGAAGGGACACACAGGAGATCCACGGGACAGAGCCACCCAGAAGGTTTGGCTCCATCTGGATGATATGTTAGAACATAAATAAAAGGGGCGCCTGGGTGGCTTAGTCGGTTAAGCATCCGACTTTCGCTTAGGTCATGATCTCGCGGTTCGTGGGTTCGAGCTCCGCGTCGGGCTCTGTGCTGACTGCCAGCTCAGAGCCTGGAGCCTGTTTCAGATTCTGTATCTCCCTCTCTCTCTGACCCTCCCCTGCTCGCGCTGTCTCTCTCTCTCTCTCCTAGAAATAAATAAAACATTAAAAAATTAAAAACAAAACACATAAATAAAAATGATGGGATGCCCAGCTGGCTTAGTAGGAAGAGCATATGACTCTTAATCTCAGGGTTATGAGTTCAAGCCTCACGTTGGGTGTAGAGATTACATAAGTAAATAAGTAAATAAATAAATAAATACTTTTAAAACAAACATAAAAACATAAAACCCCAGCCTCTGTTACAACCCCGTGCCGTTCCCAGAGATTCTGTGACTTGAAACTTGCCCCTCCAAACATCTCTGAATTAGTTAACACTTCAAAAATTAACACCCAATGCTTTGCAAGGAGTTGCTATTTATAGGGATTTAGGAGTTAGCAGATTCTCTAGAAAGGCTATTCCCATGGAGCTATTTTGCCTGCTGACTCTGTCTCCTGTCCTTGATGGCTGGCTCGCATATCTTCCCGGGGCACACCCGCCCTACGCTGTCAGGGAAGGGAGAGCCGGGCCCCTGTGGGATCTGGTCATGCAGGACATCTCTCTTGTACAAACTCAACCCCCTCCCTCCCTCTTTGTGTGATCTTGGGCAAAGTGCTCAGATTCCCTGACCTCAGTTTCCCCGTTTTCCTGATCCCAGGTCCCAGGGAGCAGTTAAAGCTGCCCAGGATGTGAACGGAGACTTAACACAGGAGGTGACATAGAGCAGGTCTTGATGGATGGATAGGAGTTTTCTAGGAAGCAGGTGGTGGACAGGGACTTGCAGGCGGGGGTGGGGATGGGGATCCAGGGGATGAACACAGAGAGATTTGGGTGTGTGGCGCACTCGGTTCCTTCCCACGGACCTCACGCTGTGTATCTCTCCATCTGGATTTTCATCTGTTCCCTTCAATATCCTGTGTGATCAACCGGTAATCTAGTAAGTAAACTGGTTTTCTGATCCTGGGGGCCGCACCAGCAAATGAATCGAACCCAAGACAGTCATGGGAACCTCCGATTTCTGGCGGGTCGGTCAGAAGCACGGTGACAACATACAATGGGGGCCTTCTTGTGGGGCTGGGTCCTTGTTTGTGGGGCTGACGCTGTCTCCAGATAGACTGGGCCAGAATTAAATGGGATTTGTAGGACACCCAGCTGGTGCTTGGGGAGAGGGTGGGAACCAGGTGTTGTAATAACCAAGCAAAAGGAAAACGTGTCCACATAAAACCTCACAATGTCCACGGTGGTGTTATTCATAAAGGCAGCAAGCGGAAGGAATGGGTAAGGAAACGTCATCTCTGTGCAGGGAGTCACTGGCAGAGTCTGAAGTGCGAGTGAACGCTGGAGCTCAGGGTCCCCTGCACGCCTGTGTTCACCGTGCACGACCCACAACAGGGAAGAGGCAGAGGCAGCCCAAGTGTCCATAGACAGAGGAATGGAGAAGACCATCTGCACCCTGGACTGTCGCTCGGCCGTGAACAGGACGGACACTGCCTCCTGCTACGACGTGCCGGCACCTGGAGAACGTTGTATCATGTGAAAGAAGAAAATGTCTGGACGAAGCAAACCCACAGAGAGAAAGCAGGTTTGTGGCTGCCAGGGGCTGGGCCGGGGGC
>NW_027531292.1:254922-255236 GCF_008692635.1 Crocuta crocuta
TGTGAAGGCACCGCTAACTGACCCCCTGGAATCTGCCGTCGCCTCCTCCCACCCCCGCCCGAAGCGAGGGCGGCGCTGCTCAGCCACTGGCTCCGCACCTCCCTGTGCGGGTCGCCCTGCATCCTCGGGAGGGAGCCCGGCCTCCTCTTCCCGGGAAGAAGCAGGGACGGCGGTGGGGGCGTGCGGCCTGTGCGCGGGCCTTCTGGGGCTAAGCCTGGGCCCAGTCTGACCGCTGCCCGGGGGAGCCTCGCCTGCGCCCCGGTCTGCACACGCGGAGAGGCCTGGGGACCGGCCAGCAGGTCTGAGCGCTCTGA
>NW_027531292.1:255242-263648 GCF_008692635.1 Crocuta crocuta
GCTTTATTCTTTTGCAGGCTCTGTTTGTGGTTTCTCACCTTTCTGGTCTTTCCCTGTCTTTCCTCTGGCCTGCCGTGACCAGCGCCTGGAAGCACTGTGCTTCCTCCTGGTGGCGCTGGGCACACCCGCCTCCTTCGTGCGCGCGGGGGGAGCGTGGCGGGGCGTCGTCCCTTTCTGGGACCCTGGGGGCCACTCCCTCCCACAGAGAAGACATGCGTTCCGGCGCCTTGGGGAGGCCGACAGAAGGAGGTGCGGGACGCTCTCTGTGGCTCGTTCCGGGGNAGCAGTGGAGTGACACCCACCTGCCGCCCGAGCCCTGTGGGAGCGGGTCGGTGCGGCGAGGACTGGGTTCCAGGCACCGCGTGCTGCTTCCCCGGTGGGAAGACAGCCAGGGCCCCCAGGCTCTCCCGCTGACTCGTGGCCAGGGACCCGCATGCGGCACGGCTGGTCTGGGAAGACGGGAGGAGCGCGGTTTCGCTGGCCGCGTGGGGGACGGAATAACCAGGACATGGAAGTATCAGCAATGATGGGAGGTGGGCGAGTGTTCTGGGACAAAGTCCTGGAGATGGAAAGGCTCACACAACATTCACTGCCCCCCCGTCCTGGGGGCTGCAGCCCAAGGTCCAGGTATGGGCAAGGCGGGGCCTCCAGGGGCGGTTCTCCTTGTGTGTGGACGGCCGTGCTCGCCCTGTGTCCTCACGGGGCCGTCCCTCCGTGCGTGTCTGTGTCCTGATCCCCTCTTCTTACAAGGACCCCGGTCACATGGGATCAGTCCCCCCCCCCCCACCGGTGACCACATTTTACCTCAATCACCCCTGTAAAGTCCCCATCTCCAGATATGGGCACATCCTGGGGTGCTAGGGGTCAGGACCCCAACATAGGAATCTGGGGCACCAGATGCACCAGTTTATCTATTCACAGGTTGACGGACATTTGGTTTGAGTCTTGTAGATGCCGTGTAAGCATTCCTTGTAGGGATACGTGCCTTAGCTCCTCTTAGGGAAGGACCTAGGAGTGGGATCAAATGGTGGGAGTTTGCTTAGCTTTTCAAGAAACTGCTGAACTGCCTTACACAGTCACATCATCAGTGCCCCTGCCAGGCAAGCTCGGGAGTCCTGGCCAGCCCTCCGTACCCTCGCTGGAACTGGCAGGGTCAGTCTTTTCCTAACAGGTACATGGCGGCATCGCTCTGTGGGTTTAATTTGCACCTCTCCGATGTCTAACATGCTGAAGGGCTTTTCACGTGCTTGCTTGCCATCCATATGCCTTCTTGGGTGAAGTGTCTGTTCAAATGTTTTGTAAATTTTTGTTTGAGAGGGGGAGCATGTGCACAAGTGGGGGAAGGCCAGAGAAGGCGAGAGAGAATCTTTTAAAAAAATATTTATTTATTTTTGAGAGAGAGACAGAGTGCAAGCAGGAGAGGGGTAGAGACCGAAGGAGACACAGAATCTGATGCAGGCTCCAGGCTCCAAGGTGTCAGCACAGAGCCCAAAATGAGGCTCCAACCCATGAACTGTGAGATCATGACCTGAGCTGAAGTCCAGAGTTGGATGCTCAACCGACTGAGACACCCAGGTGCCCCTGTTTTGCCCATATTTAATCATATTATTTTCTTTTTATTGGGTTAAAAAGTTCTTGATATATGCCAAATACAAATCTGTTATCAGATACATGATTTGCAAGTGTTTTCTCTTGGTTTATGGCTTGTCTTTTTATTTTATTTTTTTAAATGTATTATTTATTTCTGAGACAGAGAGGCAGTGTGAGCAGGGGAAGGTCAAAGAGAGAGGGAGACACAGAATCTGAAACAGGCTCCAGGCTCTGAGCTAACTGTCAGCACAGAGCCTGACGTGGGGCCTGAACCCACAAACCGTGAGATCAGGACCTGAGCCGACATCGGACGCTTAACCAACTGAGCCACCCAGGCGCCCCGTCTTTTTATTTTCTTAACTTTGGAGAGCAAAGTTATTAAATCTAACAACATCCAATTACTCAGTGTTTTCTCTTATGCATTGGCCTTTGCCATTGTATCTAGGAAATCTTTACCTGGTTAGTGCAAGATCACAAAGGTCTTCTCCTGTTTTCATGAGGAAGATTTGTATTTTCACATTTGCACATCGATCTATGATTCATTTTTAGTTCACTTTTTCTAAATGGTGCCAGATATGGATTAAGGTTCATTGTTTTGCATAAAGATATTCCAGTTTTTGGGGCACCTGGGTGGCTCAGTCGGTTAAGCAACCGACTTCGGCTCAGATCATGATCTCGCAGTTCATGGGTTCGAGCCCCGCGTCAGGCTCTGTGCTGACTGCCAGCTCAGAGCCTGGAGCCCGTTTCAGATTCTGTATCTCTCTCTCTCTCTGACCCTCCCCTGCTCATGCTGTCTCTGTCTCTCAAAAATAAATAAAACATTTTAAAAAGAGATATCCCAGTTTTTGAGGATATCCAGCACCATTTGAAAAAAGACTATCCTTTTTCCAATGATTTGCCTTGACGTTTTTGTGAAAAATTCCCGAACCAACCACAGGTTTCTGGTCTGGCATGTAAGGAGCTTAAGAGTCCCCGCTGCATCCTGACAACGTGGAAGAGCTGAACACATACACACCAGCAGCTCTCCTGAGGTCCCTCAGAGCAGTGAGGGCACAGGGCACAGCGCAGCTGCAGCACAGGCCAGCTGGCCAGGTGACCCACATGGGAGGTCCGAGTGCATGAGCCTGGGAGACGAGGCCCTGGGGCCAGTGGTCAGGGAGGAGGCCACCCCACTGCGGGGTCCCCACCAGGAGCTCCTGGGCCCCCACAGTGGATGCTGGGGAGGATCCTCTGTGGCGGGCAGGCCCCGGGCCAGCAGCGGGGAGTCCCCCAGGCCTGCCGGGCCCGCTCACAAGGCCACCGTCAGGGACACTAGTGAACCAAAGACTAACCGACGGCAGGAGGGGGCATGCTGGACTCCGGCCCCTGCAGGGGTGAGGAAGGCTGAGAAGCACCAGTGGAGGTGGAAGCCCAGGGGGCCTGCTCACTCAAGACTGACTCCCACTCGCTGCACCTAGAACGTGGCCGCTCTGGGCCTACACCTCACCCCCAGGCCGGGTCACAGGGCAGACACAGGGTGGCGGCGACAGATGCTGCAGAGCTACTGCGGCTATCAGAGCCAGGGGTTAAAACTACTGGGATTGGGCGCCCAGGGGCTCAGTCGGTTGAGTGTCTGACTTCGGCTCAGGTCATGATCTCACAGTTTGTGAGTCTGAGCCCCGCGTCGGGCTCTGTGCTGACAGCTCAGAGCCCGGAGCTGCTTTGGATTCTGTGTCTCCCCCCTCTCTGCCCCTCCCTAGCTCATGCTCTGTCTCTCTCTCTCAATAATAAATAAATGTTTAAAAAAATTTTTTTTAAACTAGTGGGACTAATATGCTCAGGGCTCCGACGGACACGGCCGACGGCGCAGGATCAGAGGGTCAAGGCAAGCAGGGGGAAGGCGGTCCTGAGAGAAGAGGTGGGAGGCAGGGGTCAACCACAGCGGGACGGACACGACGGCCATCCTGGGTGCGGCCATCGGGAGATCAGACGTGGCCGACGGAAGGATCTCGGGGCTTGAGGACAACGGAAGAGAAACCCCCAAAACTGAAAATCAGAAAGGCTTCGCTCCCAAAGACTGAACAAAACCGAACAGGGTAGCCAAGGACCCGGGACCGCCACAGACGTGCCCCACACGCGTCCCGGGACACCAGTTCTGTGTATGAATAAATGCTGGCTTTTTCACCTGGATCCCCCTTGTTTCTTTCTGTTCCCTGACTGGCCTGGCTTCCGCCTTCACACAAGGTGGAACAGAAGTGGCGAGAGTCGGCACCCTCACCTGGTTCCGGGGCTTGCAGGAGAGGCCCAGGTCCCTGTCCTCAGTGCCTACTTGACAGACGGCCCTCACCATCGGAGGCGCCCCCCTCCCACTCCCGTCTTCCAGAAAGTTAACATGTAGGATGGATTTGGGGTTTTGTCAGATGCTTTTTCTGACTACTCAGATGATCATCTGGCTTTTCCTTTCCAGTCTATGAATACAAGAAGGCACATTATAGCACGGTTTCCGGATGTGAAACCGCCCTGCATTCCTGGATAAATGCCACGTTGTCACAATGTATCATCCCTTCTACAAGTGCACCAGTTCAATTTGCTAAACATTTTGTTGAGAATTTTGCGTCTTGGTCACAAGGGATGCTGGTCTGAGTTTTCCTCCGATGTCTCCGTCTATTTTCAGTGCCAGCATGACGCTGGCCTCCCGGAATCAGCCGGGCAGCGTTTCCTCTTCTGTTTCTTGGAGGAGTTTGTGTGGCATTGAGATTATTCCTTTCTCAGATGTTCGTAGAATTCACTGGTGAAGCCATTTCGGTCTGGAATTTTCTTCATGGAAAGGCTTTTAACTTCTTTAATAAAGAACTGCTTGTGTTGGGTGGTCAGTTGGTCAAGCGTCCAACTTCGGCTCAGGTTGTGATCTCGCGGTTCGTGGGTTCGAGCCCCGCGTCGGGCTCTGTGCTGACAGCTCAGAGCCTGGAGCCTGTTTCAGATTATGTGTCTCCCCCTCTCTCTGACCCCCCCCTGCTCACACACACACACACTCTCTCTCAGAAATAAATAAAACATTAAAAAAAGAACTGCTTGTGTTATGTTTTTTCTCTAGCGAGCTTTGATGATGTTTGTCTTTTAAGGATTTTTTCCATTACATTCTCTTTCATTTAACTCAAGTGAAGTCATTCACAACATTCCCTCATTATTCTTTTTTTAAATTGAAGCATAGTTGAGGCGCCTGGGGGGCTCAGTCGGTTAAGCGTCCGACTTCGGCTCAGGTCATGATCTCACGGTTGATGAGTTTGAGCCCCATGTCAGGCTCTGTGCTGACAGCTCAGAGCCTGGAGTCTGCTTGGGATTCTGTGTCTCCCTCTCTCTCTGCCCTGTACATGCTCTGTCTTCCTCTCTCTCTCACACATAAACATATAAAAATAAATAAATAAAATAAGTGGAAGCATCGTTGACAGACAATAGTTTCAGATGCACAACATAGGGATCTGACACTTGTGTGTGATGCTGTCACCTCAGCAAAGTGCAGCTACCACCTGTTGCCACACACAGTTGGGACACTACTGTCTTTCCTGCACCGTGTGTTACATCCCCACCCGTGGAAGCCATCAGACTGTGCTCTGTGTCTACGAGTCTATTTCCCCCCTGTTTCGTTAGTTCATTTGTTTTGCTTTTAGGTTCCACATAGAAATGAAATCATGTAGTGTTTGTCTTTCTCTGACTTCTTTCACTTAGCAGAATACTCTCTGGGGGCATTCATATTGATGCAAATGGCAAGATCTCATCCTTAAAAACATTTTTTTTTTAATGTTTGACCATTTTAGAGGGCTCCGTCTAAAGAGGGTCCAGGGCTCCCCCTTCTCCACGTCCTCGCCAACACCTATTTCATGTCCTTTTGATACTCGTCATTCTGACAGGTGTGAGGTGACGTCACTGTGGTTTTGATTTGTGTGTCCCCGATGATCAGTGATGTTGAGCATCTTTTCATGTGTCTGCTGGAAGTGTTCCTTGCAAAAGTGTCTACTCAGGTCCTCTGCTCATTTTTCAGTTGGACTGTTTGTTTTGATGTTGACTTGTACGAACTCTTTATATATTTTAAACAGTAACCCCTTGTGGGATATATGATTTGCAAATATCGGCTCCCATTGAGTAGATTGCCTTTTCATTCTGCTGGTGGTTTTCCTTTGCTGTGCAGGGGCCTTGGCTCGACGTGGCCCTAACTGGTATTGTGTTTCTGTTGCCCTCGCCCAAGGAGACGTGTCCAAAAAAATATTGCTGGGACTGACGTCCAAGAGTTCACTTCCTCTGTTTTCTTTTAGGAATTCTTTGGTTTCAGGTTTTACGTTTAAGCCTTTAATCCATTTTGGACTTTTTTTGGGGGGGGGGGCGGAGTAAGACTGTGGTCCAGTTTCGTTCTTTTGCCTGCGGCTCCGGTGTCCCAGCCCCTTTATTAAACAGACTGTCCTCTCCCCATTGGGCATGACTGCCTCCCTGTCATAGGTTCAGAAACCGTATAAGTGTGGGGTTTTACTTCCGGGCTCTTGGTTCTGTTCCACGGGTCTCTGTGTCCGGTTTTGCGCCAGCACCACACTGTGTGGACAACTATAGGTTTGTAGTGCGGTTTATCCCACTTTGTTCTTTCTCAAGATTGCTTTGGCCCTTTATTATTCTTTTGGTATCTGTAGGACTTGTACTGATGCCAGCTTTCTCGTTCCTGGTTTTGGTAATTTGTGTCTTCTCTCTCTTTCTTCCCTTATCAGTCCGCCCAGAGGTTTATCAATTTTATTGGTGTTCTAAAAAAAAAAATAGCTTTTGTTCTTGATTTTCTCTGCGGTCTTTCTGTTTTCTGTGCCATTGATTTAATGACTTTATTTTTTCCCTGTTTCCTGCTTCTTAGAATTTAATTTGCTCTTCTTTTTCTCGTGTCTAAAGATGAAAGCTGATGTCAGTGATTTCAGACTTTCTTCTCTAATGTAGGCAGGGTTTCCCCCATATGCCGTGTTAGCCATATCCCACAAAACATACTGTGTTGTTTTTCACCTTCACTCAGTTCCAAATATTACCCTTCCTTTTAATTTCTTCTTTGATACCTGGGCTATTTAGTTTCCAGGTATTTAGGGGGATTTTCTAGATATATTTTTATTAATGATTTCTAATTTAATTCTCGTTTGGTCCAAGAATATCATTTGTGTGATTTGAATCTCTTAGACTGCTTTCTGGCTTAAAATATGGTCTATGTTGCTAAGTGTTCAGTGAGCACTTAAAAATTTGTGTTTGTACCATTGTTGCAGTTTTTTGTAAATGTCCATCAGATCAGACTGTTTGACCGTGTTGTTTGGGTCCTTTGCACTCTTACCAAGTTCCCATCCAGCCTGCGAAACATTGGAGGGAGGGTGTGGGGCCCCCAGCTCTCCCTGTGGTCTGTCCATCATGCTTTGCTCTAAGTGTTCTGACGCCCTATAACTGGATGTATAAACTCATAGGATCTTTATATCCTCTGGTTACGTTTGTCCCTTAGTCATTTAAAAGCGATCAACTTTATCCCCAGAGGTGTTAAGGCAGACCCTGCTGAGTGGTCCACTCGGTGTTCTGTCAGTCATGTGAGTTTTTGCTCTGACTGGTGGGAATAGGAACTGGTCCGGACTCCAGGGGTTTGATAGGGGGGCTCGTGGCTCTTTCCCCAGCCTTGGGCAGCTTTACCCCATGTGTTTGCTGATCTGTCCTCAGCTAAAGGCTGGTGGGGAGGGGGGTGGGGCAGGTTCTCTGTAGACACAGCCGCTCTTACAATTTGAGGGAGAATTGACAGATCTCTGATGCTGAGCATTTCTATCCATATGCAATATGGTATATACTTCTTAAGGTATTTAGGTATTCTTTAATAACTCTCAATGAAGTCTTATAACTTTTCCTTAACAATCTTTAAAAGGTTTTATTTCTAAGTCAAAACTCCATCCTCTGGTTAGTGCTGATGTTTAGATGCATGTATAGGACAGTCCCTACCTTTCTCTGATTTTTGTGCTCCAGGAAGTTGACCTCTACAGGTTGGGTTAACGGGAGGCACCAGGAGATGAGTGTGGAGGGAGGTGAGGAACTCAGAGGATTTATTTCCCCAGACCCCCTCCCCCAGGCCTGGGGTTCAGAGGGCTTCATTCCTTCCACCAAGGAAGTCTCTTTCCCTGCTTACAGCTCCCTCAACATGACTCACTCCTTCACTTAACTCTGCCCCTCTTTTGTAATTAGTTCATTTATTAAAATCCCTCCAATTATCTTTCTGAGCATGCCATCTGTTTCTTGCTGGGACCCTGACTGATACAGTAATTGCTACCAGAAGTGGCCCCAGAAAACAGACTCTCAACATGGGATTCTACGATTGAGTTGCTCATCCATTTGATGAGCACATGGATAAAATCCCTGCCAGGAGGAACTTGAGCGCTGGGGATATGGGTCATGCACTGGCACCCCAATTCCTCAAATTCTCACCAGAGGAGCCACAGGACAGAGTGCAAGTCGCGGGTGCATAGATGGGTAGTCCAGCGGTGATCGACTGCCTGCCAGTTGGTCTGGCATATGTGGTGACCACACAGACCATGCAGTGGGCCAGCCCCTTGTGACAGTGGGGAGGGTGCACAGAAGGAAAGGACACTCCAGGTTGTAAGTGCAGCAAGTTGGGATGATTACTGGCTACAGCTAAGAACACCACGGAGGCCTGCGTTCCTGCAGGTGATGATGCGGAACGTTTCAAGAAGTGGGTTTTGATGCGGTCAGGGGGCTGGGGTAATTCTATGGTCGGGCTTCTCGTCTGTACTGAGACCAGAGGAGGCTAGAGCGCCGCAGCGGATCCCCGTA
>NW_027531292.1:263671-282395 GCF_008692635.1 Crocuta crocuta
AGCGCCCAGGCCGGAGGAGGCCCCTCGCACCCTCAGTGGGTTCCTTGGACGGGGGAGGCCGCTTGCACCCTGAGTGGGTCCCCCTGACGGAGAAGGTCTCCCGCACCCCCACTGGGTACCGCCCCGCACGCGGGGGGGAGGAGGTCTCTCGCACCTCGGATGGTCGTCACGTGGAGGAGCTTCCTGAACCGCAGATAGTTCCTGCGCTTCCCACAGACAGAGTGAGGTCCACAGGCCCCGCTGCCTCCAGGCTCAGAGGCCACTTTTCAAACCCTGTTTTTTCTTTTGCAAATGAGAGGTTGGGGACTGAGGACCTGGGAGGGCCTTTCCCAGTTCTCCTTCTGAGGGCTCCTGTCTGGTCCCCAAAGCTCGCTGTGCTGTTGCCGGTGAGCAAGTGTAGACTGGCTCAGGATGGCTCCAGGGGGAGGTGGCCTCCCAGCTGCTCGTTCAGACCGCGTTGGGGCGGGTTGTCACAAACTGGGAGGTTTCTATCAACATGGACAGCAGATGACCGTGCTGGCCCTTTTGAGTAGGAAGAAGGTTCCTCTGGCGTGATACCTTCACGTACTTCCACTCGAAGTCGGCTCCTGTGTGCAGGCGCCCACTCAGCAGGCTTCTCATGATTAAGGCAGGACGTGGATGGATCCCGTTTGTACAGATGAGGGGAGGATCTTTTCAGAACGATGTTCCCCAGTTTGAAAGGAAAACCAGGTTTTGTTAGAAGCCGGCTTGAAGTCTAGATGCCCCTTCTGAGAGCTTCGACGTGGAGCTGACGCCCTCTTGTTATCAGACCCCAGCGTCCTGAGTCAGTGGGGGGTTCTGGACTCCTCCTTGCCGTGTGTCCATGTCTCTGGCCTCACAGTGGCTTACAGCGGGCTCACGGCCAGCAGTGTCCCATTTTATGCAACTGGCTGATCAGAGAAGCAAGGGAACCGGATCAGCGGCTCCTCTCTGTCTTCCCCCGCCCCCGCCCAGGAGCAGTGGGCTGAACGGTCCTGCCGGAGAGCCCCGTTGTGGCCTGTCGTGTGTGCTCAGCCTCCTGGGGGCTCCGTTGCCTCCTGGCGACTTGTGCGGAACTTCGGTGGTGGCGTGAGGCTCAGTAAACACATGCGGAGCTGGGCTCGGTGTCTGGTGCCGAGGGAGCACTCCGGGAAGGTGAGCTCATCCTGGTGCCGAGGGAGCCCTCAGCTCTGTGACGGCGCGCAGCAGAAGCCCCGTATGCCCCGCAGTGAGCGAGTAGGAGCGTCAGCGCTCACACGTGTGGGGCCTCTGCCCTCCCAGGGCCCCTGCTCTCACTTTCCGTGTGTATGCTATTTCCTGGCACGTGTGACACTTGTGTGGCCTACATCCGCGTATGGGTGCTGCACGTAGCTCGTCCACGAGCAGTAACATCAGGTCTGGGCCAGAGCTGCTGGGGGGGCGTCATCAGGGCCTGGGGCCTGAGTGCCAGTGACACACCCAGCGGTGACATTGCTCACGACGTTTGGGGCAGCACGGTGCAGCGAAGGCCAGGTGTCCCGCCATCCGGCTGTTCCGGCACAGGATCATAAGCGCTCAGGCGAGCCACGCGCTCAGGGCTGTGGGTCTGTCCCAGCTGGGGCTGAGGTGGGTAGGGTTCTTGTGGGAGCTGCCACCTGCCCTGACACCCGAGGGCCTGGGGCTGGAAAGCAGGCAGGCCTGGAGGGAGAGAGGGTGGGCGTCTGCGCCAGTGAGGGCAGCAGCACCGCCAAGGTGCTCTTCCAGACAGAAGTCCTGTGGGCAGCAGAGGGGTCTGGTGCTCGAGTTTCCTCCGGTTGCTACAGTGCCAGCCTCTGTGCACAGCTGGTGTGCCTGGCACCTGGCCCTGCTTGCAAGGGCCGCGCGCAGTTGTTAAGAGTCTGGGGGTCCTCCTCCTGTGGCTGGGGGGCGCTGACCTGATCGAGCCCCACTCCCTGTGGGTGCCGGGTCTGTGGAGGAACGCGCAGGTGCTGGGCCATGAACAGAAGGAAGCTGCCATCCCAGCTGGTGGTGGCGAAGCTGGCGTTCGGCAGTGCTGGGGGCCTGGGTCCTGAGCGTTAGCCCTGTGCCAGTGGGCGCCATCCCTGCACACCGCTCCGGCGCTCCAGGGCGCCCGAGCCTGGCCACACGCTCAGGGTGTACGCTGAAGTCCCACCACCGCCTCCCACAGAGTCCTCGGGAACCTGAAGTCCCTGGGGAGTCTGCCTGGGGGGTGGGGCTCCTGTGTCCTTGCTCAGGGAAGCCCGAGGGGTGGGGCGGGGCCGGGACAGTGCAGGGTTAGCTGCAGCGGGGGGCTCCTGCTCTGCCTTGTCCCTTCTGCGGGGCTGAGAGGGGTCTTTGGCGTTCGTCTCTCCAGGCTAGTTTCTTCCTGGAGCCTCCGCTGAGCGATGCCCCTGACCTGCGCTATTTGCCCCGCTGTTAACAATGCTAGTGTTCTTGTAACGAGGACCTTTTTCTGTCCAGGGTTTCCATCTAGTTCACAGACTTTTCAGAAGCCCCTGATGGGCCCCCTGCCTTGTCAGAACTCAGGGGGTTCACTCAGTGATGCCGTCAGCTCATGGGGACAGGGATGGGGGGATGGGGATCAAGGCTCAGTCAGAGGCAGCATAAGCTTTTCTGGGCTCGCTCGTGGATGTGTGGGTGGACCCCACGGAGTTCAGGCTGATGGGGCCCTGGCTGAGGACGACCCCTGGTCGTCCTTCTAGAGGGGCTGATCAGTGAGCAGGTTTGGGCCGAGCGCACGGCCCTCCCCTTCATTGCGCCTTTCCCCTCCTGACCCAAGCGGGTCTGCTAGGTGACGTGCCGGTGACCTGAGACCCTCCAGGTCCTCATCAGCCTTACTGATAATGATTGTTTCTGGAAGGTAACATAATAAGAACATTCTCACTTACACGTAAGTGAAAATATGTGGATATGTAAATATAAGGCGCCATTCTTTCTCTGGAACTTCTGGGATTCGCAGGGAAGAGTGGTTTTCTCTTTAGGCTTTTGCTTGGTGTTTCTCTCCGCGCGTGCCATGGCCATTCGAGGGTCTCGCGCTCATGCCGTCGGCTGTGACCTGCCTTCTCCTGCTCCAGTGGACCGACCTCGCCCTGCCAGCCCCTCCCCGCTGGCCCGGGTCCTGCGGCTGCTGCCCAGGGCCCGGGGTCGGTGCAGATCACATCTTGCTGGGGCGCGGTGACCTTCCTGGCTGCACAGAGCCTTTCGTACTTGGTCTGATGCTAGCGCGGGAGTGTTTGCCTTACGGGTTTTTGGTTTTGTTTTTCATTTTTTGACTTGACATCTTTCTGCACATTTATGCTTAACATTGGTTTATCATCAACAGTGAATAGGTTTTGAAAGTCAAATCTAAAGAGTGTCTTTGTATTTTAAGAGGAACACATTAAATAATTTCACGTAGTTGTACACACACGTTTCTTTCAGATGTTTTCCTTTGCACTTACGCTTGTCCAGTTTTGTTTCTTTTTCTCTCCTTTTGGGTTGGTTAAATATAGTTTTTTAAATTAAAATTTTTCCTCTCTTTTGGCCTGGAAGGACATGTATTCTTACTCCCTTTGTGGTTATCGTAGAACCTTGACTTGCCCGGGTCTGAGGTCAGTCGTTACATGTACCTGTCTCCTGATCAGGATGTGGCCCCAAGGGACGTCTCCCCACCTGGGGTGCGATTTTGTCACATGTGCTGCCGCTGCTTCCTCTTCCTGTTCCTCAGACCTTTGGGCCACTTTGCTTTGCCATTCCGCTCATCTTTGAGGATTCCCTCCGGCGGCAGGCTCTCCCAGGTTCTGTCTGAAGCGCCCCTCCTCCTGCCTGTGCAGGGCTCTGGCCTGACTGTCGCCCGAGTCCGCACGCACCATCCTTCCCCTGGCGTCGCCCCGTGCCCCACCCCCAACCATTTCCTGGGTCAGCACTGTGGCCTGGAGGTCTCAGTCCCTTCCCCGAGCGACACTCGGCTCTCTGATTGCCGGCCAGTTGCCTGGCATCTCTGCGCCTTGAACATGGCCCAGCCTGTGGAAGTTCCTGAACGTGTGAGCTGCTGGCTTCCTGTGAATTCGTTTCCATTTCTTGAGGAACCCGGCTTTTCCCCACGGCCGTCTGTGCCCTTTCATGTGCACCGTTTACTGTCCTCCACGCCTCTCACCGCTCTGTCCTGACGCCGCGGGACCACGAGGGGCCAGGCATGCTGCTTGTGCGGGACTGTGGACCCCGGGAAGGCAGCTGCATGAGCTGAGGGCAGGAGGCCCCTGGAGGCCACCCGAGCTTTGGGGGACTGGCGCGGGGTGCTCTGAGCAGGGGCGCAGCAGCAGTGCGGCTGAGGCGTGCAGTGGCTCCCCGGGGTGGGTTCTCAGGCCCTCCAGAAACAGCCATCACCTGTGAGCCAGTGACAGCAGCCTCCCCCTGCGCAGAGGCCATTGTCTCCGCCTGGAATTTCCTTCTACCTCCTCTTTTCTTATTTTTAAATTGTTTTTAAAGGTTTATTTATTTATTTTGGGAGAGGGGAAAGTGAAGGGACAGAGAGAATTCCAAGTTGGCTCCGCACTGTCAGCACAGAGCCTGATGTGAGGCTTGAACCTTGAACCACGAGATCATGACCTGAGCTAAAATCAAGAGTCGGATGCTGAACCGGCTGAACCACCCAGGCGCCCCTCCTCCTCTTTTCTGTGTGTCCTCACTCCCTTGGGGACCTTGCTTTGGGTCCCCAACACCACAGTGGCTCCCTGTCTCCTCTTAGGTCTCCTTCCTAAACTCCGACCTGTGTGTCCTGCGTTCCTTGCCTTCTCTCTGGAATGTTCCAGACAGTGCCAGGAAGCCTCTCCTTCCGTCACACCCTCCCCTGCAACCCCTTCCCTACAATCCCATCTGGAAGTGGCTCCACCCTGCACGGCACTCAAGGCTGGAACATTGGGGTGACCTCCCCTCCCCTCCGTCCCCTTGGGTAGTCCTGCCACTGTGTCTTCAGAGCAGACAGAACCTACTTCTCGGCCCCTGTGCCACCACACACCACCACCCTCGTCCAGCCGGCCCACCTGCTGTCACGCCCTGCGGTCGGGTGCCAGGCAGAGGAGCTCGCTGAGACACACGGCACGCCCGGCTCCCTGGCTGCCTGGGCTCCCTCCCATGGGACGCTGGGGCCAGCATCTCGGCCCCTGTGCAGCGGGGACTCGGTCAGCAGCCAGGCTGGGGGTCAGAGCCACGCCCCCTGCAGTCACTTGGGGGGACAGTCCATTTTTCCTGGGCCAGACCATAGGGCATGCTGGACATGCAGCTCCCTGAATCTGGTGGCAGGTGTGCCCTGCAGGACAGGTCCCTGAGATGGCAGGGAGGCTCCGGGGCCCCTGGCTTGCCAGACACCATCCCGAGGGATGGGGCTCCTCGTCCCATGAGCACCTGACTTCACCGCCAAGGCCCTTGGCACCCCTACAGTTCTGTGCCATCTGGTCACGTTCTTCCGTCCCCTTTAGCCACAGTTCCAGTCATGAGTGATGTGGAACAAGACCCATGTGATGAGCCAGTCACCACGGAGGCATTTGTGTGGGGACACCTCTCTGGGCTCTGGTGGGGGGTCCAGAGCCTCAAGCACGTCCTCACGGCCGATGCCAGACCCCAGAGGGTGAGGAAGGAACTGAAGGCCTCAGCGAGGCTGATGGCCCACAGGTCATGCCACGGTTTTATTGGGTGCCACGTTGCCATGGACTCGGCGGAGGACACAGGTGCTGTCTCATTGCGGCCCCTCTCGTGAAAGTTAAAAGTTCACTAAAAACTTTCTAGATGTTTTAATTTTCCTGGAAAAGTAACAGTTGAATGAATTTTTAAATTCTTGAGTATTTCGGTACTACATTTACATAAATTGCTAAGGAGTATGCGTAATTTGACGCGAGTAAATAAGTTATGTTAAAGGTTGCGCAGCGAATATGTATACTGAGTTAAGTGTCAATGGCTTTTCAGTTTTTACTCTAACTCGTAACGTAAAAACTTGAGTTCTTCTTAACCTTGGACCAACTAACTGTACGTAGGGCACGAGTGGGCGCGCGGGTCAGGAACCCAGAGACAGTCTGTCTGCAGCCCGAGAACTTGACAAGGGGTGGCAAGCGAACATGGTTTGGAGGTGCTCCGTGTGAGAGTGCCTGCCCCAGGCCTGGTCTGGGCCTCCGTGTGCTCTGCTTGTAAACGTGAGCCAAGTTATGTTTTCCGATGTGACCCAGTGTTTATCTTGTAGCAGGAGCGATCGTTCTCTTTTCTCTCATCTTTGAGTCGGGAGAGAGCATGTGTCTTTATGCGACGCTTCTCCATCGTAACGTGGCAAAAGTGAGCCCAAAAAGTTAATACACGTCAGTAATACAGCTGTTAGCGTGGCCTTTGCAGATGGTCACTGGGGCAGTAGGGTTCCTGTCGGCGCTGGGACATGCATGGGACACATGACGCGTCACCAGTTTGTCATGAGCAGGAACCTGTTCAGGTGGTGGAACCTGCCTGCTCTGACAGACTCTGGGGCCGCAGCAGTGGGCGGGCCTGTCTGGCGGCTCTGGTGGCGGGTGCTGGTTGCATAACCGAGATTTTGTAAGATTTTTATTTTGTACGAAGTGAAGCACTGTGTCCTTCCTCTTTCTTCATTTAGTTAAATTGGAATTTTTTCTAGTAAACCTGAAATTTTAGAGTTATGGGTCAGGCACAGACAGTATGGAGAGCTTTAGTGAGCTCCGTCGTGTCACCGTGGTCCACTGGTCACAGCCAGAGACCTGGCTTGGGTATGTGGCTGCCGCTCCAGGGCTGATTTGGATGCCCCACGTTTTCCTCCCTGTACCTCCTGGGCTCGGGTTCTGGCCAGGGCCCCACGTGGCCACTCAGCTGCCGTGGGTCCTTCGTGGCCTGTGCTCTGGGGCCATCTCAGACTTTGCTTGTTCTGGGGACCGCGACAGCCTGAGGCCTGCTGCTCAGGGATTCTGTAGCGCGTCCCTCAGGTGGGAGGAGACCACAGGGCGCAGTGCCCTCCCAGCTTCTCCAGAACCTGGTGTCCCCCAGCCTGTCGGCGCTTGTTGACTCTGCCTCCCTCCCTTCCCGTGTTTTGTTTGCACTGTTAACTTATGTTGTAAAAATCCTCATCTCACATTCATTCTTTTTATGGTTAAAACCTTGTTGAAAAAGAATACTACATCTTTGGCCTTCGGTACAATTTTATCCCCTCCCCCCCATTAAAGCAGCGTGTCCTCCTTAAACCCAGATGAGTTCTAGACGTTCTTTTCTGATGAGGGGACGACGGGAGACAGACATACGACCCCCGTGCCTGAGCAGCACACCGTCACCACCGTCGCTGCGTACGCATGTGTGCGCCTTGCCTGTGTGCCCCCCAAGGGCACAGCCCGCCCTGCTGGGTCCTCAGAGCTGCGGGATGTGGGGAGGGGGGTGAGCAGTTACTCTCAGAGTGAACGAGAATGTGGTCCACGTGGTTAGCACGAGTCATGTGCCAGACCCAGAAGCAGGTAGAGCTGCCAGAGCCCCATCGAGCGGAGGCTGCAAGGCCCAGGGACGGTCAGCAGGGCCACATCCGGCCCCGTGCCGTGGGTAGAGTTGGGGCTGGGGTGCGGCTCCTGCCTGCCCACAGCCACTGGCGATTGGCGTCAATCTTAGAGCCGTGAAGCCAGCGCAGCATCTCAGCCCTCTGGGAGGGGGAGCGTCCTTCTTTGTCAGGGGAGCCCTGGGCTCTCCTGTGAGCCGGGGAACATACCTGGGGAGGGATGGCCCCTGAGGCCCCTGCGAGGCAGTGTGCTCCTCACCTGGCGACGCTGGGCCTCCTGGGCGCTGCTGCCTTCCCTTCAGTCCGTAGCGAGTACTTGGGGCCCCACCAGGCTGCCCGGTCCCGAAGCAGAGGACGAGAATGGGTGACACGCGCTGCCCCCCCCCAAGCACAGAGGTCACACCCGCGTGTCCCAGCCCGGGAGGGCTGGGTGTGGGGTGCAGCCAGGAGAAGTCGCTTATGCTTTGCAGAGGGATGCTGCTGGGGCACCAGCTGCTGAGGTGGGAGTGGCCGGGAGGGCCCCTGGGCCCGGGGTCCCGAGTTGGTTTCCATTGGTTTCGAGGCCTGGATTGCGCGTGGTCTCCAGGCCTGAGATGGGGACACAGACAGGAACCTAGACCCTTCTAGGGACGTTTGAAATGAAACTGCGCCAGGTGCTTGGGGAGAAATGCCTTCCCAGTGGTTCTTGTGAGCTCAGTGGGTGTGGAGCTTTCTGGAATTCTGCCACATGCCCAGTCCATCGGGAAGTCCAGAACTCCAGGCATAAAAGCCTCAGGGTATTGGGCATCTGGATGTCTGAAGTGGCCCCTAGGGGCCATTGTCTGTAAGTGCAGTGTGCCCCAACTCACAGACACATGGGGGGTTTCCTTTTGGCATTTGCTGAAAATAACACTCCTTGAAGGCTCTGGGCCAGAGTCCGGTGTGGTGTCCCTGTGGGGTGACTGAGGGGGAACCCTGGCGGCGCTGGCCCTGTGCCGTAGCTCGTGGCCCCCGGGGCTGCCCTAGCTGTTTATCCGGGCAGTCCAGACCCTGAACCCAGGGAGAGCGTGGAGTGAGGCTGCTCGGGGTGGTGAACGCCCAGTGGGGCCTTGCTCGGCTGGCCCAGGGACACAGCCACCCCCTCTGCTCCAGTCTGCAGGGGGAGCCTTGTCCCGGGCCAGAACCACCATATGTCGCGACTGATTCCCACTTCATCCGCTGCTCCTTCATGGAAGACTGGCTTCTTGGAACCTTCCGGTCTCTGTGCAGTCCCCCTCCTGGCACGTCCCCGCCCTGTCTGGGAGCTAAGCCCTTCTCAGGGGCCCTCTGACCCTTGGACAGAGGGTTCAGCAAGAGGCAGAGGGGTGAGGTGTCTGGGGCCTCTTGTTCGTCTCTTCTTTTTGTCTTCTGGGCCAGTTTTGAGCTTGAACTGTTTGAATCGAAGGTTTTTAAATTCATCTGCATGGAGGGGTTTCCATACATCTGGAAATCCAAGCTTCCGATTTCCTCTTGCTCCTTGGTTTGAATGAGCACCTTGCAGCTGATGGCAGCAGGGGAAGCAGATCTCGGGCTCGCAGGTGGAGGCAGTGACACCTGGGCACGGCATGAGCCTGTACAGGGAGCCACTGTGAGCACCAGAGTCCCCTGTTAGTGGCCAGAGCAGGTGGTGAGCCCTCTGGGAGGCTGGTTTGCGACTCGTTTCCCCCAAGAGAAAGGGCTCCTGGCCTGGGAGCAGCCGCCATGGGTGGGGGCAGAGTGGTGGTTCAGGGCGCTTGGGCTGCAGACTCCTCCACCCCCCGGGGCCCCTGACCGTGTAGATGAAGAGGCCGTGCTCCCACCCCACTAACAGCGTGCTTTCCCCAAAGGTGTACGTCGGCGAGCTCCCGCAGGACTTCCTCCGCATCACGCCCACGGCCGCGCAGCAGCAGCTGCAGCTGGACGCACAGGCAGCCCAGCAGCTGCAGTATGGAGGGGCACTGGGCGCCGTGGGCCGCCTCAGCATCACCGTGGTGCAGGTGGGTGGCCTGTGTGGGGAGGGACGGCCTGCGACCGCTGCACCACATTATCTGTGCGGATGCATGGTTTTCTGATGTGTGTTCTTGAAACATAGCTGGTGAAAAGTGATAACGTGTGAAAAATAGCGACAGTTACCCAGGTTCTACCAGGAATAGCAGGAATAATCGGTAACCACTGTAATGGGCGCATGCTCCGTGCTGGGCACCATCCCTGCGTGTGGTTGGCCGCACGGCTGCTGGGAAGGTGGGGGCGTGAGGGCAGGCCCCAGCTGCTGAACGGATCCCAAGGAAAGCCAAATGTGCTGTCAGGATCTAAAATGGTTTGGGGCAACCCGACTTTCCGTAAGGCCGTGAAGAAAGGGAGGTCACTGCACGCTATTTTGAGGAGACGCACAAATACAGTGGACAGAGTCACAGTCGGGCCTCATGAATTCTGTGGGTTTTACGGTGACCACGCATCCCGGACACCTGGCCACGCGCTCGGGCCGATCAGGTCACCTAAGGTACAGATGAGCCACGCACTCTCTGTGTGGTCCTCCAGACCCTCGTGGCTTGGGCTCCAGGGGCCCGAAGCAGGCCCACTTCGCCCACTGGGACTCAAGGCGTGGCCCGTGGCTTCCCACTACCTGTGTGGTTGCCCTTCCTCCCCTGGTCTTCGCCCCACGCCCACGAGGGCTGTTCCCTCATGTGCCCTCGTGGGGTTCTGTGAGGAGGTGTTACAGTCCAGTAGGACCCACTTGGAAGCAAGCGTGTGCCGACTGGCCGCCTGGGCCACCAGAGCCTCCCGCCTTCATCCGTGCCCACGCTTTTTCCTCCCTGCGAACGCGGCCTGTCTGGGTGAAGGCTGGGCTCCTCCACCCGAGGCCGTGGACTGAGAACAGGCAGTGGAGCCGGGCTGTGGCTCCAGGGTGGCTCTGGCTCGGGACAGCCTGCCTGTCACCCTCCTCCGCAGCCTCTTCAGAGGGGACGTCGGAGAAGGAGCTGCCCTGTGAGGCCCGGGGCTCCCGTCACTTGACCAGTGACCTGCCGTACCTAGAGCCACGGAGACGCTTGCAGCCATGTCCTGCTTCCCGGAAAATGCTGGAAATGAGCTGGAGGGGGTGGAAAGCTGAGGCGGACGTGCAGCTCTCACTCTGATGGCAGCTGCTTGTTTAGTAACATTGGTTGTGTTTCAGGCCAAGTTGGCGAAGAATTACGGCATGACCCGCATGGACCCGTACTGCCGCCTGCGCCTGGGCTACGCGGTGTACGAGACGCCCACCGCCCACAACGGTGCCAAGAACCCTCGCTGGAATAAAGTCATCCAGTGCACGGTGCCGCCCGGAGTGGACTCCTTCTACCTGGAGATCTTCGACGAGGTGAGCGGCCCTCTCGCCTGTCACGGGCCCAGCCGTGCGGGTCGCACTCGGCTTCCCGGAGCTGCAGGTGTGCCCCGACGCGGCACATCCGTGCTTTGTGACAGGTGTCCTGGTGTCCCCAGCGGCAGAGGACAGTACACGTCCCGTGCACTTATGTTCAGAAACCGTATCGCCAGGGGCAGGGACACCGGGCGCTCTCGAGACGGTGTTGATGCGTCTCCCCTCCCCCAGTCCCAGACACGTCCCCAAACAAAGGCTCTGAGGGATGCACAGTGCCAGGGCCAGGACCCTCCGGGGGGGGGGGGGGGGGGGNNNNGGGCGGGATTTCAGAGTGGGGGTGGGGCCTCTGGGCAGTGGCTGAACGAGCTCCTCCTGTGACCCCCCAGCGAGCCTTCTCCATGGACGACCGCATCGCCTGGACGCACGTCACCATCCCCGAGTCCCTGAAGCAGGGCAAGGTGGAGGACGAGTGGTACAGCCTGAGCGGCCGGCAGGGTGACGACAAGGAGGGCATGATCAACCTGGTCATGTCCTACACGGTGCGGGCACAGGCCGTGCGGGCACAGGCCGTGCGGCAGGCTGAGTGGGACTTGGGCTCAGTGGAGCTGTTTGTCCCTGACGGACTGGGACCACGGCCAGCAGGCGTCTGGAGTTTTGGCGGGAGGAGCAGAGTTGTGTGGTAGCCTGTGGCCAGGCAGACCTGCCACGTGGTAGCGAGGGGTCTCAGGGCCACACCAGGTTTGAGGGAGGAGCCGCTGGCCCTCAGGTCCCCTGGCTTGTGCGGCTCCATCCTCAGCAGCCTGCTGCTCTTGGGGCAGGGGAGTGGGGCCTGGGATCCTAGGCCCTTGCCACTTTTTTGTGTCCCCAAGGGGGTGGTAATGTTCCTGTTATTTTGACTCTGCCTCTGGGACAGGCCCTGAGGATGGCCTTTGGCCAGTGGAGTTTCGTCCTCGCTTCCCGTCCCCGGGCTGTCTGAACGCAAACCCCAGCACCTGTGTGATTTTGCTCAGAAATGTCTCCTTATGCGACTTTAACAGAGTTTTCACATAAACACGGAGCCGTGACTGCGACAGCTGAGTGGTTAAGGTCTAGAGGCAGTCAGGAATTGTTTCGGGTGCCGGCTTGCTTCCCGCAACCGCGTTCCCTTCCGATCGCGTCTCGGTCGGCTGCGGCTCTGTAACTACCCCTGTAGCCGAGCGCCTGGTCCCGCCTTCCACCGGGGCAGTGTAGGGACACCCGTGTGGGCGGGGCCCCGTGGGGAGGTTTCAGCTGTGCTGTGTTCCTCTGTGACCCCGCGATCGTCCTCGGTGTGTTCCAGTCGCTGCCGGCTGCCGTGATGATGCCGCCCCAGCCTGTGGTCCTGATGCCCACCGTGTACCAGCAAGGCGTCGGCTACGTGCCCATCACAGGTGTGTGCCGCGCCCCCTGCCCGGGGCTCTCCTCATGGGCTCGTAAGTGCAGCAGGGAGACTAAGCCTGGTCTGCACATGACTTGTGGGGACCCTTCCAAACACAAGGGTCTGGTCTTACGTTTGAATATTTTATGCATCTGTGGAATATAGAACTTTTTTTTCTTGGTTGCTGGCAAGTTGAAGTTGATGGAGGCGTAGAAACGTTATTTCTAAACCCGTTAATATACAAGTCATCCAAGTGAAAGAGTACCCTGTGGGGCAGAGTGACCCGTGTGCCCTGGCGCTCCCGCTCTGCCGTGTGCACTCCCCCGTACAAACTAGCAGCTTGTGGCTGTGCAGCAAAATCCAATCAGATTGCAGGTTTTATGTCTTTGAGTTTTCAAACTTTAATGTCAGCTGTTGGCTCACTTCATTCCTGACTGTGACAGTGACTGGACTTCACCAGCCCCTGCCGTAAACAGCCATAAAAGTAGGCAGAAGGGACGAGGCCACGGCAGGCAGGGCGAGTCGGTGATCCATCCCCGAGAGAAGGGAGGGGGGCAGCCCCGGGTCCCTGCGGCCCCTACCCCAGCTGGCGCAGTACAGGGAGCTGGGTCAGAGCGCCACCGTGGGCCTCTGCTTTGTGTTGAGGTCAGCCTGAGGACCTCTGTCCTGGGATCTCAGTGGCGCCTTCCCTGCGGTGGTTGAAGGGTCTGTGTGAGCTGATGGTTCAGGTGCCATGTATTAGAGATTTGAGGCCGAGCAGGCGCCTTGCGGGGTTCACCAAAGGTATGAGAGCCCTGGGGCGGCCGCAACGAAGTCCCACAGACAGCGGTGGCCTAAGGCAGCAGGAATCTTCTGGAGGCCAGAGCACAAAATCGAGGCACGGGCAGGCCGTGCTCCCTGGAGCCAGAGGCAGAGGGGCTAGGGCAGGACCCTTCGGTCCCCTCTAGCTTCTGGGGCTCAGGCAGCCCTGGGTTGTGGCCGCCTCGCTGCAGTCTCTGCCACTAGGGTCACGAGGCCCCTCCTGGGGTCTGTGCCTATGTCTCAGGGGCCTCTTTTCTCAGGACCCTGCTCCAGACGGCCCAGCGTGCAAATAAGGTCTTGTTCATAAGTGCTCAGGCAGGGGCCTCAAATATGTTTCTGGGGGACACACAGGGACCCACACAGCCAGCAGCACTCCGTTAACTGGGAGTCTGCTCTGTCAGGAGTCCAGACGTGTGTCACTGGCCTTTTTCTGGTTTCTTAGTTCTTTTTGTAAATGAGAACTTTGTGCTAAAGGTTGCCCTAAGATGCTTATTTTGGGAAAGGCCCGGAGACTTTGAGCTTCTCCTCTGATGCACATTTGTAAGTTTTGCAACCTAGAGTTGCAGGAAGTTCCCAAGGAGAGGAAGTCGTTTTTACCTGGACGTCTGGAGGCAGAGGCGCCCACTGGCTCCTGGTGCATTTCCTGCAAATAAGGACTTGCACCCACTGCCTGTGCTTGCATGAAGCTTGCACCGCGGTCTTCTCTGGGGTGAAGAATGGACTTCCCTGACCTCGTCGGGGTGTGCGTGCATGTGATGTGTGGCATGCGCACGTGTGGCCTTCGATATGGGTGTGCGTGTGTGTCCACGTGAGTGATGTGTGGTGTGCACACGCCTGTGTCTGTGGACCCTGCTTCTAGAGGGCAGATGGAACCCTTGAGCTGGGGGCCCCCACGGGAGGGGCTGACTACAGGTGCCCCCCACCCCCGGCCGGCAGAGAGTAGTGCCTGGGAGGCACGGTGGTCAGGGGCCCAGAGTGTGAAGGACGCCATTTCCCAAGAGACGGTGAAAGGTGCCCGGTCTGGGGAAGCCTCCCCTTGCTCTTCTGCTCAGTGTTTCCATCGTCCTGCAGACAGTGGATTTGAGGGCTGGGTCCTCAGTGTGTCCCGGCTTGGCGTGTGGTAAGAAACGCTCAGGGGTGCGGGCCTGGCTCTTGGGTTTCACGTGCTCCCGCCATGTGCTTCTGCTCCACGCGCTGTCCCGAGGGCACTCGGCACGTGCAGCCTGCCTCGCTGGCAGCAGAGGGATCCCCCCGGTGCGCGGCCCGGCCGCGGTTGCGCGCTGACACGGTGCAGCTGGGCTGTGCGTCCCATGTGCTGGGCTGTCCTCTGACAAAGGGAACTGTGGCCCGCGGCCCCGAGCGTGGGCCCCTGTGGTGGAAGCGGGAGTTTAAGGACCACAGCTCGAGCGGTGCATCCCGGCTCTGGGCAGAGAGTGTGGCGTGCACCTCCCGGGGAGGAGGGCCACGGGCCGGGGCGCTCCATCTGCTCCTCGGTACCATCGTGTGTTCCTCAACCACGTCTCGCTTGCAGGTATGCCCGCCGTGTGCAGCCCCGGCGTGGTGCCTGTGGCCCTGCCTCCGGCGGCCGTGAGTGCCCAACCCCGCTGCAGCGAGGAGGATCTGAAAGCCATCCAGGACATGTTCCCCAACATGGACCGGGAGGTGATCCGCTCCGTGCTGGAAGCCCAGAGAGGGGACAGGGACGCAGCCATCAACTCCCTGCTCCAGATGGGCGAAGAGTCCTAGGGCCCCGGCTGCCACCTGCCTCGGCCCCTCTCCACTTGCTGGCCCCACCCCACCCCCGTTCCTGTGAAGGAGCCCCGTGTAGCCTTTTCTCGGCCCTCTGTAGCCCCAGTCCTCACCCTCGTTTGGGATGCATGTGGGTCCTTGGTCCCCGGCCACCGAGTGCCACCACCGCTCAAGTGCGGGTGTGGGCAGCTCTGCTCCTGGCTCTGTCGGGAGAAGAGCAGGCACGTGGGCCGTGTCCTGTGTCCACACACTCGCCCCCTTGCCGCTTGGGGACGAGTGTCTTCAAGTGCCGTGTGCTTCTGCTCCACGCGCTGTCTCGAGGGCACTCGGCATGAGCAGCCTGCCTCCACCAGTGCTTCAGAAAGCGTCCCGGCCTCCTGGTGTGCCCGCGGCATGCGCTGTTCTACTTAGTCAGGTAGACTCGTATTTCAGGTGCGTAGAACATTAACCGCTGATTGGGATTACTTTTATAACTCAAGCTTCAAGTTCACGTCCGTCCCTTGTTGCTCCTTGTCTGTGGTCCAGGGCCGTTCACCAGTGTCCCGGGCAGGCTGACCTCCGTGTCGCCAGCTGGCGGCAGATTCAGCACCGATGCCCGTCTACCCGCCTGTCCCCACCCGTGGGATCTGGAGCAGGGCCACCCCAGGGACCCCGTTATGCCTTTTCCTGCTGTGTTTCATGCCAGCTTTGTGGGGTGTTTTTCTGAGGGGCTGCCTCTCCTTTCTCTGACCAGCTCTTGGAACAGAACGTAAAACCGAGGGTGAAAAGTAGGAGGTGCCGTACTTTGTATTTGTTTATTAAAGGGCGTTAGGAACCGTTGCTTAGAACTGACGTTGATTTAAGTGGACGTCGTGTACCAGTCTTGAGTTCAGTTTGGATGAAAACAGCAAACCGGCGAATGTTAAGTCTTCCCCAGAGGCAGGGGAGCGTGTGCTGCGCTGTGGGCCGCGTGGCGGCCAAGGCTCCTGCTGTGGCCCCAGGATGGGACAGGTTGGGGGGGCACCTTATGAAAATCTGCGGTCGGGCACTGCCGCACCCCTGCCTGCAGGCGGGGAGTCCTGCTGCCGTGGGCGCCGCCGAGGGTCAGCGTGAGGCCCGGGCTCCGTCCAGCCTTCCCTGCACGCGGGGTCTCCCGTCAGCTGGAGGACGTTGGCGCCAACTGGCGGGGGCGTGGTGGGCCGGGGTCTGCGCACAGAAGCCTGAAGAAGCGTGTCCGGCTGGCAGGTGGCCATGCCAGGCAAGGGTTCTCCGTGAAGACGCGCCTCGGCTCAGGTGGGTCCGGGCCTCTCGCTGGCCCTCGCGGGGCATGCGTTCCCATGTCACACGGTTTGGGCCCGTGACCGCGCGCAGACTCCTCCCCGATCGGGTGGAAGTGGTGGGCAGGCCTGAGCGCTCATCTAGAGGTGACCTTCACGGACACACATCCAGGACCCCGGGGCCCCAGGGCCTCCTAAGTGCTGTGGGGATGTGTGTGCGTGTTAGGGACGCGCTTCCCACAGGGACGGGTACCAGGTTCGCTCACGGGGCCTCAGCTGGCAGGAGGGGCCCTGAACCTATCGCTTCTGCTCCCCTTTCTCGCGAACACCATGCTGTGGCGTCCCAGAAGGCCGTCGCTCCCCGTGCTGGCTGTCCTTTCCTCCTCCGCGCCCCGCTGTCCTGCTTGTGGGCTTGTGCCTGTGGCGGCCTGCTCCTCCCGCGGGAGGTCACAGTGCGTCTGAAGCGGCCAGGGGACGTGCTTCTCACACGGCTGCAGCGTGGCCACCATGGACTCCCGTGAGCCAGGGTGGCTGGTGCCGGGGCCTCGGGCCCGTGAGCTGGCTGGTGGCATTTGCTCTGGTTGCAGAGCCCCCAATGCGGTCGGGCAGTGAGGCCGGAGCGTCCATGTCCGGGTTCTTCCCGCGCCTCCTTCAGCGAACAGACCCCTCCGGCGGCAGCTCTGTGCGCGCTGGCCGGCCGATCCTCAGAGCTGTTGCTGGTTCTTCTGTTGGGGTCCAGAATCCAGATCTATCTTTAATTGTAAAATATATTTTTGCTTATCAGCCTTCTAATTTAATAAATGGTATCTATGAAAATAGAAAATTAAACTCCTTCAGTGAAACTTTACCATTTTTGTTCCTGAGTGGTTTTTCACTTTGCTTGAAATACACTTGCTAATAAACCACCTGTGAGATTGTGTGAATGAAGAGAAAGCCGCTGGCTGGGCTCGGGGCGTCGCCCTGAAAGGCGGGTGCCAGATGGGAGATTGGATTGGCTTGGATTCCAGGGACGGAGAGGAGGCCCCGGTGCTGTGGGTGGCCCTTGTCCTGTGTTGGTGCCTGGAGTGCAGCCGCGGTGCTGGCCGCCACCTCACCTCTGGGGACTCGACTCGGAGTGGGTCTCAGGAGGGCGCACGCATGCCTGAGGGGCTGCGAGGGACCAGTGCCATGGCCCTGGGGCAGCAGACCGGCTTTCACAGGCGGCAGCTGTCCCCAAGGTGGGGTCCCGCAGGCTGGCTGCCCCTGGCTCCGTGTCCCTGTAAATGCTGAGGACGGTGCGTGCTCGTGCCCGACGGGATGCGAAGCAGCCAGAAGCACGGTGCCTGGAGCGCCAGCAGGGCCTCGCTCTCTGCAGGGCTCAGCGGGAAGGAGACGGCCCGGGTGGTGCTGGGGGCTGCACGGAGCGTCAGCACGGCGGGCTGGGGTCCGTCCGTCTGCTCGCCAACGTTCCCCAGATGCACACCACACGGCAGGCGCTCTGTCATGCCGGCCGGCGCTGTGGCCCTGGGCGCCGGGACGAGCCGACTTCTCATGGCCACGGGCCTGGCTCCCGACACGGGGCCCCCATCCAGCTCGTGCGAGGCTGAGCTAGAAGGGAAGGCAGCCCAGGGAACCCCAGCGGGAGAAATCCGTGCTGGGTTTCTGGAAGAACGCGACATGGGTCCGGCCTGTGAGGACTGAGCGCGCAGCCCCAGGGCGTCCGCCTGCACGGAAAGCGGTCATGAAGCAGCAGGAGACCTTCCGACCCGCCCTGAACACCACGTGGTGACTTAGAGCATGAGAATGGACACGCGCGCAGCGGGAGCAGAGGACCGGAGCTGCAGGTCCCCGCGCGGGGACGGGAAGGAAGCCGCAGCTGCCGGAGGTCGAGGACACGGCCGCTGGAGTCTGCATCTGACGGTAGCGGGTGGGACGCTGCCCAGGAGACTGGCCTGGGGAGCGAAGAACTGAGCACTGCGTGACTGTGTGACACAAATCTGGGGCTCAGGGCTGTCCCTTAACCACAGCAGCTGTTACCCGACGGCGAGGGGATCGCTGGTGGCCTCCGCTGGTGCCGCAGCCCTGCACTCAGCCGGGACGGCACAGCGGGGGGGGCTGTGGCCCCGTAAGCCCTGATTTTAATGGGGTCCTGGTGGTCCATCTGATCCCGGGGCGCCCCTGGGAGGGGCTGGGCTCACCGCCCCATCTGCTTGGCAGGGTGTTTTAGGTCCGCAGGGAGCACAGCCTCTCCTCCAGCCAACGGCGCTGGACGCGGGGGGATCTGGCCGTCCGTCAAGGCAGGCAGCCCTCTGCGCTTCCGCTGCTGTTGCGTGTGAGCACACGTCCTCACCAGGGGCCCCTCCAGCTTGCCCCTGGAGCCCCGATGCCTAAGGCCCTCCCTGCAGATTGCTGCCCCCCAGGGCCCCACACCCACACCCCTGCCGTCTGGGGAGCCAGGCTCTGCGTCTGCTACTCTGAGAGGCCGGTGCCTGTGGCCGTGTCACCCCAGGGACACAGGCTGAGCCCTCGGGTCCCTTCCTTGGCACCCACAAGGGTGGTTCAGGGCTGGTTCCTGGCAGCACGCGGTCCCAAGCTGGCCCCCAAGCCGGGCTGCCACTGAGAACACGCCGCGTGACCTTCAGGCCGTGGTTGTCATCTGCTGTCGCGGCTGGTCGTTGTCGGGG
>NW_027531292.1:282508-302123 GCF_008692635.1 Crocuta crocuta
GGTCGTTGTCGGGGGTGCTGGCCCGTGTGCCGCCGGCCGCCACTCTGCTCCTCTTTGCTCGCTCTGTGGTTTTCCGTACATGATCGTGTTGTGTGAAAGTAGAGATGGTCTCTCCGTCCGTCTGTCCCGGCTGCTGTAACAACACTGCACGCGGGGTGTAGACAGTGGACACGGCTTCCCACAGCTCTGGAGGCTGGATGCCCATGACTTGGTGTCCAGAGAGGAGCGCCCTCCCCCTGTGTTCTCACATCACAGAAGGGGTGAGGAGGCCCCTGGGGCCTCTTTACCAGGCACTGATCCTGTCTTGGGGGCTGCACCTCATGACTTCATGATCTCATGACCTGCCAAAAGGCTGCAAGTCCAGACAGCATCACACTGGGGGTCAGGCTCCCACGTACGGATCTGGGGGGCTCGTTCAGTCGGCAGCAGGTGGCTCAGCTTCCCTCCCAGTGCCTGGGGCCCCCGCGCCTCCACCCGGGTGACAGAGAAGATGTCAGAGCAGCCTGCCCGCTCCTGGCAGGTGCTCGCCCTGGGCCGGGGCAGAGAGGGAGGGGGGAGGCAGGGCCTGCGGGGAGGGCTCTTCCACTCGCCTCTCAGGGGCCCCAGTCGTGAGCTGGGGTGCGGACATGGAGTGTGTCACTGCGGGGCCCCAGGAACTTTTCAGCATTGGGCACAGCCTGGAAGACTCCGGGTTCAGTGGGAGAAGGCCCAGCTGGGGGGGCGGCCGGGAGAGGGGGTTCGGGACAGAAGGAGTGGGGGTGTGTGTGCTGAGGCAGGACAGAGGATGCAGGAGGCGGGGGCTTGGGGCGTCCTGCTCTCGCCTCTGCACGCCCTCCTGCGTCTGCCCTCAGGCCTGCTCAGGCTGGGTCACAGCCTTCGTGTGCTCGGAACGCCCAGCAGGGGCCTCCCGATCCTCTCGTACACCCACTCCCCGACCCTGCTCCAGGCACCACTGGCAAGCCCTGCCCCAGGGCCTTTGCACAGATACTGGCCTCCCTAGGCCTCTCCTAAACGTCCCCTTCTTGAGCCAGCTTCCCTCGCCACCTGCCAACTCCTCGCTCCTTCCCACGCCTCCTAGGCCCTCTGGGCCGACAAGCGTCGTCCTTCACTGCTGTCCTCTTGCTGATGCTGGCTTGCGAGGGACGGGAGCCGGGAGAGCCGGTCTGCTGCTCGTGGCCGCGGTTTCCTCTGTGCCCAGATAGAGGCAGGACCCTGACACGAGCACGTGGCGTGGCCGGGAGCGCGTGTGTTGGCACGAAGCCATCTGCTCCGGGAACGCCAGCCCTGACTCACTGCTCACTGATGATGTCACCCGTAGGCATCACCACAGATAAAGCGGAAGACCTCACGTACGAAGGGAAAAGTGCAAACGTACGGACCTAACGATGAGTCACTATGTTGGGTTCACGTGGGTGGAATGAACAGGGCGTGTGGCATTCATGCCTGTGCGGGCAGGGCGGGTGCGTGCGGCGTGGACTGAGGGGCGCAGGGGCCGCGGGTGAGGCCTGGGCGCGGGGCTGGTTGGGGGGCTCTGCCCACAAAGCTGACCCACCTCGAAGCTCCATGCCCCATGCATCCACGGTTCCCGACCTCAGGCCCCAGATGAGCTGGACAGCCGGGGTGAATGAGGACGTGGCCCCCAGGATACCCCGACTCCGAGGAAAAAGTCTCTGTGGCGAGGAGGTCACTCAGCTCTCGTGGGCGCCTGCCAGCGCCCCTCACAGGGTGCAGCTTGGAGCGAGTCGTCGGAGTGGAGCACACCCTGGCGGGGTTCTAGAAAAGGCTACGACCTGCCCTGCCCCCGTGCCCCTTGTGAGTCGCATGGGAAGCCTTCGGGGGTGGAGCTGGGTTCCCCGGGCAGTGACACGCAGGCCTCAGCCGATGGCAGAAGCCTGCCTGGGACCGCAGTGCCGACAGGTAGGGACGGTGCCAGGGGATGACGGGCCTCGGGGCCCCGCAGGCGCGGAGGGAGGCGCAGTAGGCCTCGCACTCGGGGCCGGACCGGGGACTTGGAGCGAGATGAGAGCACAGAGTGCCGGGGCAGAGGCAGCACCCAGCGGTCACAGGGCCTCAGGGGGGCACCGTCCGGGTGGAGCAGACCCGGCCCTCAGCCCTCAGTGACTCAGGTCATGGAGACGCTCCTCCCCTTGACCTCTCAGGAAGGAATGGGGCCAGGTGGAGAGCGGTGCGCCCAGGCAGAGAGCACGGCCGGTGCCCGGCCCTGGAGTGGCTGTGCAGAGGAAGTGTCCTTCCGCCCCCTGGCAGCCGTCACTCCCGTCGGCGGCGACAGCACGCCGGTGCTGGGATCCCCCGGGAGAGCCCTTCGAGGAGTCAGCTGTGAGCCGCGACGTTCAGTGTGGCATGGCCACCCTCACTGAGCAGACCCAGGCCTCCACGGAGCGTCCCTTCTGGCCCATGGGAGGCTCCTAGATGGGGCCACGGCCCAGAGGCCCCTGTGGGAGGGGGAGAGATGGTACTTCTGAGGCCGATAGCCCTTCTTGGGAGGGAACACCTCCTTCCAGGAATATAGCGAGTGAGGTTTATCAGGACCATCCCACGGAAAATGGCCCCAAGATGCTAATAACATATGTTTAAAAATTCTTTCTGAAATTTTTGAAAATATGACAATGAAACAGGGGAATCCAGAGAGCTGCTTCCAGCAAACCTGAATATTTCAGGCAGCACCATGGGGTGGAGGGTGGGAGCCATAGTAAATGGAGGCCCGTGGGTGTGCTGCGTTCACGGACTGAAATAGTTGGTGAAGGTGTCACTTCCTCCCAAGGTAATTTACCTCAGCGCCGTTCCCTTGCTCACAAGTCCTGCTTCATGCTGTTGGTGAGACTTGGGAGGTTGACTCGAAGCCTGTGGGAGTCCAGAAGGCCCAGAAGAGTCCAGGAGTTCTTGTAAAGGTGGGAAGACTCTAAGGACTACTGTCTGTATTAAGAGGACAGATGGAGGGTCCAGCGGGACAGAACGGAGACCAGAGCGCAGGTGACAGGGCAGTGAGGCACAGATGGGACAGTTAGCCAGACATGAAATGAGGGGAATTAGGCCCCTGTGCTGTGCCACTTTCAAACATCAATTCTGGGTGGCCTCAAAACGTAATGCAGCATGTAAAGGCAGGAAGATTCTGGGAAGATGGCAGAGTAGGGAGCCCCTGTGAGGGGGACCTGCCTCCCCACCTGGACGACATCTGCACGGGCAGAGGCCATCCTATGGAAACCATTTTAAATTTTTTTTTTTGTTATGTTTTATTTATTTCTAGGAGAGAGAGAGAGAGAGACAGCGTGAGCAGGGGAGGGTCAGAGAGAGAGGGAGTCACAGACTGAAACAGGCTCCAGGCTCTGAGCTGGCAGTCAGCACAGAGCCCGACGCGGGGCTCGAACCCACGAACCGCGAGATCATGACCTGAGCGAAAGTCGGACGCTTAACCGACTAAGCCACCCGGGCGCCCCTTATGGAAACCATTTTAAACCCTGGGGTCTGTCGGAGGCTTGTCACATTTGGGAGCTCCTGGGAGTCCCTCGCCAGTCCATCTTAGCCAGTGTTAGCTCTTAGCACCACAGCAGCGACCCACCTGGTCCCCAGCCCCAGGTGGGCGGTTCCGCACGTGTTCTGGAAACAGCCTGCGTAGGACCTGTGGGAGCCAGGATGGGCAAGAAGGACCCTGCCCCTCAATCCTGGGGACCTGTGCTCTGGTCGCTGCTTCTGATCACAGAGATGCAGACCGCCAGGTATCCACGCTGTTGTCTCGCCTGCCCCGTTGTCACAGCCCCCTCCCCGTCAGCTGAAGTGCCTTCCCGAGGATTTAAATGGCTAGTGCCCTTCCCCCCTTCATTTTTCTCTTTTTTTCCTTTCAGGGAGCCAGACATTAAAGACTGAGACATTCAAAACAACTGCCAAATCATGGGAAAATTAGAGCGTGACCTGGGATGCCCAGGAAAAGGCTCGGAAAAGACCTGAGCCGACATTACATTTATAAGTTGGGCTGATCCTTGGCACAGGACAGTGTATAACAATAATTTTTAAAATAAAATAAACAAAAGCAATACAAACCTCCAACCTGGGAAGGGGGAGAATTTGAGTCCCAGAGTTACCGCATTATTCAGTTCAAATGTCCAGTGTTCAATGAAAAAATCGCAGTGCATACAAAGAAACCAGAAAGTATGGTTTATAAAAAGTAAAAATAAATCAATGAAACTCTCTGAAAAAGACCCAATAGCAGATACACTAGATGAAGACTTTAAAACAACTAAGGAAGTTGTAGAGAAAGTCAAGAAAACCATGTATGAACAAAATGGAAATACAAATACAAACCTAAAAAGAAACCAAAAGGAAATTCTGGAGGTAAAAAGTACAATAACTGAAATGAAAAGTTCACTAGAGGGTGTCCAAGACAAAATTGTGCAGGCAGAAGAAAAAAATTGCCAACTTGGAGATAAGACAAAGGAAATTACCAAGTCCAAGGAAGAGAAAGAAAAAAGATCAAAGAAAAGTGAACAAAACCTAAGGGATCTCTGGGACACCAGCAAGAAGACCAACATACGCATTGTGGGAGTCCCAGAAGGGGAAGAGAGAGAGAAAGGAGCAAAGAGAATATTTGAAGAAATAATGTCTGGGAGACTCCCAAATTTGAGGAAAGACACGATTATAAACTTTCAGGAAGCTCTACAAACACCAAGGACATTGTAATCAAACTTCCAGACCCAAAGACAAAGGATTTGAAAGCAGGAGGAGATGGGGCACCTGGGGCACTCAGTTAAGTGCCCAACTTCGGCTTGGGTCATGATCTCGTGGTTCATGACTTTGAGCCCCACAATGGGCTCTGTGCTGACAGCTCGGAGCCTGGAGCCTTCTTGGGGTCCCATGTCTCCCTTTCTCTTTCTCTTTCTGCACTGCCCCTGCCTTCTCTCTCTCTCTCTCTCTCAAAAAAAATAAACATAAAAATTTTTTTAAAAAAAGAAAGCAGGAAGAGAAAAGGAAATCATCACATACAAGGGATCCTCAATAAATTATCGACAGATTTTTCTCATGAAAAAGTTTGAAGGCCAGAAGACAGTGGGTGAATATACTCAAATGCAAAAAGAAAAAACCTGTTAACCAAGAATCCTATGTCCAGGGATTCTCTCCTTCAAGAGTGAGGGATAAATCAAGACATTTCCAAATAAACAGAAGCTGAGAGAGTTCCTGACCACTAGAGCTGCCCTGCAAGAAGTGCTCAGGTGAGTCCGAAAACTGAAATAAAAGGATGTGAGTGACTTTAAATTGTATCGATAAATAAAAATCTCAATAAGAGTAAATACATGGCTAATTATCAAAGACAGTATTGTAACAGTGGTTCATAACTGCACTTTTCATTCCTATATGATTTAAGAGGCTAAGACGGTTAAAGAAAAAAAATATTGGTGTCAAATCTAGTATTACTCCAACTTTAGTTTATAACTCCAAATCTTGCTTTCTATGTAGTAGAAGAAACTAATGCATTTTAAGGATTATTTATGTTTGGGGGCCACATGATGTATAAAGATGTAATTTTGCGACATCGCCAGCCAACACAGGTGGGGTGGAGCTGCAAAGGAGGGGAGTCTTTGTATGTTATTGAAGGTAAGCTGGTATAAATTCAAATTAGAGTGTCATAACTTTAGGAGGTTGAATGTTATCCCCATGGTCGCTGCAAAGAAAATAGCTATAGAATAGACATGAAAGGAACTGAGAAAGGAACTTACATATTTCAATACAAAGAATCAACTAAGTGCAGAAAAGAGACAGTAGTGCAGGAAACGAGGGACAAAAACAAAGCTGTAGGACATACAGAGCCAAATAGCACCGCGACTGAAGCCTCATCAGTAAATACTTTACGTATAAATGGATTAGGTCCTTCAAAAGAAAGACATTGGCAGAATGGATAGAAGCACATGATCCAGGGGCACCTGGGTGGCTCAGTGGGTTCAGCATCTTGCTTCGGCTTGGGTCATGATCTCGTGGTTCGCATGAGTTCAAGCTCCACATAGGACTCTGCACTGACAGCACAGAGCCTGCTTGGGATTCTCTCCCTCCCCTCCGTCTCTGCCCCTCCCCTGCTTGTGCACTCTCTCAAAAAGAAATCAACGTTAAAAAAAGCAAAAGAGGAAACACATGGTCCAACTATGTGCTGTCTATGAGAAATTCACTTTAGATCCCAAGACACAATCAGGTGGAAAGTGAAAGGCTAGGAAAAGACTTCCACACATTAGCAACCAAAAGAGAACAGGAGTGGCTTTACTAAAATCAGATAAAAATAGACTTTAAATTTTAAAAATCCATAAGGCAAAGAAGGACATATTTTATTAATGAAAGTCTCAGTACAGGAAAAATATATAAGAATTATAAACATTTTTGTCCCTAAATTACAGACTACGTGAAGCAAAAACTAACAAAATTGAAGGGAGAAATAGACACTTTTACCCTAATAGTTGGAAACTGAATGCCCCACTCACACTAGTGGACAGAACAACCAAGCAGAGGTTAAGTAAGGAAACAGGACTAGCGTGACACAGTGAACCACACACAACACCCACTCCAAACCACACACACATTCTCCTCAGGTTCACATGGGACATTTTCCAGGATGCGCCGTACATTGGGCAATGAACGAAATCTTGCTAGATTTGAAAGATAACTATCATACAAGCATCTTCTCCGACCACAACGAGATGAGGTTGAAAATCAGTAACAAAAGGAAAACTGGAAAATTCACAACGTTGTGGGAGTTAAGCAACGTGCTTTTAAACAACCAATGGATCAAAGAAGGCATCAACATTAGAAAATACTTAGAAAGGAACAAAAATGAAAACACAGCATAGCAACACTTAGGGGACACAGTGAAAGCAGAGCTAAGGGGGAAACTTACGGCTATACGTGCTCACATTAAAAGACAAGAAAGACCTCAAAACAACAGTCTAGCTCTACAGCATAAGAACTAGAAAATGAAGAACTGACTAGCCAGAGCTCAGCAGAAGGAAAGAAATAATGAAGATGAGAGCAGGGCTCAACGAAACAGAGAATAGAGAAACAATAGGAAAAAATCGAAAACCAAAACTTGGTTCTTTGTAAAGATCGACAAATTTGGCAAACCTTTAGCTAGATGGACTAAGAAAAAGAAGACGTAGGCTGCTAAAATCATAATGAAAGAAGGACATTATTGCCGCTTCTACAGAAATAACGATGATTGTAAGAGAGTACTGTGAATGATTACATGCCAAAAGAATTAGATAACTGAGATGAAATGGGCAAATTCCTAGAAACACAGAACCTACTGACACCCGATCGCTATCTTTTTGGTTAACTGTGTGCTAACTAACTGGAATTCAAATAAAAACTTTATTTAAAAAAAAAAAAAGGCTACCATGATTAATCAGGAGGAAATGGGAAATCCTAATAGATCTAGAAGTAGCAAGCAGATTGAACCAGTGATCAAAACCCTCCCCACAAAGAGAAGCGTGGACCTAATGGCTTCCTTCACTGGTGAATTCTACCAAACATTTGGAGAAGAACTAATCGCAGTCCTTCCTAAACTTTTCAAAAAAACTGGGGCGCCTGGGCGGCTCTGTTGGTTGAGCGAGGTGATGTAGAAAAATCGGAACCCCCATGCACTGTTGGGAACACAAATTCATTCGGTCACTGTGGAAAACAGTATGGCAGTTCCTCAAAAACTTAAAATTAGAGCTGCGATATGATCCGGCCATTTGACCTCTGAGAGTGTTTGCAGCGTGTTTGTAGTGCATTATCCACAGTAGCTAAAGTGTGGAATCCACCCAAGCGGCCGTGGATAAACCAAGTCTGATGTGTACACTCAACGGGATGGTATCCCGTCATAGAAGAAAGGAGACTCTAACCCCTGCGACAACGTGAATGAAACTTCAGGACGTGACACTCAGCGAATAAGCTAGTCACAAAATGACCGATGCTGTGGGATTCTGCCCAGGGGAGTTACCCGGTGTCACCCAAGTCATGGAGGCAGAGGGTAGATGCTGGTTGTCTGGAGCGGGGGTGAGGGAGGGGGGCAGGGGCAGAAGGAAGTTACTGCTTCCTGGGTACGGGGTCTCAGTTCTAAAAGGCTAAAAGGATATGGGGTGGGCGGTGGGGATGGTGGACAGGCTGCAAAACAGTGTGAATATATTTAATGCCACTGAACTGTACACTTATAAATGGTTAAGATGGTAAGTTTTGTGTTATGTATATTTTATCCCAATTAAAAAAAAAAAACATTTAGGTGGAAGGCAAAATTGTCACGCTTTTAGAAAACAATCCAGAAGGCCATATTTCTGATCCGAAGGCGGGGAAAGTTCTGTGAAACAGCCAAGAAGCACTAGCCCGAAAAAAAAACTGATGAACTTGACACATTAGAATTGTGAACTTGTGTGTCCCGTGTGCAGGTTTCTGAGAGGTGACGGCACGTTGCGATTTCTCTGCCCATTTGTTAGCTCCTGCGTGGGGCCTGGTGAGGCAGCAACCTTCTGAGTCCTGGTTTGTTGAAAATGCCTTGTTTTCATGATCAGTGTAAAAATTTTTTTTAATGTTTTATTTATTTCTGAGAGAGACAGAGAGAGAGTGTGAGCAGGGGAGGGTCAGAGAGAGAGGGAGACACAGAATCTGAAACAGGACCTGAGCTGTCAGCACAGAGCCCGACGCGGGGCTCAAACTCACGAACCATGAGATCGTGACCTGAGCTGAAGTCGGACGTTTAACCGACTGAGCCACCCAGGTGCCCCTCATGATCACTTTTAAATGATAGCGTACTTTCGTGTGGAATGCAGCGCTCAAAGTCACGTTCCCTCGGCACCTCGGAGGTGCCGTTCCACAGTCTCCCGGTGCCGGTCTGGTCTCCCTCGGGGATGGGCACCCCATCTTGTCCTTCGGCAGCTCTGAGCTTTTCTCTTTGCCTGGTACCCTCAGGCCTCGCCACTTGGCCTCTCGGAACAGACTGACTTGTTTCCCTTTCTCGGCACCCACCGATGCCTTCAGTTCTGGAAGGTCATTCTTATCACACATCTGTCCAAATATTGCCCTGTGGCCACGGCCTCTCACCACGGGTGCATCCCCCAAAACCTCCTTTTGTTCAGGATGTCTGTCGGTTTCACTTTCCTGTTTTCAGCTCCTCTATTTTAAAATTTCTTTCTATCTTTGTCGTGGTTTTTCTGTCTGTGGGGGAAGACGTGCCCACTTTTCCATCTGGAAGCCAGAAATCCCTTTTTGAAAACATTTAAAGTTTAAGTAACAGTGTTTTGTCTTTATGCACCTTGTTGGTTTTTATAGCTACACCCTCCAGGGCCACGGTGGAGTCCTGTGGCTGACGGCATGGACCCTGGAGTCAGATCTCTTGGACTGAGCCTGGCCTTCCCCTTTACTGAAGCAAGTCTTTCCATCGCTGTGTGCCTCAGTTTCCCCATCTGTAAAGCGGGAGAAGCAATGGCACACCCTGCATCGGGCACCGTCAGGACTGCACGAGGGCATTCGGGCACACGGCACGGGCAGCACTCCCTGCACGCAAGCTCTAGTCCACGGCAAGAGACACCCATGTCCCAGTACCATAGGCACATGCTTCAGTCAGGTAAGCGGTACGTGTGCTTAAGGAAGAGTTGGTGCTGTGGGAATGACAGGCCTTTAGGAAACACTGTTGTTTTGTACGTGGGTTAACACTCAGGTGGGGGGGTGACCGGGCCACAGCCCCCAGGAAATCAGACCATGAGGTTTGGGGTACGCCTCCAGAAGCTGGTTCCGGGAGTGGGAAGCCGGCCTCGTTGGGCTGCACAAGCCAGGGCCCAGGGTGGCCTGCCCTGACCGGACATCTCGAGGTAGGTAGGAAAGGCCAGCAGTGGCCTGAAGGGAGCCCAGACTCCCCTCCCTGAGCCCCAAGCCACCTTCCCCTGGCCCGGGAAGGGAGGGTAAGGGCCCATGGGAGCCACACTGAATGCAGAGGCAGGTCATGTGACCGGGGGGGGGCCCTCCCACTCAGCCCCCACCAGCAGCTTCCTTTAGGCATTGCCTTTGCCTCACCAGGTGGCAGCCCCCCCTGAAAGCCCATCTGGGGGCCTTTCTCGTCCTCCTGGCCCAGGTAAGCAGGGCACCTCCTGTGTCTGGATACCGCGTCTCCTGTCTGCGCACCCCGCCTGCTCCCCCGTCCCTCCCACACCCCGCACGTGCATGCAGGGCTCTCCTAGAGTGGCAGAAAAGAAGGCAGAGATTCCTGCCCCCCTGCCCTCACGCCCGGCCCCAGCCAATACCCCACAGTCCAGGACTGACCCCGAGAGGCCTCCATGCCCCTCACCCCACCTGTCCCTCCCAGCAGATCGGGCAGGAGCCCTGGGGGTGCTCTACTGCCTGAGGCGCTCTGCCTGGCCCACGGAAGGATGGAGAGGAGGCCCAGGGGCCTCAGTCAGCAGAAGAGACACCAGGGCCAAGAAGTGTACACAATGCTCAGTGTTTATTTGCAAGATCGGGACCGGGTGAGCAGAGGGAGCTGACGCCCCCCCCAGCCCCGCCTGTCGGCCATGGTAACCCCACGCCCGGGTCCAGACATGGGCCTGCCTGACACTGCTCCCTGGAGGCAGCCAGCCTTGGCTGGACAGGCCTCAGCCTGAATTCCGCCACAGGAGGTGGCCAGCAGGAGGCTCCCTGGGGCTACGAGGGGCGGGGGCACGCAGGCCCACAGTGGGGGGGAGCAGCATGGTGGCTGATGTGCACTTTGCTACGGGGCACCCCTCTGGCACCCAGAAGGGCGCGAGGCCGGATGGAGCGGGCGCTTGTTTCTCAGATGAGGGGCCGGCGCTGATGGCCAGGCAGGTGGCCAAGACGTGCTGAAGGGCTCCGAGGGCAAGGCCCCCTCCGGGAGCCCCCCATCCCCACCCCGCAAGCACGCCGAGATGGCGCCATCACCCTCCAGGGCACAGGTTTCCCGAGGGCATGGCTGGGGGCGCGCCCGAGCTCCTGCAGCAGGCTTTCCCGCCGTTGCGCAGTGTGCGTTCTGGCTCCGCGTGGGGAGGGAGGGCGTTTGCGGGATGGGGTCAGAGCGGCAGCAGCCAGTGGTGGACCCCTAGACCGGGAAGATGTCCTTGGGAGCCTCAGGAGCAGGGACGCAGGATGGCGCACAGCTGCACTCGTCCACCTGGGTGTACGTGTGCGGGACCGCTGTCCCGTCGGGACACTGGAGGGTCACCACCTCCTCGTGGAGCCGCGTCTCCTGGCAGCAGGTGCACTCGCGCTGCATTGCCTGGGCCTCCATGGAGAACCTGCGGGTGCGAGCGGCCACCCTCGGGACCCGCCTCGTCCCGCCCCAGCCACCCTGCTCTCTCTGGGGCCTGGAGATGACGGCCCCCGCCCGCTCCTGGGCAGCCCTGAGCTCATCCTTGGAGCAGTGGGGGCTCCTGGGACCTGGCCTGGGGCAGTGCTCAGGGGCACGGAGCTCTGGCCTGCGCAGCCAGGCCCCCTCCCTTCTTGGAACCAGCTCATCAAACTTCTGACGGGCACAGGGCCTCCTCCTCTAGGAGGGGAGGCCTCCCGGGGTCTGGGGCCAGCCCTGCACCCTTCCTTCGGGGCAGCCTGGGCGGGGAGGGGCCCTCGGGAGGGGCGCCGGGCTCACTCACTTGGACGCTCCGGGGCACGAGCCCTCGCAGAAGGTGACGTTGACCGCGGCCTGGGTGGCGCAGCCCCGGTGTCTCAGGACCGTGCTGTTGACGCGGACTTGGCAGGAGTCTGGGCGGACGGAGGAAGGGTAGTGGAGGTGACCTGGGGCCTCTCCTCCCACGTCACCCTCCAGCGCCCCGCGCTCGGGGTGGGGGGTGGGGGGTCCTGGGGCCAGGAGCAGCTGGGGCCGAAATCGGTGGATAGAGACTGAGAGGAGCTGGGGGGGCGGGGAGGCGGGGCTCGGCTTACCCACTTCCTCACAGGAATAGCAGCAGCCAGTTTTCCTGAGGACGCCCTGGAGGGGTGGGAGACAGAGCGGCCCGGGGGCTGGGCGGGACCTTCGGGCGGGNCATGGGGTCGGGCGTGGGCGGGGCCGCTGGGAGGGCTCTCGGGGCGCGGGCGGCCCCCCCAGGGCTCACCTTGCAGCCGGACAAGTCAGGACAGGGCAGGGGCCTCGGAGTGAGCACGTGGAGCCCGTTCTTGGCCTCGCAGCGGTACTCCGTGCAGTTGTCCACGAGGCTGCGGACCCAGGTCTCGTTGGGCTGAAATGCAGTGGGGAGGGTGGAGGCCCGCAGGGGAATTATCTGGTGAGCTGAGAGGGGCTGAAGGGAAGGCTCTGGGGGCGGGGGTGGAGACCGAACCCCCTCTTACCTGGATCAGCCAGCCGTCCGGCGTGAGACACGCTGTCTGCACGCAGTCCCCACAGCACTGCCCGTCCAGCGTCCAGTACTGGAAGCCCTGAGGGACAGGGCTGGTTACATCCTCACCGCCAGCCCCACGCCCCAGCCCTCCTGAACCCCATCCATACCCTAAGGGCCCAGCGACCTCATTAGCAACCTGCACCTCCGTGAAGCCGTGTCCCTGCCCAGGGCCACCACCAGGCAGGCACTACCGCAGTCTGCCCAAGAGGGTGTACCTACCTGGGGGCAGGTGGTGTTGCAGCTGTTCTTCTTACACTGCACCTTTGGGTGCTGGGTGTCCACAGACAGGCAGGTGCATGTGTGACAGGGAATGACCGCTGGGAAGGTTGCACCAATCTGCAGTGGACGGGGTGAGGGGAGGCGACATTGAGGGCACTGGTCGGGCACCAGGGCCGGGACCCTTCCTTGCTGCTGGGTGGGCTACGGGAAGGGAAGGCCCACAGAACGTGGTTTCTTTCCCCTTCAGATAGAACTATGCATGTGCCCCCTGGCTGAGCACAGACGGGGTGGAGGCAGGGAAGCCAGGCCAGCAGGAGGGGGCTGGGAGGCCATGGTCGTATCCCAACACTTCTGCAGTGAGGAAGCCCCTGGGAGACCGGGAAGCTGAGCTCTCAGAGGCAGGTGCGCGGCCCACAGCCCTTCCAGGCCCTCTGCAGACAGTGCCGCCCTGTGTCCCCTCGCCTTGGCTCTAAAGGGCCCAGAACCCCCCATGCTTATCTGCTCTCCTGCAGGAGGCTGCAGACGGGGCTGGGCCCGTCCAGACGAGGGTGGAGGTTCCCCTGGCAGATGTGCCGAGCCCAGGGCCCCACCCTCTGCCGCCCGTCCTGCTCAGCAGAGCCCTTACCCCATAGGCGGTGCCATTGTAGGTGCACAGCTTAGGTCCTGGAAGGAAAGGGAGGGCTGAGCACCTGGCCAGGTGTTGGGGGGGAAGTGCTCACCCTCCTCCGCCCCGAGCCCCACCCCAGAGGGTCCCCAGCCCCACTCACGGCAGGTGAAGGTAGGACAGCAGAGGCCCTCCTCCTGTGTGCAGACCAGCTCCTCTCCCGGCGCACATTTGGGTGGGCTCTGGGGGCAGGTGGTCGCGTTGCAGACTGTGGGAGAGTCAGGGCGCTGTCAGGGACACCCCTGAAGCTCCCCTTTTCCGGCTGTGCTAGTTCACCGTCTAAGGGAGTTCCTTGCAACAGTTGGGGGCTGAACCTTCTGGGTTCCTGCTGGGTCCCCTCACTGTACCGGCCACACCAGAAGCCACCAGCCTCATTTTTAGGTGGAAAAATGAAGCACCGAGAGGCCCACCGACTGGTCCAGCCTCGGCCCTGCAGGCCTCCTCCTCACCCTCTGGCCGGTGGGGGCATGGGGCTCACCGCACAGTGTCTCCGGGCAGCATGGATTGTCAGCCAGAGGCCTGGTCACGGCCACCAGGCCCGCCTGGCCGCACTGCAGGGGCCGATCCCGGGCTTCGCACCGCACGGGCGTGCACTGCACTGACAGGGAGCCCCTGTGGCACACGCAGTCCTGGCAGTTGCTGACCCACCGGTCCCCGGGCTGGAAGAGACGGGTCAGGGTCCCTGGAGGCTCCTGGATGGTGCCCTGGCTCTTGGGCTGCAGCCCTCAATGCGGCCAGGTCAGCCCTTGGCCTCCCGCTCAGGCTGCTGCCGTGTCTGGAGCAGCCCATGTGACAGGGATGTGCCCCCCACGTGGGTACCCCACGCCAGCCCCCACAGGGTGCCCTGCGGGTGCCGAGAGGGGCCTTCCCTCCCGCTGCTCAGGCAGGAGGCCAGCTAGCTGGGGGGCGGATACTCACAAGTTTGGGAAACCCATCTGGTCCCACACAGCCTGAAAGGGAAGAAGAAAGGGGAGGGGCACTGGGGGTGCTGGGTGCCAGACCCAGCCAGCAGAGACCATGGGCCCTGGGCCACGTCCTTGCGGGCCTGGCTGCCCCCACCCCCAGCAGAGGCCTCTTCCTGCTGCGCTCAGAAGCCCCTGGAGAGCTCAGTGTCATGGCCATACTGCGCCCTCTGGGACAGTGAGCACCCAGGAGGGGCGGTCCTGGGCTGGGGTCATCCCACCCCGGATGCTCCCCCTCCAGCCCTGAAGCTCAGGTCAGGGCAGCCGCGCGTGTGCTTACCACACTCTCGCACACAGACGTTTGTGTGCGTGTTGAAGAGGGTGTGTCCCTCGGGGCAGAAGCAGCCTTCTGCCAGCCCCTCGCTCCCTGTGCTCTGGCTCCTGCAAGGCCAGGAGGGCGTTCCCTGGACCCTCGATCCACACGAGCACAGTCCAGAGGGGAGGGCAGGGGGCATGGTGGAGGGCTGGGGTTTGCCAGCTGCCCAGGGCCACTCCGGAGTGGAGGGTCAGAGATCGGGGAAAGGGAGCCCCAGACCCTTCAGTGCACCCCAGACCTTTCAGGCGGGCGTTACCTGGAGTCACAGGACGTGGGCTGTGCGGGGCCACATGGCTGGTACACCTTGTCGGAGGGACAGGTGAAGTCTGGGGACAGAGACAGGTGTCAAGTGGGCCAAGGAGGCCAGAGCCCCCAGGGGCCGCCCTGACTCACTGCACAGCCCGCCGGTGGCGTTGCGCCAGCTGCTGCACGCGCCCTGGGCTCGGCAGAGTGCTGCGTAGGCCTCCAGGCTCTTGCAGGGCGCCTGGCGGTCAGCTTGGCAGCCATCAAGGATGCAGGAGCTGAAGAACGGGCCCGGTGGGATGAGGCCGTGGCACTCTGCGAAGATCCTGTGGGCAGGGGCGGTCAGAGGCCAGGGCAGAGAGTGGGGCGCTGCCCCAGGACCGCCAAACCCAGAGGAGAGACTCACGCGCTCAGCATCAGCTCGCAGACAGGTGCTGGGGGGCACGGGGAGGAGGCGGGCGTGGTGGGAGCTGGGGGCTGGGGGGTGGGCGCCCAGCAGTCCTCCCCACTGCTCTCGGGGACCAGCCAGGTACGGGCCATCTCTTGGCAGCTGGGGGCCATGGTGCCATCTGGCTGGCGGCAGTCGTCCGTCTGGCTGTTGGTGCAGGTGCCTGGGGAGGTGGGGCAACGAGGTCACGGTCTCGCCCAGCGCCTCTCCCCACCTGCGCTGAGGCGGCTGTGGCCCCCACTCACCGCACTGCCCCTCGGTGTTGTGGCTGAAGTGGCTGTAGGGCAGCTGGACCTGGAAGATGTGCCCATCGAAGCTGATGCCCACACCAATGGCAGGGATGCTGACGCCCATCGAGGTGGTGCCTGTCACGGACACACTCATGCCGTTCTTGCCAAAGCCCGGGATCACTTGCATTTGGTCGAACAAGATCTGAGGACATGTCGGGGGTGCGGGGGGATCCATGATCGGTGGTGGGGCAGCAGGGCCTGCGTTGGGGGCTCTCCCTCCCAGGCGCTGGGGCCCCCAGTCCTTGGCATCCCAGAGTCCCTGGCCGCGCTCAGGCCCCTGGGGCATCACGGCACGCCCTTTGCCCATCTGGGAGCTGACCTCCAGGCCACCGGCCTTCCCCCGTGAGGCAGGGCAGGGTCACTCACCAGGGGCTCCTTCTGCCCGCTGGCACTGGTGCTGGTGGTGAGGATGACCTCCATGGACTTATAGCGGACGCTGAGGGCGCGGGGACACTGGGCAGTGGCCGAGGTGGCCCCACAGTAGTGGCTGTGCGTATAGATGCTGAGGTTCCCGTGACGCGGGCGGATCTCCCGCATGAGCACGTGGGTACAGTTGTCCACGAAGGAGTAGGAGGTGCCGTCAAAGGTGTTGTAGTGAGAGGTCCCCCAGCCGCTGCACAAGCCTGGGGACACCAGCAGTCCCCTCACCCAGCGCCACCCCAGCTGCCGCCTCCGAGGGCCACTTAACTGCCCGGGCCTCGGCTGTCTTTTTTATAAAATGGGTACAGTAGGTTGGAAGGTGGCCCTAAAGGACTAAGGACGTTCCCAGAGCCTGAGAATGTACCCTTATTTGGGGAAAGGGTCTTCTCGTCAGTAATTAGGTTACAGACCTCTAGAGGGTGCCATCCTGGATTACCCAGGTGGCTCTAGCCCAGTGACAAGTGTCCTTGTAAGAGAGAGGAGTGAGCGGCCATGGGAAGGCCGGGCCACGACTGGAGGCCCGTGGCTCAAGCCTAGCGATGCCTGGAGCCCCCAAAGCTGAGAAGGCAGGAAGGGCCCTCCCTGCAGCCCTCTGGGTGCTGTGACCCAGTGTGCGGTCCTCACTTCCTCCCCGAACCTGCCGCCCACGGCGTCCAGGGCCCCGGCCGGAAGTGCTCCCAGACGGCAACTCCGGGAAAGACGCCCAGAAACCCCGGGCACAAAGGCCCCTGCTGTCCCCATGTGCACGCCGACCCCTGGTCCAGGAACCCATTCTATGCGTGGGGGGCTCCCTGCGCACCCCCTGGCCCCACCCAGCTTACACTCGCACTCGAAATGGAAGTCACACGGCTCCCTCTCCTGCCACACTTTGACTGGCGGGCGCCCGTTCACGCAGCTCACACTGGCCACTGGCTTCCGCTCCAGGAGCAGCACGCGGTTGTTGCCTTCACAGCGGGCCACCGTGCAGTCCGGCAGGGTCCAGGACTCGTTCACCTGGGAGGCAGCGGGCGTGGTGCTCACCGGCTGGGGCCACCACACCTGCCCACATGGCCCTGCCACAGACTCAGGTCCCTCACTGCCCCGGGCGGAGCTGCCCTGCGTCCTGGCCAGCCCCAACCCTTCGTGCCTTCCTCCAGGGCTACCCGTGGAGGGGTGCCGGGGGCCGCCCACAGCCCCAGGCAGGGCAGGGCTTGAACCCCATTTGTTTCCCAACCCCAGGCATGCAGCAAAAAGGGACGCCTAGGCAGGAGCCGCACCTGTCGGGCAGGGACAAGGAGGTCACAGGGAGGAGCTGTGGAGGTTGGGGATGTGGGGGCGGAGGTCACTGGGGGTGAGGAGGTGGGGCAGGTGCCCTGGAAGCGGTCGATGTCACAGCGCTCGTTGCAGATGGCAGAGAAGGCACAGCCTGCTCCGTCCGTCTTGTTGTAGATGACGTCACCTGTGGAGGAGACAGTCACTAAGGTGGACACACAAAGGGCAGCTCAGGAGACGGTGGGGGTGGGGGGGCGCCCGCCGAGGGGCAGGAGGCACAGGGAGGGGCCCCACAGAGGCCAGGAACGGAGTGCCCTGGGTGGACAGCTGGGGGGAAGCAGGGACTGCTTCACTCACCGGGAGAGAAGAGCTGCCCGAAGGCTTGGCAGAGGCAGCCGGTGGTGAAGTGTGTGCTGCTGGCGGCTGGGGGCCCCAGGGTGGTGAGCAGGGGAGTGGACGGGGTCCACACCGAGACAGGCGNCGGCTGTGGAGGGGCCCGGGGCAGAGCTCAGCAGGGAGCTGGTGGCCTCAGCCGTGGGGGGCGGCGGGGAGGCCCAGGTGCTGGATGCGGCCGCGGCGGTGCTGGGCACGGTGCTGCGGAGCCCGGGCGAGGTCTCCGTGCCCCAAGTTGGGGAGGCGCCGACCGGGGTGGTGGTGGGGAAGCTGAAGACAGTAGTGGCCGTCGTGACGGGTATCACCGGGGTACGGGAGGTCTCCGAGGATGGGGAGGGGGTCCCAGTGGAGGTGGGCGTGGTGGCGCAGTGGCTGTAGTCGTCACAGCAGAGCAGGCGCACGTGGAAGTTGTGACAGTAGTGCAAGGGCCCTGGCTGCTCCCGGTTGCGGCACACCAGCCCAAAGCTCACGTTGCACCGGACCACCTGCCCCACGTCCTCCAGGGGCGCGTCTGGCACCTTCTCTGATCGGCACTCGATGTCCTGGGGGCGGTCGCAGAAGGTGAGCCCGGCCGAGCGCCACACAGCGAAGGTCTCGAAGTCCCCACCGTCGGGGCCCGGGATGGGGTAGTCCTCGTCCATCCAGTCCGTCCAGGCGCACCGTGGCCTGCAGCCCGAGGAGGAAGAGGTGGCCGGCGTGTGTGTGGTGGAGCTGGGCGGAGGGGGCGTGGAGGGCGGCGTGGTGCTGAAGGTGGGCCTGCTGGTCTGGGGCCAGGGGGTGGTCCAGCCGCTGGAGGGCACCACAGGGCCCGTGGTGGTCCCAGGGGAGGAAAGAGGGGTCTGCGTTGTCCCAGGGGAGGAAGGAAGGGTCTGCGTGTTTCCAGGGGAGGAAGGAAGGGTCTGCGTGGTCCCAGGGGAGGAAGGAAGGGTCTGGGTGGTCCCGGGGAAGGAGGAAAGAGTCTGGGTGGTGGGGACAGTGACCGTCTGGGTGGTCCCAGGGGAGGAAGGAAGGGTCTGGGTGGTCCCGGGGAAGGAGGAAAGAGTCTGGGTGGTGGGGACAGTGACCGTCTGGGTGGTCCCAGGGGAGGAAGGAAGGGTCTGGGTGGTCCCGGGGAAGGAGGAAAGAGTCTGGGTGGTGGGGACAGTGACCGTCTGGGTGGTCCCAGGGGAGGAAGGAAGGGTCTGGGTGGTCCCGGGGAAGGAGGAAAGAGTCTGGGTGGTGGGGACAGTGACCGTCTGGGTGGTCCCAGGGGAGGAAGGAAGGGTCTGGGTGGTCCCGGGGAAGGAGGAAAGAGTCTGGGTGGTGGGGACAGTGACCGTCTGGGTGGTCCCAGGGGAGGAAGGAAGGGTCTGGGTGGTCCCGGGGAAGGAGGAAAGAGTCTGGGTGGTGGGGACAGTGACCGTCTGGGTGGTCCCAGGGGAGGAAGGAAGGGTCTGGGTGGTCCCGGGGAAGGAGGAAAGAGTCTGGGTGGTGGGGACAGTGACCGTCTGGGTGGTCCCAGGGGAGGAAGGAAGGGTCTGGGTGGTCCCGGGGAAGGAGGAAAGAGTCTGGGTGGTGGGGACAGTGACCGTCTGGGTGGTCCCAGGGGAGGAGGGCTGTGTGGCCGTGGTCTGCAGCCTAGGACCTTCCGATGACCTTGGTCCTGTGCTGGTGCTGATGTTGGTACGGGTGCTGGTGATGGTGCGGGTGCGGGTGCTGGTGGTGGTGCTGTGGGGCTCAGGGGTGCTGGTGGGGGTGCGGGTGCTGCGGGACTCAGGTGTGGTGGTGCTGGTGTGGGTGCTGGTGGGGGTGCTGCGGGTGCTGCGGGTGCTGGTGCGGGTGCTGGTGCGGGTGCTGCCGGCCTCAGGGGTGCTGGTGATGGTGCGTGTGCGGGTGCTGGTGATGGTGCGGGTGCGGGTGCTGGTGGTGGTGCTGTGGGGCTCAGGGGTGCTGGTGTGGGTGCTGGCGCTGCGGGACTCAGGTGTGGTGGTGCTGGTGCGGGTGCTGATGCTGGTGCTGCTGGGCTCAGGGGTGCGGGTGCGGGTGCGGGTGCGGGTGCTGGCGCTGC
>NW_027531292.1:302189-303497 GCF_008692635.1 Crocuta crocuta
GTGCCGCTGGTGTGGGGGGCGGTGGGGCTGGGGCAGTGTGGGGGGGGCCAGCAGCAGAGTGCCCGGATGTTATAGTTGAAGCACATGTTGAACTGCCCCTTCTGGTCCGCGTTCTTGCAGACCAGCCCTGTTTGCAGGTCGCAGCTGAGCACCTGCCCAATCTGGTCGATGCTGACCTCGGGATAGCTCTCTGCCCGGCACTGTACGTCCTTGGGCTCCCCGCACAGCTTGCCCCCCGCGGCCCTGATGTTGTCGAAGGTCTCCATGTCCCCGCCCTCGATCCCTGAGGTCGGAAAGTCCACGTCAAACCAGTCTGTCCACTCGCACTGGGGCTGACAGCTGGTCTGGCCCTGACTGGTGGTGGTCTCGGTTACCAGGGTACCAGGCAACGTCTGTGTCGTTGGCGTGGTTGTCTCTGTGGACGGTGGGCTGATGGTGACGGTGCCAGCTGTGCCCGTTGCTCTTGTAACTGTGGGAGACACGTCGACTGGTGTCGTCCCTGATGCCAGGGTGGGTCCCCTCGAGGAGCCCCCTGTGGTTCTCTGTGGATTCGTTTGAGTCGGCGTCACGGTGGTGGTGGCGGCAGTTGCGGTGCTACCAGTGGCCGTGGCAGCCGTGGCAGTGGGCTCCGTGCAGTGTTCGTGGCTGCAGCAGAGCACGCGGATCCTATAGTTGTAGCACATCTTGAACAGGCCGGCCTGCTCCTCGTTCCTGCACACCAGGCCAAAGCTGGGGTCGCAGTGCACGCGCTGGCCCAGCTCCGCAGGCCTCTTCCCCGGGAAGTTCTCTGCCTGGCACTCGATATCCTCCGGCTGCTTGCACACGGCCCTTCCCGCGCTCCTGATCTTGTCATATGACTCAATGTCCCCCCCAGCCTCCTCAGACTTGGGGTAGTCCTCATCGAACCACTCTGTCCACTGACACCGGGGCGGACAGGTCACCGTGGTGGTCAAGGCCGAGTTGCTGCTCAGTGCCTGGGTCCCTGTTGTGGTAAGCTCGGGTGGGGTGGGTGGGGTGTGCACTGTGGGGGCCCCTGTGGACTGGGTGGTGGGGGCCGCCGTGGACTGGGGAGTAGGGGCCCCTGTGGACTGGATGGTGGTGGCTGCCGTGGACTGCGGGGTGGGGGACCCCGTGGACTGTAGGGTGGGGGCCCCTGTGGACTGGGTGGTGGGGGCCCCCGTGGACTGGACGGTGGGGGCCCCCGTGGACTGGGTGGTGGGGGCCCCCGTGGACTGGACGGTGGGGGCCCCCGTGGACTGGAGGGTGGGGGCCCCCGTGGACTGGGTGGTGGGGGCCCCCGTGGACTGG
>NW_027531292.1:304053-305048 GCF_008692635.1 Crocuta crocuta
CGGGGGGCGGGAGGGGGGGGGCCCCCGTGGACTGGGTGGTGGGGGCCCCCGTGGACTGGACGGTGGGGGCCCCCGTGGACTGTAGGGTGGGGGCCCCCGTGGACTGGGGGGTGGGAGCCCCTGTGGACTGGATGGTGGGGACCCCCGTGGACTGGACAGTGGGCAATGCTGTGGATTGGAGGGTGGGAGTGGGTAGGGAGCTGGCCGGTGGCTGCTGGGTGGTGGCACCAGGGGCAGTGCCACAGGGCACATAGTCACAGCAGAGGACTTGCAGCTCATAGTTGAAGCAGAGCTCGTTGTTCTGCTCACTGTTGAGGCACGTCAGGCCCTGGGCCACATCACACTCCACTTTCTGGCCCAAAAGCTGCAGCGGGACGTCAGGGATTCTCTGTGCCCGGCACTCAATGCCCACCGGGGCTGGGCAGACCTCGTAGCCCTTCTGCCTCAGGTTCACAAATGTCTCAAAGTCTCCACCCGCTAGGCCAGGCTCCGGACGGTCGCTGTCATGCCAGGCAGACCAAGCGCACACTTCTTGCACACACACGGTGGAGGAGGTGGGGACAGAGCCTGTGAGCAGGGCCGAGACCTGGTCAGCCTCCTCTGCACCCCCGCCAGCCATGCCCAGGAGGAGAGGTGGCCCGGGCCGTCCCTCACGCCTGGGAAGCCTGCACCACGTGCTCTTCCCTCGCCACCCAGACTGTTGCCCAGGCTCGCAGGCTCGGGAGAGGGGGCCGGGGCCAGCAGCGTGTGCGCCAGGCTTACCTGTTGTGGAGAGCGGGGTCACGGTGGCGGTGAAGGTGAAGGGTGTCGAGGACGGGGTTCCGGGACATTCCACAGCCCTCCGAAAGATGGTTCCGTTGTTTCCACAGATGGCGATCAAGCAGGCGCCGAGCCCGTCAGTCGTGTTGTAGATAACATCCTCGAAGCCGTACGTCCTGCCCTCGTAGGTGCAGGTGCAGGCTGGCCGGCAGGGCAGGCACAGGGCTGACTCGGGG
>NW_027531292.1:305065-312347 GCF_008692635.1 Crocuta crocuta
AGAGGGGGGAGCTGAGGGCCAGGCCGGCGGGGCCAGCCCCGCCCCCACCCCGGCTGCCCCGCCCCCTCACCAGCTCTGGCAGTTCTCTGCCGTGGGGACCCTGGAGCCCACGTCGTGGTAGTGCCCGTCCTCATCGTAGCAGCCACACTGGGCCACGCACTTCATCTGGTCCTCGCTGAAGAACGGCTCGCTGGGCGGGCACTCTGGGTAGCAGCCTGGGCGGGCGCAGGGTGGGTGGGAGACTCACCCTGGAGGCTAGGTGGTGGGTGCTGCCTGGGGGCGCCCGCCCCGCCACCCACGCACAGCCCTGCCCTCACCTTCCAGGCCTGGCAGGTCCGTCAGACAGCGGCCACTCGGGTTCCGGCAGGTCCTCATGCAGGGCGCGCCGCACGGCCGGTAGTGCCACTCGCACTGGCCCTCGCGGTTGTAGTAGTCACAGAACAGGGCTGGGCGTGGCAGGTGAGAGGTGAGGGCGCACCCCCTGCCCCCAGCCCTGCCCTCCGAACGCCTGACCCTCAGGAGCCCTCCCCTTCCAGGACGGGTGCACCGTGTGCGGCACCCGGGTGCTGGGGTCACGTGTTCACTGTGTGTGGGTGAGGCCCCACCCCGGCACCACCCTTCACCGAGGCAGAGCCCAACTCACGGCAGATGTCCGGGGTCCGCCAGGACACGCACACGCCCACGTCGCGGCAGGCCTGGGCGTAGGCGGCCACGGCCGTGCAGAGACACTCGCAGTCGCCCCCGGAGTCACAGGCACACGCGTCCCCCACGCAGGCCTCGTAGTACTTGGTGGAGTCGACCTGGGGTGGAGGGTGGTGGGTCTGCTCAGCAGGCAGTCAGGGGACCACCAGCCCTACCCCAGCGCGGGGACCGTCTTCGCTTGGCATCCCACCTCTGCCGTCTGAGAGCTGCGACTCCCACCCCCCTGGGCAACTTCACCCGCGCCCCGGCCAGCCTCTCTGTGCCCCTCACCCCTCACCTCTGCTCAGATCACACTTAACCATAGACAGCCCTCCCCGTAGCTGTGTCGTGACCCTGCCTGTCTCCTCCGGGTGAGGGGGCGGCCCCCCACCCACCCTCCTCTCTTGAGCAGCAGAGCCCAGAGTGGACCCAAGACACGTTTGCCACCAGACCGTTCCTCCTAAGCCGCCTGCATGTCACCAGCACGTTCTGGATCATGAGATTGTTCTCCATGAGCGGGCATTTGAATTCTTGTTGAAGTTGCAGTAAGGACTTTGGGGTAGAGTCCCCAAGGCCGCGCACCAGTCCTCAGTGCTGGTGAGGCCCAGCAGGCCAGGGCATGCAGGCAGGACAGGGAGGTGACACCGAGGTCTGTATGCTCACAGCACTGCTTCTAGGGGAATGGGCTGGAGGGGTCAAGGCAGGCCATGGACCGGGACCCCTAGGCACTGCTGTGGCACACCATGTGGACCTCCCAGCAGGCGGGAACCCACATCAAGACCAAGTTCAGAGGCCCAGGCCAGACCCAGTTCTGGCCAGGAGCAAAGGGGGCATCCCCGGGCCTCCAGCCCCCACTTCTCCGCCCACCTGAGAATGGCAGGCGGCAAAGATGGCGCCGGTGAGGATGCTGCACTGCTTCTGGGCCCAGGACTTGCGGTACGGGTTGGCGGTGCAGGGGTCCCGGGGGGCCGGGGCGTCGGGGCAGGACGGGGAGAATTTCCAGCTGTTGCCAAACTCCAGGGCGTCGCCCACCACGGACTGGCTCCGCGTGGTGAAGTCATTGACGGCATTGTCGTCAAAGTTCCCACACAGCCCGCAGACCCGGCCCTGCAGTGGGGGGGGGGGGGGCACAGATGTTGGGGCTGCAGGGGGCAGCCTGAGGGAGCACCTGGTTCCCCGGGAGTGCCCTGGGAAACTGCAGGCGGACGGGGTGCACGGTGGGTCCTACGGCAAGCACGTGGGTGGGCAGCAGGCCCGGTGGGCGTGGGAGACCAGAGAGCGAAGCTCGCCTTTCTACCCAGGGCTCTGTCAGTTGGTCACGTTGGTCTCCACACACCCCCTTTCAGAAATCAGCGCTGTGAGCAGACTCCCCCCAGCCCTCCGTGGATTGTCAGCAGCCAGACGGTCCCTCCGGGCCAGACCCGTCCCTGCCAGAGGGGGTCTGCAGCCTGCCCACTCTCACCTTGTAGCCCTGCCGTAGTCGGATGAACACGCTGGTCTTCCGGTCCCAGGACACCACGACGCCGCTGCGGGTCTCGACCGTCAGGTAGATGCCCGTGTACTGGATCTTGTAGGGCAGGTTTCCGCCTGGGCCCCTCTGCACCACCTTGTAGGTGCCCTCCCGCAGGATCAGCTCATAGTTCTGCAGAGGGACACACGGGGTGGTGGCTGCACGGGTGGAGGGGCCAGTGGGGGCCCTCGGCACAGGGCTGGTGTCAGGGACGAGCCGGGCTCCCGACTCGGCAAACACGAGGCAAGCGGCCGAGCAGAGTGTGCTGGGAGGCCACGGAGAAAGCCAGGGCCACGGCAAGCAGGGGTGCACAGGTCCCAGTGGGAGTCTGCAGGACCGGCCACCCCAACTCGCTGACCTCTGAGTGAGGCGACCCTGCTCATGTCTTCCCGCCCTGTGGGGGAGACGTCCCCTGCCAGCAGTGTGCCTCTCTGCCCAGTGAATTCTGACCTCTCTCTGCTGGAACTGGGCACCCTGATGTGGTGGGCTGAACACAGGCCCCCCAAAAGGTGTGCCCACATCCTGACCCCTGGAGCAGGTGTCAGTGAAGGAGGAGCTCATCCGGGACTTGGGGTGACCGTGCGTCCATCCACAGGTGCCCATGTGGGAGAAGGGAGGGGCAGACAGGTGGGGGAGTGGAGCCCGGGAGCTGGGGGGGTCTTGGCCCTGGGACGCCTGCATGACACAGTTCTGGGGTCAGAAGCAAGAGAGAATGAACTCTCCGGTTTCCCGTCCTGGGCTGTGGTCATTTGTTCAGGCAGCCTGGGGACAGTCAGCTGGAGGGCGGAGGGAGGGAGAGGTTCCTGGTGGCTCTCACCTCCAGGAAGAGCTTGATGGCCTTGGAGCAGGTGACACCTGTGGTCCCGCAGGGGACGTTTTCAGTGACAACGCGGAAGGTCCCGTTTGCGGTGCCGGTGCCATTGCCCCCACAGTAGTCCTGGGACAGGGAAAGGTCAGGCATCAGGGAGCAGAGCAGACGAGGGGCAGGGGGGGGGCCGAGGAGGGCGGNTCCCTTCAAAGCTGTAGCGCTCGCCATCGAAGGTGATGAAGTGGCCGTCGCCGTAGGCCACGCAGGTGCCCAGGCAGGCCTTGCTGCCGCACTCCCACCTGCGGTTCCTGCACGTGCTGCGAGGCGAGGACCGGCGACGCCAGCTCGCAAGGGCCTCTGTGCCCGGGCGGAGGACCCCGCCCCACCCCACTCTGGGGATGTACGGCAAAGGGGAGGGATTTCGTTGTTCACCGAGCAGGGAAATCCCCACCTCCGGCATTTGCTCACCCCCAGCTCGCGGAGGGGTGTGCCAGGGATCTGACCTCCCCACCGTGCCCTCCAGTCTTCTTGTTTGGCTTCTTATCCCCANGTGGGGGCAGGGGCAGGCCTCAGCGCCGTTCCGCCCCCTGCGGAGGAGCCCCGACCTACCAGGTGTTACAGTCGACCCTGACGGTCTCCCCGGGCCTGTAGGCAGCCTCGTTGTGCAGACAAGGACAGTCCTCCTCGGCCACGCAGCCCCCGCTCCCGTCCGACACCAGCCCCGGGGGGCAGACGCAGCCGGACACGCAGTGCGTGCTGAACTGTGGAGCGGCTCNCGCCCTCGGCCAGCGCCCCGTCGTGCCCTCCCCGGCCACTCACACAGTCCACGTCCAGCGTGTGGCAGCTCCGGAGACATTCGGCCCCGGGTGCGCCGGCCGGGGCCTTGCTGCAGTCCAGGTACACCATGGGGGCCGCACACCCTGCGGGGGAGGGCGGCTAGCTGGGCGGGGCGCTCTCCCCACCCCAGGCCCGCGGAAGCCCCTCCGTCCGCGCGCTGCCGGAGGCCTTACCTGAGCTCAAGTGCTCTGCTGCTCCCAGGCAACTCAGCCGCCCACCCACACAGGAGCTGTGAGAGACAGAGACGTCTCTGGGCCCCTGCCCACCCATCTCCCACAGGCCCCACCCGGATCCCTGCCTGGCTGGGAGCAGCCCTGGCCTGTCCCAGAGAGAAAGCTGTCCCAGGCAGTGCACCAGCCCTCCCCGGGCCCTGGGCGGCCAGAACCCTCTGGAGGCCAAGGGAGGGGTCCCCCTTTACAGCGGGACTAAGGGGTGGGCAGAGGCAAACTTCCCCCCCCCCCAGGCCCAGGGAGCCCCTTTGTTTTCCAGAATCCTCTGGGGGAGGCCCAGAGATCTTTGCATGTGAAACAGGGGACAGTGACGTGGGCAGGGGCATGGGCCCAGCCGGCCCCTTACCATACCACGCCGTTGTCATGGACCACCTCCCCCGGGGCCACCACAGAGCCACGGAAGTAGCAGGGACAGGCCTCGGCAGACACGCAGGTGCCCGAGTCATCCAGGAAGGTGCCCGAGGGGCAGATGCAGCCGTCCACGGGCACGAAGGTGACACCGCAGGTGACATCGACCTGGCTCAGAGCGCGGCAGGTGGGCTGGCAGCTGTCCACCACGTAGCTGTAGTTCTGGGACTTGGGGCAGCTGCTTACATACTTGGCTAGGGGACAGGGCAGCACTCGGGTCAGTGACCGGATGGCCCCCTCCAAACAGGTGTTTAAGCAGCCCGAGACTCAGTTTCCCCTCTGACCCCCAGGGATCAGGGGACCACAACGTCTTTGGTTGGCCCGGCCAAGGAAGCGTGAAGCTCTGACTGAGAACACGTGGGTGGGGGTGGCCCTGACTGAGAACAGGTGGGTGGGGGTGGCCGCCCCCGGGGCCCCCAGCAGCCCTGCCCCCACCTGGTGCAGCCAGGTGGCTCAGGGACACTCACTGCACACGCCGTCCCTCCAGCCGCGGAGCAGCACCCCCTTGGCGGCACAGGCGTGCACGTAGGAGGACAGGGCCGCACACAGACAGTCCTCGCTCTTCTGACAGTTACACGTGTCGAACATGCAGTGCTGGGGATGGGCCGTTAGGGACCGTCAGGGACCCCAGCCCACCAAGGCCCCTCCTCTCTCCGTGGATTCTTCCTGGGACCCCTGCCTGGGCTGGGAGGTCCACCCCAAGGAGGGCCCTCGGCACAGATGGGCAGAAATCGGCTCCCAGGAGGGGCAGGCCGCACACTAAGTGACCACAGAGGCCGGGCTACGGTCAGGTTCGGAGGGGTCTACACAAGACCGGACCAGGGTCAGCCACACCCCATGTGTGTCACTGATTGTGCTGCGTGTGGGGGTCACAGGTGGGGTGAAGAGGGTGTGTGGCAGGGTGGAGGTATGCCGTCTGCAAAATGGGCAGAGATGGGCCTGGGCCTGCCCCCCGGGGCGCTCCTGATGCGGTGGTCATGTGCATTTTAGGGCTTTGAGCTTCTGGGAAAGTGGCCCATGAGCCAAGTGTTGTGAAGAATATGCGGAAACCCTCGCCCTTGGGGCCTGAGAAAATGAGCTTATTGGAAACAGGGTCTTTGCAGATGTGATTAAGATGAGGTCATCGGGATGGGCCCCGGTCCAGCATGACTGGTGTCCTTAAAGAGGAAATCTGGACACAGACACAGGGGAGGGGCCAAGGCCATGTGACCACGGAGGCAGAGGTTGGGGTGACGTGGCCACAAGCCCAGGGCCACCTGGAGCCCCGAGAAGCTGGGAGAGGCAGGAAGGCCCTTCCTCTGTCGCCTTGGGAGGGAGCCTGGCTCCACCCACAGCTTGATTTTGGACTTCTGGCTTTTAGGACTGGAACGGAACCAATTTCTCTAGTTTTTAGTGAGCTGGTTTGTGGCTACAAACACACCACCAGTGGTGGTGCCGAAAGCCCCGAGGGGCCCGCCGTGCCGTGAGTGGTCCTTGAGATAGGGGACCGCCAAGGAGAGACTAAGGGGGCAGCAGGGCGGCCCCAGGTGGGGCAGGGGTCTCACCGAGTGGAAGGGCGCTGGGCTGAGGACGGAGTGGCAGGGCGAGAAGGCTCCGGCTGGGTCAGTCAGCAGGGAGCACCAGTGCTGGGCGTAGTTCTCTGGGACACGGGAGGGAAGCTGGCTGGCCGGCACCCGCAGCCCCCCTCCCCTGCACCCGCCCGCTCTGGCCGCCTGCGCTCCCGTACATAGGCCCTGGGGGGCCCCACGGCCCTCAGAGAGCTGAGTTGGGATCTGGGGCTCACCCACCGTGCTGAGGGGGCAGCAAGGTGCTCCTCCCCGAGACGGGCTCTGAGCACTGTGCCCTGCTCACTCTCGCCCCAGGCCACGCACGCCTGGACACCCAGGGTCCCCCAGGGCCTGGTGAGATGCGAGACTGGCTCCCAGCCCAGCCCTGGTAAACGGAGGGCCCCTGGGGTGGGAGTACCATTCTCCACGCTGAGGGAGCAGGGGTCCTCGAAGGTGTTCTTGACGTTGGGGCAGGCGGCCTGGGTCTTCCAGGTGTTGGCGAAGGCGGCAGCCGTGCCCTCCACCACGCCGCTGAGGGCCCGGAAGTCGTCGGCCTGGTTCTGGTTGAAGTTCCCGCACAGGCCTGGGGCCCGGGGCGCAGGGGTGGGCATTAGCAGGGCATCCGGCCTGGCCATCCAGCCGGCCCTGCTCCCTCTAGAAACCACCACACGGCGGACCAGCCCCGAAGCCCCGTCTCAGGAGTTCGGCTCCGGAGCCATCTGCAGACACGCCCCGCGGGGAATTGGCCGCTGTGCAAAGCCTGGACTCATAAGGGCAACAGGGCTTGCTCCCCCGAGGTGAACGCCCTGGGGCCACACGTCACTTTCGGAGTGCCCTGGGCCGGCGCAGGAGTCCTCCCCCCTCCCCCCCCCGTGCCCAGGGAGCAGCCACCTTCCTGTTTTCACCTCCTGCCAGACTCTGCCCACCCTGCCTGCAGCCCGGAGCTGAGTCCGGGCACCAGCGCCCCCCGAGCCCGTCCGGCGGAGCCTCACCGCACATCTGTCCACGGTAGGAGGGGTCCAGCCTGAGGAACACCTGCATGAGGGGCACCAGCTGCACCTGTAGCTGCAGCCCGAGGCCCGTGTGCACCAGGATGAAGAAGGAGGTGGGCCTGAAGACCGTGATGTTGGCTGCAGGGGTCGGGACGCGGTCAGAGTCTGCACGGGGCCAGCCCCCTGCTCCTGGGGCAGCCCGGGAGGCGGGGAGGGCCCTCCAGTGCTGGGCTGGGAGGACCCGGGGGTCTGGGGGCCCCCCGCCGTGG
>NW_027531292.1:312416-330078 GCF_008692635.1 Crocuta crocuta
CCCCGCCGTGGCACGGGGACCTAGGAGGGGCGCCGGCAGCGCCGGGAGGGACCGCTCACGGCCCCCGAGAGGCCACGCACCGAGTGCGTTCGGCATTAGTCCCCACAGTGGCTGGGGCTGAAGCGTTAGCGGCCCGTGTGCAGGTGGGAAACCACCCCTGGGATGTTCCAGAACTGCCCCGGGCCTCAGAGAACCGGCTCTGGGAGCAGACCAGCTGGCGGAACAGGGCCCAGCTGTCCCAGACCGCCTACCTGCTGACACGGGCAGCTGGGTGTAGATGGAGTTGATGAATACCCCGCCGCTGGCCTGGATCTGGATGATCTAGTGAGAGGAGGAGCCAGCTCAGCTGGAGGAGGGGCCTGCCTGACCAGGGAGCACTCCCCAGGCCCACCCAGCAGAGCCAGGGTCCGGAGGGGAGCCCTGGTCCCCAACATCAGACCAAGACCTCGGAGGGACTGTTAGGACTGGGGCCCGTGGGGTCTGAGGACGGCGCTGGGGCCTGTGTCCTCCAAATCTCGGTGTCTCACCAGCTCCCCGTCCCCACCCCCTTCCGCAGCGGGCCCCTCACCCACCGTGTCCCCGCCGTTCATGCTGAGCGTCACCATTTTAAGGCAGTTCTCATTGTCCGTCAGGCCGCATTTCCGCAGCTCGGCCAACACGGTGAGGCTGTGACCTGCACATATCTGACAGGGCAAAGCCCACCAGGGCGCGGGGGGTTGGCCACTCCCGAGCGGGCGGGCAGGGGGCTGCGTGTTCGTGTGTGGGGCCCCTGCTCCCAGGACCACCGTGTGGGGAGGAGGCGGACGCTGGCTCCTGGTGGCCCCCGGCCCTTGTGGCTACCTCCAGGCAGGCAGCTTGTCTCGGGGCCTGGGAGTCCCGTGGCCCCGCGAATGTGAGCCCAGGGGCTTCCCCAGGAGGGGACCAAGGGGGGCTTCACCCACTCTGATGGCCATCATAGGACCCTTCCCGGGGCAGGGAGGCCTGAGGGACCCAGGACAGGCTCAGCAGGTGGGGCCTGGGGCTGTACCTTGGACAGGACGTAGCTACAGTCCCCGTGCACATCATAGAGCCTCTCGTCATAGGTGGAGATGTGAGACCCCCCCTGGACAGAGCAGGTGCCAGGGCACGGAAGGTTCTGGCATCGCCACAGTCCCCCGGAGCAGGTGCTGGGAAGGGAGGCCACGGACAGAGGAAGCGTGGTGTGGGGGAGGCAGAGCCCGTCCCATGCACCCCCACCAAGGGCAGGGGCAGCCGGGAGGCCTACCAGGAGCTGCAGCTGGTGGTGAAGGAGGCCCCCGGGGCGTAGGTGTGGCCGCCGTGGGTGCAGGGACACTGTTCCAGGGGCAGGCAGCCCGTGTGGGTGACGTCGTCCAGCACCGTGCCTGCGGACAGTGCGGGGGGACGGGGGGGTGGGGAGCTGGCGGGGGGGGGCGGTNTCCCCGGGGCCAGGAGGACCTGCCTGGGGGGCAGAAGCAGCCGTCCACACAGTGGTCCTCGCAGAGCTGGGAGCGCTCCGGGTTGGAGCAGGTGTCCTCGCAGGGGGAGCCGCATTCCCGCTGTTGCATGTTGAGGGGACAGGTCCAGGCTGTGGGGGGGAGGCAGTGCTGGGACCGCGGAAAGCCACCGGGGCTCTGGGCAGACGGATGCTCCCAACATTTCCCGTGTCATCAAGGGCCCCCCAAGTTCACAGCCGAGCCGGGGAGCCCCTCATCTGGGGCGGCTGGACCCCACTTGTCCTAGCCCCCGCTGTCTTCTGGGTGAGGCGGCCCTCCCCCAGGCCAGGTCCGCCCTCTGGGCCTCCCGGGTCCCCCAGGCCCTGCACGCTCCCTTCTGTCCCCTGCCCACCCTCACTGTAGGGCCCCCAAATGACTCCACTTGTCCTGGCTCCCCAGCTAGATGTCCTGCTCCTCGGCCCCCCCGGGACCCAGTGTGGGTATGGGGCCTGGGGCTGGCCCCGGGGGGGGCACTCACGGCAGAGGTCAGGGCCCCTCCAGTTCTGGGGCTGTCCCCCCGCATGGGCACACTGGCGCGAGTACTCGGCGAAGGTGGCGCACGGGCAGTCGGGGCAGCGGCACAGATCCTGGGTGCAGGCGGCCACGTACGCGGCAGGGTCCAACAGCATGTTGCACTCCGCGAAGGCCGGGCCGAGCAGGGTGCGGTAGCAGATGCCCTCCTGGGGAGCACAGGGGCGTGGCACCCTGCACCCTTGGTGCTTATGGGGGGACCCAGGCCAGGGGGCACCCTTCCCCCGCTTGAGATTCTTTTCATCTGTCCATCTGCCTGTCCATCCATGTACCCACTCATTTGTCTGTCCATTCCAGCATCCATCCATCCACCCGTGCACCCATCAGTCCATCCGTCCGTCCGTCCGTCCATCCATCCAGCAGTCCAGCCCCCCACCCACCCANNGCCACGGCTGGGAGCCACGGCTTGGCTCCGGGGCGTGGCCCAGGACCGCAGACTCCATCCACCCATTCAGGGCTCCGGGACCCCCCTGCCCATGGTGTGAGCACCCAGGAAAGGTGCAACGTAAAGAGAAGCGGGAAACGAGGACGGCTGTGTGTCCGCGGATGAACCCGCCCTCCTTCCCCCGCACCCCTGCCCCCCAGCCGGCAGGCGCTGGGCCCCACGTCCTGACTGACGCTCGGTGGGAGATTCTGCTGGTCTGAGGCTCCAGGGGCTTCCAGGCCACTGCTGCGCTGGAGGCGTCCCCGCCGCCTCGTTGGGCTTCTTCACCTGTGCTCCCAAATGCCCACCACGGACTGTCTACAGGTGGACACGTATTTGCATACGGGCACGGGCACACGTGTAGCCCGAGGCCCTCGCACGTAGCACATTCGCTGGGTAGGTGGAGGTGAGAGGGCGCAGACGGCGTGTCTCCAGAGTGGAGGCCGCGTCCTCTGCCACCCCAGGGCTTGGACCCTCTCGCCTGGACGCCTCAGGCACCAGCCCGGGAAGCCTGAGACCTGGGGGAGCAGAGGCTGGGGGCCGCCCAGGCCCCGAGAAGCACTCACCCTGTCTGTGCAGTTGTTGGTGGGGGGAGGCAGGGGGTCCTGGCATTGCTCTGTGGGCCCGTCCAGCTTCTGGAGATTCCCGAACTGCAGAGGGGTCAGCCTGGCGTCTGTGGGGAGAGGCTCCGCGTGGAGGCGCTGAAGGGCGCTGGGGCCAGCGCGGGGGATGGCTGCCCGGGGACGCCTGCGCGTGCCCAGGGCACCAGAAACTTCTCTCTGGGGCGTCGCTGGCTTGAGTATTGCCCCCACGCCAATTTGCCTTCTGCCCAGAGCCTGGGTGAGGCCACCCCAGGCCCCTCCAGACCCCCTGGGGACAATCCAGCCCTTGGCCTCCTGCCGCCCCAGGGGGCACTCACTATGGGCGTAGAACTCGTTGACAGCCCGGAGTCCGTTGAAGTCCCCACACAGACCACATGTCTGGTTGGCATACTTGGGGTCCAGCTCCAGCTGAGGGCAGAGGAGGGGCAGCTCCAGCCTCCGGGGGGCTCTGCCCGCACCGGGTGGGCAGGGGCGCGGGGGCGGGGTGTCCTCACCAGCGCGCCGTCCTCTCTGTTCCACAGGAAAGTCAGGACCAGCCGGACGTCGACCTTGATGTAGACGCTGCTCTGCTCTACCAGGACGCCAGCACGGCTGTAAGGCAGCTGCTCCCTGGGGTGGAAAGTTCTGGTTCTCCCAGGGCCAGGGTGCCCAGCAGGGTGCAGGGCCTCCCAGCAGCCGAGCCCAGAGCCCGCCCCAGAGGCCTGGCCCCTCCCAGCCCGGGCCAGGCTCACCGCCGCCCATTGATGAGGATGGAGCCGTTAGAGGCCTCCAGCACCAGCCCCTGGGTCTTGAGGACGATGTGGGTGATGACAGGCCTGGAGCCGGCCAGGCCGCGGCGGACCTGCACGTTGAAGTCCTCGTAGGCGGCCCCGCAGTGCGAGGAGAAGACATAGTTGCACAGGCCCGGGAAGCGGAAGACGTCGCCGTCGAAGGTCTTGTAGTGGAAGTCGCCCCAGGTGCTGCACACTTGCCCGTTGTGCGCGGGGTTCAGGGCTGTGGGGAGAGCGTGCTGTGGCCCCGGCAGGTGCCACTGGCCTGGCCCAGCCCTTCCCGCGTTTGGGCCGTGGGGCCAGGAGGACAGCCACTCTCCTGATTTCCCCTGAGAGCCCTGCCCCCAGAACTGTCCACGGGGAAGGCTCCCAGCCAGGCCCGAGGCCACCCAGCTGCCCGTACCGCCCCAGCATTACCCCCAGACGGGTGAGCCCCCACCCCACCAGCAGTGGGCAGTGTCCACTCACAGCTCATGGCGGGGAAGATGGTGACGGGCGGGACGACGGTCATGCTCTGAGCTGCAGAGTGAGGGCTGGGTCACACTAGCAATGTGGCCAGGCAGGGAATGGCCAGGGACACCCCTTCCCAGGACCTCTACCCTCCTCACTGGCCAGCCTGGGGCGGCAGAGAGGTGCAGCTGCCCTGACCCAGCCTGGGGAGCCCCAGGACTAGGGCTGTCCCCTCCCTGACCCTCTCCATCGGCCCAAGACACTCTGCTACTCTGGGCTTTACTGTCTGTGTGCTCCCCTGAGTGTGTGTGTGTGTGTAAGTGTACATGCGTCCGAGTACGTGACCGTGTGTGCACATGCGTGTGACTGTGTGTGTGTGTTTCGGCCTCTCTGCTCTGTGCCTTCACTTTCTTTGGCCCGTCCCCTCTGCCGTCCCTTCTTGTGGGTGGATGGGATCCAGAAGGGTCTCTGTGTGACATGTGGCTCCTGTGGAAAGGGGCCTGTCCCTCCTCCCCCATCCAGATCTGTAGCCCCCTCCAAGCCCAGCCCCTTCCGCTTGCTCTGGAGGCCCCAGGCCGCATACCGACGTCCACCCTCTGACTGTTCTCCGCAGGCTCCGTGCTGCCCTGGGTGTCTGCGGGGAAAGGGGATGGAAGTCAGACGCTGGACATTCGCCATCCCTTCCTGGGCAGGCTTCAGGGTGGCAGCCACGTGACAGGGTCTGGCCTCCCCACCGCTCTACGCGGGAGCCGGCGAGGGCTCCGCCAGGATGGGGGCTCCCGTGGGGAGCTGCCCCTGTCTGGCGGCCTTGCGCTGACTCCCGCCCTCCCCATCGACGCACTCAGAGTGCTGCCTCATCTCACCGTGACCCAGCAGCTGCTGGCTCAGGGCAGGAGAATGGAATCAGGAAAAGGCGTTGGCCCGCTGACCCTGGCCACCCTAGAAGAGGGTTCGGCCCCACCCCAGGAGTCCCTTGGAGAAGGACAAAGACCAGCTTTGTTGGGGAGAAGGACACGCAGTTGGGGAGGCTTCTGGGCGTGACTTAGCAGAAACCCAAGACCAGAGCGAGATTCAAGCTAGAGCCATCCATCATGGCAGTGGGGGGCCTGGAGGTCTGGATGCCGAGATGGCTGCCCAGGTAGCTCGTGTGCCCATCGCCTGTGGGGCGGGTGGGCCTCCTCCCCCAGCCCGACCATGGCTACGCCCAGGTGCTCGCCTGCAGCGGCCCGGCCCCTGTGCCCCTTGCTGCCTTGGTGGGCAGGGGGTGGCTGTGCCGGGCTTAGGCTGGGGCACCCCCTCCACACGGGCCCTGTACTGCTTCCTTCCATCTGCCGGGGGTCTGCATGCTCAGCCTAACACTGAGCCTTGTCAGGAAGTGGGGGTCGGGCCCCTGAAGTCCCCACGTCCCTGGTGGGGCCAGCTCGGCAAGGGGCCCAGTGAGGCCTCCTGTTCGACCTTCCCAGCAGGGACCTCGGGCACATGGAAGCCACAGGCACTGGCCCGGCGCTCAGCTTTCCTTCCGAAGGCCCCTCCCACAGCTGCCGCCTCTGTCCACCCCTGACCCTGGCCAGGGCCAGCCGCGGGCCGCACCCCACAGTCACGACCAGGGGTTTCCACAAGAATTGGCTCAACACGGGGTCATTGGCCCAGCAAGACCTGGGCTCCATCACTCGGCCAGGAAAATGCCCGCTGCTGACGGTCCCCTCACGCCGTGGTCTGATAGTGCAGCCCCTGACGCAAGCCCCCCTCTCGGACCGCTTTTGTCCACCGCTAATGGGATCGGCCCACGGGGGGGAAGCAAATGGAGGGTGAGGCAGCTTGCTGGTGAGGCCCAGTGTTCGGGCACATGGTCTGAGGCCAGCGTGGCCCGGAAAAGCCTGGAAGAGCCCAGCCGAGTAGGGGGTCTTGGCTGTGCAAACCAGCAAACAGGCACCCGAATAGCGCAGCAGGCTGGGGTACGTGGTGCCCGCTGGGAATCGCTGCAGGCAAGTCCCTGTCCCCCAGCCCCGCTCAGCCCCCACGGAAGGCGGCTTGGGGCAGGGGCTCAGGGAGCCGAGTGTCCCCCCTCGCAGGTGGAGAGAGCTTCGGGCCGTGTCCGCCTGCCCAGACCCCCAAGCGAGCCTGGCTGGGGCCTAGGGAGGGGGCCTCGCAGGAGCAGAGCCCAGGGCCGGGCCCCAGGCCAGCTCCACCTGGTGTCACCCAGGCAGCCCCTGAGGCCGCGCCTTTCATGCTGAGAGTAAGTATTAGGGCTGCTGCTGCCCCCTGACGCTAAGAGCCCGGGGCCATGGCCTACGGGAGAAGAGGCAGGCCGGGAAGGCAGGTGAGGTGCGAAGGGCCAGGGTGGGGTTCAGCGGGTTCGGACCTGGCTTCCCTGCTGTGGGCATGTCACCTGTCCACTGTCCCAGCCCTGATTTGAGGAGGTATTTTGGAGCCGCTATCGGGACTTCGCTGATGGCCGCCGCCCTCACAGCGACCAGAGAGGTGCCAGCCTTGGGGCCCTCACCCGGCTCGCACTCCCAGACCCTCTTGGTGGTTTGTCCAGGGGGACCCCAGCTTCTCCTGGGTGCAGGCCGAGAGCCTGGGGGCCCCACTGAAGACACGCGGGGGAGGCCTGCCTGCCCGTTCTCAGCAGGAGAAACCCCGGGCCCTACAGGCCCCCGCGGCCGGAGACGGAGCGGGGCTCTTCCGCCTTACCTGTCTTCTGCACCGAGAGCAGGACCGCAAGGGCCCAGGCCAGCGCCAGGCACCCGCTCGGGGCACCCATCCTGGGGGCTGGCAGGGCAGCGGGCCGGTGGCAGAGACGGAGTGGGCCCCGGTGCTCGCTCCCTGGGGGCCTCGGGGCTTATATAGTGAGACGTCCTGGCCCCGTGCCCGGCTCCCGGGCACCGCAGGGCTCCGTCCTTTCCCCCGAGCCGGCCACGTGTGTTTGCTCTTGGGGAGGGGCCGAGGCAGGACAGAGGCCTGGAGGAGGAAGGATTTGTGGCCGTGGCCCCAGATTCGCAGGACCCCTGCCCCCCACCCCACCCCACCCCACCCCACGGCNTGCCTGGGCCGCCCTGTTCCTGCCTCACTCATGCAGTGGGGAGGTGGTCAGCTTGCCCCCACACCCAGTCCCCATGGTGAGCCCCCCTCCCCGCCCCGGGAGCCTGGCTGAGGCTGAGAGGCGGGATTGAAGGGAGGAGGCCTCAGCCCTCTGCAGCCTTGGGCGCTGGTCCGGGGGGGCTGACCCCAGGTACCTGGGGAGGGGGAGGGAACTGAGGCCGTCACTGGGGGCCTTGGGCTTCTGCTCAGTTGGGCTGTGGTCAGCAGTGGGGGGTGGGAGGGCCCTGGTCTGCACAGCTTGTGTGTGTGTGGGGGTGCTGGGAGGAGACTCCAAGCCCAGAGACCCCAGGCAAGCTCACCAGTGCGCCCTGCACTCTCTCTCACCAAGCTCAGAATTCAGGGGAAGCAGAGGGGACACCCAGGCTGCCCTTGCCCAGCGCCTGCTCTGGCACGTGTGGCCCTCACCTGGCTCCTGAGCCACCCCAAGTGGCCTGGTGACCCAGGCGGGGTGGCACCAAGGAAGCCGTTGCTCCCCAGGTCCCTGACCCACCAGGGCCCTCCCATGACGGCAGGCCGGGGCCGATGTGCCGCTGGAAGGCCCCCAGCAGGCTGATGGGGTCACCTCCGGGGGGGGCCCCGGGGTGTCTCAACCCCAGTGCTGGCTCCAAGCGGGAGCCACGAAGGCCGCATCCCCAGCTGGTGCGGCTGGGCTGCGGGGGGTCACAGGGTAACGTCTCCCCTGGTCGGCAAACAGCTCAGCCTCGCACGCTGTCGCCTCTGACCCACACTCCAGGCGTCTTACTCTCAGGCATCCTTACCCCAACCCGAGCATGTGTGAGTGCCCTGCGGGGTGGGCCCCGGTGCGGGGCACAGGCCTCCGCGGGCGCGGGCAGCTTCCCCAAAGATTTGGGCGATAAGCAGCAAGGTGCACCTGCCTTTTTGAGGTTAATTCACAGATGCGGAATGGGTGTGGGCAGCGGGCAGACTGTCTTCAAAGCTTTCCGCCATCTGCCTGGGGCCACCCCGCAGCACGGCTGACGCCCCCACCCCGGGCTGTGCGCGTCCGCAGGCTCGCCGCGGAGGTCCCGGCGTCTGCGTTCCGTTTGGTTCCTGGCATCTGCAGAGCAGGGTGCGCCCCCCTGCAGCCGGCCCACGTTTCTTGGCATCGGAGCTCCTGCAGACGGGCCTGGCATGGTGCCCGCTTGCCTGAGCCCTCGTGGCCCGGCCCCCTCTGCTCCCCTGAGGGTTCCGGCTCTCAGTCCGTGCCCTGCTGGCACATTGCTCAGCACCCCCTGACTCAGCTAGCACCCCGCAGCCTTCAGAGGGCCCTGTGAGCCCCGTTTGGGGCAGTCCCCTCCCCACACAAGTGAGCAACCCGGGCACCTTGGACTCGGGACCCGAATGTGAGTTATTTAGGGCTTCAACTTTTCGGTCTCAGAAGGAGAGGTTCATGTGGGCAGAGGCCTGGCCCGCTGTTCACAGCTGGCACACAGTAGGCACTCAGTAAGTGCACCAGACAAGTGTGGTGGAGACCCGGCTGCCGGCGTGGCCCGGATACTGCCCTGGTCCTTCCTCGGGGGCACCGTCCTCTGGGCAGAGACAGGTGGAGATTGGGACATCCCGGATGCAGAGCCTCCGAGCCCAGCCTGTTTGCTCAGCCAGTTCACCTCTTCACACTTGAGAGAGCTGAGGACAGAAGATAAGGAAGGGGAGCGGGCTGCCGGGAAGGAGGGAGGGCTCCGCCAGGGACCATGCCGGGAGCCCGTCCAGCCTGGGTGCGCCCCTCCCCGCCCACAGATCCCATGGGGCCGCCCACGCGGAGCCCGAGGCCGACTGGCCCAGCCCAGCCCCGCAGCCCCTCAAGGTCCCCCGGCAACCCCAGGGGCCCCCCGAGCTCCCCCCTCCCCACCAGTCCACCACCGCAGTACAGACTGAGGACGAGGGCCCCAGGATGCAGCAAGGCTCAGGCATTTATTGAGCCGGTGGTTTGCCCCGCTCCTCCCGGGGCACCGCGGAGGGTCCGGGCAGATTGGGGCACGGCCCTGGGGAGTCACAGGCACGGCTGGATTGGCATGCGGGTGGGGCCTTTTACATCTGCTGCCTCCTGGTCGCCAGACGGCTGTGTGGCCACAGCGGCTGAGAACCGGGTTGGGGGGGGGGGGTCCTGGCAGCCCCGGTCTACACCCCCATAGCTAAGGGGCCCAGTGGTGTGACTAACAGCCTAGAGCCTGACAGCCCCAGGCTGGGTGAACCAGGTGGGGAGGGGCCCGGGCCAGGAAGCACCCCAGGCCCCGCATGTGGGTGACAAGCCACTCTCTCCTGGGCCTTGGGGTGGCTGGGGCTGATCCCTGCCCCCAGTGCCCTCAGGGTATTTCCCGTGAGACTTAAGGGGTCAGTCTGGTCCAGAAGAAACAGGTGGGGGGCACACTGGGCCACCATGGCCCCCCCGGACACCCAGCTTGTCCATCGACAGACATTACCGAGCGCCCCCGCCCCAGGCTAGGCCTCTGGGACGCAGAGAGGTGGGCGGTGACAGCGCAGCTGGTGGCTGGTGGCTGGTCAGGAGGGCAAGTCACAGACAGGGGCTGCATGAGGCTGCAGGGGGCTGGGCGCCCTGGTCCCTGGAGCCACGCCCACTCCCACCCTGCCCCTGGGCTGCAAGAATATGAGAGCTTCCCACAGGGCACCCCTGCCCTGCGGGGGGGAGACTACGAGCCCTCAGCCTCTTCTGCTTTTTCCTGGGTCTTCACACCTCGCCCGTGTCCTCTCTCCCTCCATCCCCCCTTCCTCCCTTCTAGCAAATTCTGAGCGCCAGGGTGGTACCCTCTGGGCACTGGGGATCCCACTGGGACAAGAACAGCACAGAAGACCACGTGAGGCAGTGATAGGAGGCTTGGCGGGGCCCGGAGAGAGCGGCGGCTCTGTGTGGGGTGGGGCGCCGCCGTCACCACGCAGCCTCCCCCGTCTCCATCACGAACACCGCACCACTCCCCACCCCACCTTGAGGCCCCTGGTGCCCGCCATCTACTCTCAGTGCCTGGATATGACGACCCCAGGGACCATGTGAGTGGAATCCCGAGCCACATACCCTGCTGGGTCTGGCTTGTTTGCTGAGCATCCTGTCCGCAAGGTTCCGCCTAGTAGCAGATGTCAGAATCTCCTAACTTGTTAAAGCCAGTAATGTCTCATTGTTTGAATATGTCACATTTTCTTTCCGAATCATCTGTCGATGGACATGGGGCTGCCTTCACCTTCTGGCTGCTGTGAACACGGGCCACCGCCAGGTAGCTGCCTGAGTCCTTGCTTTCGGCTCCTTTGGGGATGCACCTGAGAGTGGATTTGCTGAACAGTATCTTAATTCTGTGTTTAACTTTTTAAGGAATTACCAAACTGTGTAATAACTATAGCATTCGACATCCCTACCAATAGTGCACGAGGTGAAGAAGGCTCTCTTCTGGGGTGCAGCCTGCCGACGGGTCGGGGGGCTCTGTGGGGCTCTCCTGCTATGGCACGGCCCCTTCCTGTGGGCCCCACCGCGTGACCCAGCCACCTGCTGACACTGTCACTTCTTGGGGTTAGGACTCCGACACGTGGACTTGGGGGGTGCACATGCAGACCACAGGAAGCCTGAGCAGTTTTTTGGTGGAGTGTTTAGAGTTTTCTACATGTAAGATCATGTCATCTGTGACCAGGGGTAGTTTTTCTCTTCCTCTTTCAATCCAGGTGTCTTGTGCTTCTCTCTCTTGCCGGATGGCTCTGGCCAGAACCTCCAGTGCCCTGCTGAGTGGGGGGGTGAGGGTGGACATCTTCGCCTTGTCCCCGATCTTAGAGGAAAGCTCTAGTCCTTCACCTCTGGGAACAATGTGAGCGATAGGCGTGTCGTATGTCACTTTACTGTGACATAGCTGCCTTCTGATCCTGCCTTGTTGAGTGTTTTCTTATGAAAGGATATTGATTCCAGAAAATTCTTTTCTGCATCAATTGAGATGATCATGTGTGCCCCGTTCCATTACTGGGGTGACTGGCTGACTTGTGTCCGTTCTTGCCTTCAGGGAATAAACCCCACCTGGTCCTCACGTCTAATTGTCTGATATGCTTCTGAATTGATTTGCTAGGGTTTTGTTGAGGACTTTTGTGCCAGTTTTCATGACAGAGACCAGTCATTTCTGAGAGAGAGACAGACAGACAGACAATGTGAGCAGGGGAGGGGCAGAGAGAGAGGGAGACACAGAATCGGAAGCAGCTCCAGGCTCTGAGCTGTCAGCACAGAGCCCGACGCGGGGCTCGAACCCACGAACCGTGAGATCATGCCCTGAGCCGAAGTCGGACGCTCAACCGACTGAGCCCCCAGGCGCCCCCTTTTTCTTTCTTCTTCTGTCTTTGGCTTTGGTGTCAGGAGAATGATGGCCTCACGGTGACGTAGGGACTGTCCCCCTCTGGTTTTCCACAAGAATCTGGGAAGTATTGGTGTTAGTTCTTCTGGAAGTACCTGGTGGCCTCACCAGTGAAGCCTTCTTGTCCTGAGATCTTGGTGGGGACGGTGTGATGGCTGACTCGCCCTCCCCACCCCTGCGGACTGCATTTCACAAGTCGGTTTTGTGAGACTGTGTTTCTAGGAATGTGTCCATCTCTTCCAGTTTATCAACTGCGACTAAAATGCTCACGGGACTCTTTAAGATCACATTTATTCCTGTAAAATCAATAGGAACGGCCCTTCCAAGTTAGATTTCAGTGACTTGCAGCTCCCTGCTTGCTCTCAGTCCATCCGGCTCGCAGTCTGTCTTTGGCTTTTCAGAGAACCGACTTCTGGTTTCGCTGCCGTTCTCCGTTGCTTCTGCCCTCTGTCTTCCTGACCCTGCTCTCACCTTTACCCCTGCCTTCCTCCTGGAGCTCTGGTGCCCCGAGGTGTGCGGTCGGGTTACGGACCCGAGATCTCACCTCTCCGGGGTCACACCTGTGCACGTCCCCCTTGGCGCTCCCTTCTGGGAGACGCACAAGTTTGGCACGTTGTGTTTCTGTTTGCAGTGATCTGCAGGTGCTCCCTATCTCTCCTCTGACCCGTTCATTGCTTGAGACCGTGTTGTTTCGCACGTATTTGTGAATTTTACACTTTTCTTCTATTTCTGATCTGTAGCTTAGCCCCTTTGTAGTCAGAAAAAAATACTTCGCGTGATTTCAGTGTCTTTAAATTTATCGAAACCTGTTTGGAGCATGTATACGGTTTACGCTGGAGGGCGCTGTGTGTCTCGGCCCCAGCGAGGGCCCCGCGTGTACGGCAAGTGCAACGGGTTGATGACGTGTGTGCGGGTCCCTGTTTCCTCATTAGTCCTCCGTCCGGCTGTTCTGCGTGTCACGGAGCGCACAGGCTGAGGCCGACTGTCCGGGGGCCTGTTTGCCTCTCTGTCACATGGTTGCGTCTGCGCAGTTTGGTCTGTAATTGCAATATTTTCTTGTTGAATTGGCTCTTTATCAATAATATCCTTCTTCGTCTCTTCCAGCCGTTTGGAATTTAAAGTCTAGTTTATGTGGTACTGATGCGGCCACACAAGTTCTCTCCTGGTTACTATTTGCACGGAAGATATTTTTCCAAGCTTTCACACTTAACCTGTCTGTAACCTTAGTTCTAACACAAGTGTCTCACAGACACCATGTAGTTGGGTTGTGGTTTTTATTATTTTTTTAATTTTTGTTTTATTTTATTTTTAAGTAATCTCTACACCCAGTGTGGGGTTCGAACTCACGATCCCAAGATCAAGAATTGCATGCTTACTAACTGGCCCAGCCGTGTACCCTTGGGTTGTGTTTTTATTTAGTTATTTTTTTCTTTTAATTAATTAATTAGTTGATTTTTAAATTTACATCCAAGATAGTGCAATAATGATTTCAGCAGTAGAATCCAGTGATTCATCCCTTACGTATAACACCCAGTGCTCATCCCAACAAGTGTCGTCCTTACTGCCCTTTGCCCATTCAGCCCAGCCCCCCTCCCACAACCCTTCCAGTTTGTTCAACCCTTAGTTTGTTCTCTATATTTAAGAGTCTCTTGTGTTTTGTCCCCTTCCCTGTTTATATTCTTTTTGCTTCCCTCCCTTTATGTTCATCTGTTTTGTATTTTAAATTCTTCATAGGAGTGAAATCATGGTATTTGTCTTTCTATAACTGACTTATTTCACTTGGCATAATACTCTCCAGGTCCACGCATGTAGTTGCAAATGGCAGGATTTCATTTTTTTTTTTTAATATTTTTTTTTATTTATTTCTAGGAGAGAGAGAGACANACTGAAGTTGGATGCTTAACTGACTGAGCCACTCGGGTGCCCCTGGGGGGTGCTTTTTATATCAACCCTGATTAAATCAATCTGTGCACATGTGCAGCGAGTACTGACAAGGACGGACTTGCCTCTACTGTGTTACTGTTTGTCTCCTGTGTGTCTTCTGGCTTTTTCGTTCTTTGTTCCCTCCATTACTGCCTTCTTCTGTGCTTTGTTGTTTGTTTGTTTGTTTGTTTGTTTTTGTAGTGGCAGAATTTTATTCCCTTCTCATTTCTTTTTGTGTCTCTTCTATAGACACTGTCTTTCTGCTGGCCGTGCGGTCACCTAACAGCCTAGACTCCGGTAGTCTACGTGGACTCGATGCTGACTGAGCTTCCGTTATACATGCTTCTTGTCCTGCTATGGTGACAAGTCATGCCTGCTACTGTGGACACCCAACAACACGGATTCATGGCCATTTTTATGCATTTATCTTTTAAATCCTGTGCAAAATTAAAAGTGGAGTGGCAAACAGAAATACAGTAATATTGACTTTTATATTTTCCCATGTGCTTTGCTTTACAGGAGACCTTTACTCTCTCCTACAGCTTTGATTTACTGTCTAGTGCCCTTCATTTCAGCCCAAGGGGTTACTTTCTATATTCCTTGTAAAGCAGGTCTTGTCATAGAGCTCTTCCTCAGCTTCTGTTTCTCTGGAAATATCTTAATTTCTCCCTCATTTTTGAAGGACAGCAGCTCTCCCAGATAGAGAATTTGTGGCTGGCTGCTGTCCCTTCCAGGACTTCAAGTGTAGTGTTCCCTACCTTCTGTCTCCTGAGATTTCTGGTGGGGAGTCAGTCAACAGTCTTGTTGGAGAGCGAGCCGCTTGTCTGCATCTCTCAGCGGGTGATCATGACGTGTGCCGGTGTCGATCTCTCGGGATTTATCCTACTTGGAGATTACTGAGCGTCTTGGACGTTTTCACTTTTATTTCTTCCAACATTTCTGCCCCTTTCTCTCCTCTCCTGGGTCACTCATCAGGAGTATGTTGGCCCGGTACCCCTCCCGCATGCTCAGTTCTCCTCATTCTTTCCTTCTGGCAAATTCCTCACTTCAGTTGTATGTTTCAGCGCCAGAATTCCTGTCTGGTTTTTTTTTTTTTTCTTTTCTTTTCTTTTTTTTTTTTTATAGAATATGAGCAGGGGAGGGGCAGAGAGAGAGGAACACACAGAATCTGAAGCAGGCTCCAGGCTCTGAGGGTTCTGTCAGCACAGAGCCCGATGCAGGGGCTCGAACTCATGAACTGTAAAATCATGACCTGAGCCAAAATCAGACACTTAACCGACTGAACCACCCAGGCACCCCCCCGTCTGGTTTTTAAGTAACAGTTTTTGTCTCTTTGTTGATGTTCTCATTTTGTGCGCATATCGGTTTCCTGATTGCCTTTTGTTTCCTGTCCAGGTTTCCTTTGTCCTCTGAACATACCTAACACATTTGTTCCAAAGTCTTTGTCTAGTAAATCTTCCTTGGGGATGCCTTTTTTCCTTTTAATAGCCACGTACGTCTTCTTATTTCTTTGTGAGCCTTGTGACTTTTGTTGAAACTTGGGGACTTGACTATTATAATATGGTAGCCCTGGAAATTAGATTCTCTGCCTTCTCCAATGTTTGCTGTTTTTTCTTTGCCTTTTCTCCTCCTCCCTTTTCTTTTCCTCCTTCCTTATTTCCTTTCTTCCTTTCATTGTTGTTGAAGGCTGTAGTGTCCATTTGTTTTGAGACTTTTCCAAATACTTTTACAAAGACTTTTCTTTGCCTGGTATGATCACTGAAGTCTGCTTGTTTAGTTCATGTTTAGCTCATGTTCAGGCGGAATTTTCTCAGCTCTCTAGAGCTTCTCCCATGTTACAGTCGAGCTCTGTGCTGGGACAGTTCTTCACCCTCGAGCAGGCTTGCTCTGAGCCTGCGGGTCTTGCCCAAATGTGGATGTGGCTTTCCAAACTCCTATTTGCACATAGCTGCTTTCATGTCCTGATTTCCCAAAGAGCCCCACCTGAACCAGTGCAGGAAGGTGGACCGTTGCATGTCTCCACCTGTGACCCCTTGCTCCAGGAATCTGTGGGTCTGTGGTTGCCTTGTGGCTTTCATGAGCAGTGCCTGTGGCTTTGGCCACCCAGATCTCAAGCAAGACAGAGATGAGGACCTTGTGCCAGTCCTTCACGTGCCCTCCAGACAGGTTAGGACAGACGTACACAATAATTTGCAGACGGCATTCTCTGCCCCTTCTGGTTTTGGGGGAGGAATAATGGGAAACTGGGCTGCCAGGCCAAGGCCAAAACTGCCATAGCACTGAGGTGGGGGTGGGGCAAGGATGGGGAAAAATGCCGCAAAGATCTCCTATTATTTTGAAGATGGCCTTTTCCTGATTGGACACTAGCTTGGTTTCTGCACACCTCTGATGGCCTCTAGAGCTCCGGTAAAGTGGGCTTACTTTGTCCATGCTTTTCCTAGTGTGTCTATGGGAACAGAAGCTCAGAGCTTCCCAGGCCACCCTTTTCCAGAGAGGTTTATATTTTTAAATAGATTTATACTGCAAATAGAAGTTCATGAGCTTGTGCTGATGTAGATGAATCAAGGAGAGATAAATAAATGGGAAGGAAGAGAAAGATCTTCCCGTGTCGGAATGCCAACTAAGGAGAGTTGGAGGGGTTAAAGAGGCGTGGCTCCCGGTGACAGCTGAGGGCTGACACACCTGCAGAGCCCCCAGCACAGCCCATTGGACCCTCGTCAGCTCCAGGGTTGTGGTTGGCCTCAGCGGAGAGACCTGGACGACACATCCTGAGCCCAGAGATGCAGGTAGAGATCCATCCCAGAGATGGATCTGACGACAGGGGTGCCTCCAGACGTGATGCACCAAGGACACAGCTTTGCTCTGTTATTTCTCCATCCTAAGGGGAGGAAGCCACACACAGACCCAGATTTGGGGGTACTGTCCAACATAACCAGCCTGCACCCCTCAAAAAGGCCACAGTCAAGGAACACGGAGAAAGGCCGAGGAGATGTGGTCCTGGATCAAATCCTGGAGAAAGTGCAGCCATGATGACCATGACCAGATCAAGACCCCCAAGGACCCTGGTTTAGAGGTTGCTGCGTGTCCCCACTGGCTCTGCTGAGGGCAACCCCTGGCCTGTATCTAGGACACACACACACACACACACACACACACACACACACACACACACACCTATGTAGGGGCAAAGGCCATGCTTATTATACCCACATGGCTTAGAAAAACACATGTGGATACAGAGGGCAGGCAGGTGCACGCACATAAGAGAGCAAATGGTGAAGCCAAGGGAGGGAGGTGCAAACATTCGTGAATCTGAATAAAGGCAGACAGGAGCTCTTTAGGCTAAGCGTGTAATTTACCCACAAACTTGAAACCACATCAAAATAAAAGGTTCTCCAGAAAGCTCCTTTCTGGTTGGAGCCTGGGGAAAGGACTCGAGGGAGGCCGGCATGAGGGAGGCAGGGAGTGGAGGAGGAAACGGGACAGAGGAGGGGCAGCCACTTCGTCTCAGGGCAGAGCCAGCCCAAGGAGGCATCAGGTGTGCGTGCAAGGGGCCCTCAGTTCCGGGGGCCCCACCTCGTGGCAGGTCCCAGGGCAGTGCCTCCCCCTCCCCACCTTCCCTCTCCCTTCTCCTTCCCCACAGCCCTGGAGGCAGGAGGAAGCAGCCGAGAGATTCTGGAGCCTGTTTAGGTTGGGGAGGGGACAGGCATGGCCCAGTGTGGCCCCAGCATGGGCAGGGCAGGTGTGGACAGAAGAGAAGGTCAGAGGCAAGCTACCGAGCCCGGTTTGCTCAGGATTAACACGGCAGAGGGAGAGCAAACAGCAGAAGGGGCCCCAGTGTCCCAGTGGAGGCAGAGATTACCAAGTGTCAACCAGCAAACAGACCCTCCCTTCCCTCCAGGAACCCCAGTGTTGACTCAGCACCCACAAGATTGGCAGAGGGGCCCAGATGCAGCCCACACAGCCTGGGGCCACTTCCCCCATGACGTGCAGAGAGGCGTCAGTCTGGGTGACAGGAGAGGCCGGGCATCCA
>NW_027531292.1:330210-340531 GCF_008692635.1 Crocuta crocuta
GCCCACCCCACCAGCGCAGAGACCCAGCAGTGGCCAGGAGAGGGGACTGGGGACGCCCCTGCCTCCTGCATGCTTTGTCCTGCTCAGGCCCCAGGGCTGGGGAGGCTGAGCAGCAGAGGACGGCCCCTTTGTGGGACCCCTCCTTCTTGGGGTAGCGGTCCCTTGAGTGACCTCTGGCAGCCCCCGGCTTCACCCTGGTGCGTTTTTCTGGGGCGGCCATCAGGGGTCACGCCGGGATGTCTTCTTACCCATGTCCTGTCGTGGCCTCTGCGGCATCCTGACATCTGGGACGTTCCCGACTCTCAGTAAGTAGGATGCAGCGACACGCTGGGGGTGAGTGTGTCTGGGCTGCTCCTGGGGGACACGAGATTGCATTCCAGCGCTTGGGCCATGAGACCACAGGCTGGGGTTACAACTGTCCCCAGGCCAGTGGTGGGTGACTTAACTCTGAACTGTGAACCTAGCTCTTGGCGGTGGGGGTGGGGGAGGGCGGGTGCAGAGGAGGGCCCCCGGGGGCATGCACGGCAGGCCAGCGGGTGAGGGTCAGAGCCACATGAGCAGTGCGCCTGCTTCTCCGGGAACAGAGCTGCGAAACCAGCCCAGCTGTGGCTGGAGAGACTCCATTTCCCTGAAGCCCGGAGTTGGGAGGCATGGACGCTGCCCAGGGACAGCGGTGTGTGACGACCCTGGTCGGGGAGGGGGAGTCCCGGTGAGAGCTCAGCTGGCTTCACGGGCCTAGCGCCCTCCTGCCACAGGGGTAAGGTGCTGGGGTGTGACTTGGATCCGGGCCAAGGCAGGTCCCGCGCCCACCGGGAGCCAGGCCCCTGCCAGCACTGCTCTCCGCGGGCTTGGCTTCTTGCTGGTTTTCACAAAATACGGACTGGTCCTCTCGTGGCCCCGTGGAGGCTCGGGAGCCATCAGGCAAGGACAGAGCAAGGCCGCTGGGGCTACGGGGAAATCCAGACCCCCCCCCAGAGATGAGACCAAGTAAGGCGGCGGGAGCTGTCTCCTGGGGCCGGGGGTGATGGCTGTGGGGGTGGAGCGCAGGAAGGGGCCAGGTCTGGGGACAGGACAGAAGCCCCCTCACCCCTGGGCTCCACTTGGGACCCTCAAAACCAAGCCTAGGGAATGCGAGGTCAAGGCTACTACCTGCGGACAGACTCCAGACACCTGGGCTGCCATGGGGCCCCCGGCTCTGTGCACAGCTGGGGGGCTCCTGAGAAGAGGAAGGGCTGGGCCCAAGGTGGGCAGGATCTGTGTCCCCTGCTCAGACCGAGCCCCTGAGGTGGGCTGCCTCTGCCCCCAGGCTGGAGCGGCCCCAGGGCACCTCACCCGCTCTGTCATTGCATAGGCAATGCGGCCTGGGCGCTCACAGAGGGACAAGGTGGCCCTGAGCTCGGCGGGGAACACTGTGGGCCCTGAGCCCCACCGGGGGGCTGCCTCGGCCTCCATATTCTTGGGGCTATGTCAGCATGCACCTGTCCCAGGCACCCTTCCCGGAACCCTCCCTCCTGCCCCTGCTCTGGGCACCGGGCAGGCGGGGGGCCCGGGCTGGGCACCGGGCAGGCGGGGGGCCCTGGGCTGGGCACCGGGCAGGCGGGGGCCCTGGGCCCCCGTGCTGACCCTGATCTCATCAGCCTGGTGGTTTGGGCGGGTCTTGCTACCCCCAGCGCTCCGCTCTGGAACCTCAGTCAGGAGTGTGTTTTTCTCTAGGACCAGGTGTGCAGGCTTCATAACGGTAACACAGGCATTGTATGTTTATTCCTTGCTGTAAAGAAGAACCTGGGTGTGACACTCTAGTGCATTTTATGACCCGTGAGAAAGCCACCACTACAGAGGGCACCCGTGCTGATTGTGGACGCAGCAAACACCTCCTCCAGGCCTTGCCCTCCTCGGTCACCCTGTCCATGCGGACAGGAATCCGTACTTTATGTCACCAACACCCTCCGTCATCGGGCACAGCTGACATTTTAAATCTGGTCAAAGGAATCTCTCCCCGCGACCAGGCACAGCACCCACCTCCATCTTCCCCTCCCAGGTCCTATCTCTGGAGGACACCTCTCCCCACCTCCTCTTTCCTTCCCCCAGCTCCAGTCATCTCCTCTCCTCTCCCTTCCCTCCCCCTTCCCTTCGCCCACCTTCCCCTCCCCTCCCCTCTGTCCCCTCCACACGCCCCCTGCTTTTCTATCTATACTCACTCTTTGGATGCCCCAGCTCCCCAGCTGGAGGGCTGCCCCCTCTTTGCCAGCCCAGCAAAGGCAGGCCCTGCCCTGTCTGCCCTGCGCACCCACCTGCCCACCTGACATCTCCACAGGGCAGCCGATGGTCAAAGGCAACGTGGGGGTGGGGGGCGTTGAGCTCCTACGTCCCAGCCCCTCTCTCAGCCTCCCCTCCTTCCCCCTGTCCATCGGCTGACCTGTCACCTTCACCTCTGAGCCCACCTCGCTCCCCACTACCTTCCCCGGAGCCCAGCTGGTCTCCCCGTCTTCCATCCAACCCCCACCCGTCCTGGGGAGCTGAAGGACGAGGCTGCTGGACCGCCTCTGTCCGGGCCCCCCAGGGCCCTCTCACCCTCGCTGAGCCCGATGCCCGCCTCGGCCACGTGTCTGCCTGTCCTGGTCCCCCTCGGACACACCTGTAGCCGCACAGAACGGGACCCCCACTGCAGGTGCCAGAACCCCCCACCTCAGCCACTCGAGTTGCCCTTTTCTGCCTTAACCCCGTGGCTCTGTTCCCAGGAATGTGCTCGCCCGTTTCTGCCAGGCCGCCGGGCAGGCAGGTGTCCCCCGGGCCCGGCCCCTCGGGCATGCTGCGCCCTCTGTTCCATGGGCCTGGACGCTGGAGCAGCTCTGACCCCACACATCTGCCACGTCGCTCCCCGGACCACAGCGCGGTGGCTCGGCCTGGGGCCACGTGGGTCAGACGACTCGCAGACACGTGCTGGGCAGTGCGCCTCACCTCCGTTCCTTCATGGGGCCCTGTTGTGTGCCCCACGTGTCCCCCTCTGGAACGGTCTTTCATGGCGCGGCTCTGGGAAAGGCCCAGAGGTGTCCAGAGGCTTCTGTCCACTCCATCGCAGGTGGGCACGCCATCTGCAGCTTCCCATCCACAGGCTGTGTCACTGTGTCACTGGGCGGAGGCGTGCCCGGTCCAGCACAGGGACCGGCTCACTGCCTGCACAGTGTCCCCCGACTGAGGGCAGCCCCCGTGTGTCCAGCGTCCCGTGGAACTGTGCCCCGGGGGTGTGGCCTCAGGCCCAGCAGCCTTCTCCAATGGGCCAGGGCCGGTGGGGGGAGGGGGGTCTGCCGGACGCAGTGTCCCTGACGGTGTGGGGTCCCTGACGGTGTGGGACGCTGAGAGTGCAGGTCGGGAGGCAGCTGCGAGCTGGCCTGCCCGCCACGGTTCTCACTCCCCTCGTTCCCTGGCTCTGGGAACCTCTGGCCTCCCCCTTCCTGGGCAGAAGCTCGCTCCCAGTCTGGGCTCTCCAAGTGTGGGGGTGCAGCACCCCTTCCTTGTCAGAGCTGCGAACCTCTCGCCCAGCCCCAAAGGTTCACCAAGGCCAGACTCCCACAGAGGCCACAGGAGGTGGGGTGTCGAGGGGCCCAGGACAGCCCTGGCCAACTGGGGCCTCTTCTGGCCACATATCCCCACCCCAAAGGTGACAGCCCATCCCCCCCCCCCCGGAGCCCAAGAAGGCGGTGGCCCTGAGCTGTGGCCTGGAGGAGCGTCGCCTGTGGGACCCTGGTGGCCTTGGTGACCACACCTAGCTTGTCGCTCTTTCCAGAAATAACTTGCATAACCTGGCCGAGGCGTTGCTGCTGGGGCTGGGGCTGGCCGGCCGTCAGGGTTCCTTCCCGCTGCCCTGCTGCCGTTCCAGGCAGGGGGCCCTGCTCTCTCCAGGGGGTGGGGGATTAGTCACCGCACCTAGAGGAAGAGGAGGCTCGCCCTGACACATGATCGCCTGGGTGGGGGGGGCAGCAGCACCGATCCGAGTGCCACCCACAGCTGCCGGGTCAGCCGGTCAAGGGAGCAGCGGCTCCTGGCGCCAGAGGCCTGAGAATGCACTGCCCAAGGAGGCGGCCCCTGGTGCTGGCAGCCAGTCCCCTGCCCCTGCGTGGCTGGGGCCGTCCGCCTCACACCCAGGCGGTCTCCTGACCCCAAGGGGTCGTGGGGTCACGGCCGAAGGAACCCCTCTGCCACCAGCTGGTCAGTGACAGGAGGGGTCGAGCTCTGAGGTCGGCTCCACTTGCCGCGTGGCCGCAGCAGGAGCTGATCGGGCAGGGCTGGGACTGGACCAGGGCACTTGAGGCTCCGCCCTCCACGCAGGGGAGAGGGCAACCACGTGGAGGGGGGTGCACGACATAAACTGTAAAAGGCAGTCCCCACCCCACCTGGGACTGCCCTGGCCAGGTCTTTGGGGCAAGGGCCAGCCCGGTCCGCACACCCGGTGCTGCTGCGGGGCTGGCCCAGCCCGCGGCCGGCCTGTGTCTGCGTGGGAGCGTCTGGGTGAGGAAGAGGGACGAGGGGGCTGGGCTTTAGGAACATGGAGGTTCTCGGCAGATCGGGGGGGGCAGGGAGCATGAGGGAAGGGGTACGGGTTCAGTGTGCGGTGGGGCTGCGTGCACACGCGTGCATGCACAAGCTCACTCATGCGCTCGCACGCACACTTGTGCACACACGCCCCCTCACACACTCGTACAGCCACACTGCCCTCGTGCTTGCACACTCACACTTGCGCACACACACAAGCACACTCGTGCTCACACGCGGATCTCAGCGTCAGTGTGATGAGGAACCTGAAGCTTGTGGGAAAAACATGGAGCCTTCTAGAAGGTTCCTTCACCACACGAGGCCTGCTGGGCAGATAAAGGTGTCCTGAGGCCCAGTGACCCAGGTGTCAGGTGGGACTCCCTCCCTCTCCCTGCCCCATCCTCTGAAGGAATAGGTGCTCTCCCACAGCCCCCAGCAGCCAGCTCCTCCCGATGGAGCCCCACCCCGGTCTGCCCAGTCCCTGCTGTGGGGGTGGGGTGTGCCCTCTGGTACCCGGTCTGCCCTAGCCCTGTTCCTGGGTGTCACGGACAAGCGTAAAAATCACACAGAGTCCACAAGGTGCAAAATGCTCCAGATGTATTTGTGAAGCCAGTGGCCATTTCCCGAGGCCCAGGGCCGAGGTAGGGGTGAGGCTCTGCCTCCCGGTGCCTGGCCGAACAGCCGAGCCCCACGTCCAAGTGACCATCATTGATAAGACCCTTTCGTGCTGCTTATGTCCGGGGGAGAGCAGGCTGGGCGCCCGGCCAGAGGAGCCCTGCCCACCCTAGGCTGGCCCTGAGGGGGCTGCAGGTCAGTCGGGGCCCCCACACTTCCGAGGGCCGGCTGGACCCCGGAGAGGGAGGGGCCGGGCGGGCAGCGCATCCTGGTCTCAGGCCACCTGGGCCAGGGCTCAGGTCCCACCGGCCTTGGGACTGGGGCACAGGGGCAGGCGGCGTATCGGTGTGTTCCGGAGGGAGGTGGCCGGGAGCCTTGAGGGCAGGCGGGCCCCGGACCCCCCCAGCCTGCGCACTCTGCACCCCCGGCTGTGCTCCTCGTCACTCTGCCCCGGCCCCCGACTTCTTCAGGCCTGGGCTTCTGTGGGGGCTGCACCGCTGCCCCCTGCAGCCNCACCTGGCACGCCCGCCCCTGGAGCCCACCACAGGCCCGGCGCCCCACGCGCCGACCGCCAGCTGGCGCTGCTCCCCTAGTGGACTCTGGGCCGCCGCTGACCCCTGGGCACGCCGCCAAGGGGGGCATCGGTCTTCGGCCTCAGTAACGGAGNNCTGCCTCCCCCTCCCGCCCCAGCCCCATCTGCCCGGCACCGCCAGCGCTGGGAGCGCCGCCCCGCGGGAGCCGGCCTTGCCCGGGCGGAGTGAGGGGCTCCCGTACCTGGTGCCGCTGTCCCCGCAGTTGCCCTGGCAGTAGGCCAGGCTCACGGGCGTGACGGAGCTGCAGCCTTGCTGCCTGATGACCTCGAGCTTGTGGTACACGGCACACATGGAGCCTGGGGCGACACAGGAGGGGTGCAGGGCGTCAGGCCTGGGTGGGAACCCCGGCCCCCCAGGTGGGCAGGATCGGCCGCCGCCGAGGACACCCCCACTCACTGTTCTGGGGTTGGTGTGGACAGGAGGGACAGCAGCCATCCTCACTCAGCTGAGCCTGGGCCTGTGCCGACAGAGGGGCTGCCCTGAGTGCCGCAGCATCCGGCCAGGAAGTGGGGGACACTCAGCAGTGAACCCCGCGCAGCTGGGTGGTGCCTCTGTGGGCGCTGCACGTGCCGACCTTGGCCCCCCACCCCCACCCCCACAGTGGGCCGGGCGGGGCCGCGGGGCCCTGGAGCTCACCGCAGGGCAGCTGAGCGGGGGACACGCCTTCCTCCTGGCCACCACCACGAGCCCGTCCCCGTGCTTCTCACACTCGTGGGTCACACATGGGTTCTTGGGGTCTGACCAGGACTGGCCGGGCTGCAAGGAGGAAGCACCAGCAGGGTGAGTGGGCAGGGGAGGCCCGTCTGCAGTCTGTGTGTCTGCCTCCCAGCCCGGGGGCGTCCGGAACCCTCCCAGCCTCTGCCCGAGGGCCTCAGCGCGCCAGGAGCCTGCTGGCTCTGTGCCCCTCGCAGCTCCTCCGTCCAGGTGGGGGTGAGACCCGGCCTCCCTGGGGCTCCTCGGAGGGCCGCGGCGGCTCTGTCCCTCCCAAGACTCACTCCCTGGCCCCAGGGCTCCTGAGCCAGGCCCTGCGGCCACCACTCACGGAGAAGACGTGGGTGGAACCGTCACTGGCGTTCACGACACAGGCCTGCTGCACGCACACGCCGCAGCACTGCCCACTCCGCTCCTGGTATTCGAAGCCCTGCAGGGAGGGGTGGATATGCAGCCTGAGCCCCGGGGGCCGGCTTCCCTGGGCGGCACGGCAGGGGCAGCCACGGGCACTCACCACGGGGCAGTGGGGGGTGCAAATCTGGGTCTCACAGCTGATGACGACCGTGTCCAAATGGGGGCTGCCGGAGACCTCACACCTGCACGTTTCACACAGGCTGGAGGAGACCACGGAGCCAGGCTGGGGAGAGTGAGGGTGGCCAGCGCCGAAGAGCTCAGACCCGACCCGGTGCCCCCGCCTTCCCGGACCTCCCGCTCCAGGCCTGGCCTCCGCCAGGCAGACTGTCCCTGGGGGACGCTTGGTGGCACCTCTGAGTGGGAGATGGGGACCCCCAGGCCTGTGCCTCCGTGGGCAGGGTGCCTGGAGACGTCACTTGCTCCAGAGGGCCCAGACGGGGGAAACCAAGGTTGGGGGCCCTTGNCGACCTCAGGCCTCGGCCACACCGGGCTGTGGGTGGTGGTCCCTGGAGCGCTCACAGCTGCCCAGCGTCCACCCGAGCCAGCAGGGGTCCTGGCCCGGGCTTGGGGAGGAGCCAGCAGGACGGAGAACACTCAGTGTCCCGTGTGCCACAGGGGTCCCGGCCTCCATGTGGCTCTTACCTGGTACAAGGTGCCGTTTACACTGCAGACACTCCAGCCTGTGCAAGAGGAGACAATCAGCCTCACCTCCCACCCTCCTGCCGCCCCGTCTGCACCGGCCGCCCCAGAGCGGCCGATCCCCACACTCATCGCTGCGGCCGGCCAGCCCCGGGGCACCAGGCCATGATGGCCCGGCTTCGGCCCCATCCAGCTCTACCCCCAGCCATGGAGAACCCTGAGAGAGGCGGGCCCCCGCCCACAGTGCCCAGTGCAGCCCGGAAGATAGATACTCACTGCAGTTCTGGCTGGGGCAGCAGGCCCCCTCCTCATAGGTCATGATCGGGTGGGAGCCCTCGGGACAGGCCACGGGCTTGGGGCAGTAGCTGGTGTCACAAGCTGCGGTACGCATGAGGGAGGTGCTCAAGGGCCTGTGTCCAGCTCTGCACGAGCTCCCACCTCCACCCGGGGGCCATCCCCAAAGGTCGTCAGGAATACTGACCACCCAGCAGGCAGACGGTGGGCCCCCCAGATGTCAGCATCCCTCAGGTGACAGCCTCCCCCAGGTGACAGCATCCCCCCAGGTGACAACATCCCCCCAGGTGACAACATCCCCCCAGGTGACAGCCTCCCCAGGTGACAGCCTCCCCCAGGTGACAGCCTCCCCCAGGTGACAGCCTCCCCCAGGCGACAGCCTCCCCCCAGGTGAGAGCCTCCCCCAGGTGACAGTATCCTCTAGGTGACAGCCTCCTGCCAGGTGACAGCCTCCCCCAGGTGGCAGTGTCCCCCAGATGACAGCATCCCCCCAGGTGACAGCCTCCCCCCAGATGACAGCCTCCCCCCAGATGACAGCATCCCCCAGGTGACAGCCTCCCCCCAGGTGACAGCATCCCCCAGGTGACAGCCTCCCCCAGGTGGCAGTGTCCCCCAGATGACAGCGTCCCCCAGGTGACAGCCTCCCCCCAGATGACAGCGTCCCCCAGGTGACAGCATCCCCCAGGTGACAGCCTCCCCCAGGTGACAGCATCCCCCAGGTGACAGCCTCCCCCAGGTGACAGCATCCCCACAGATGACAGCCTCCTGCCAGGTGACAGCCTCCCGAGGTGAGAGCCTCCCCCAGGTGACAGTATCCTCTAGGTGACAGCCTCCTGCCAGGTGACAGCCTCCCCCAGGTGGCAGCCTCCCCCAGGTGACAGCATCCCCACAGATGACAGCCTCCTGCCAGGTGAGAGCCTCCTGCCAGGTGAGAGCCTCCCCCAGGTGACAGCCTCCCCCAGGCGACAGCCTCCCCCCAGGTGAGAGCCTCCCCCAGGTGACAGTATCCTCTAGGTGACAGCCTCCTGCCAGGTGACAGCCTCCCCCAGGTGGCAGTGTCCCCCAGATGACAGCATCCCCCAGGTGACAGCCTCCCCCCAGATGACAGCGTCCCCCAGGTGACAGCATCCCCCAGGTGACAGCCTCCCCCAGGTGACAGCATCCCCCAGGTGACAGCCTCCCCCAGGTGGCAGTGTCCCCCAGGTGACAGCCTCCCCCAGGTGGCAGTGTCCCCCAGGTGACAGCCTCCCCCAGGTGGCAGTGTCCCCCAGGTGACAGCGTCCCCCAGGTGACAGCCTCCCCCAGGTGACAGCCTCCCCCAGGTGACAGTGTCCCCCAGGTGACAGCCTCCCCCCAGATGACAGCGTCCCCCAGGTGACAGTATCCTTCAGGTGACAGCCTCCCCCACGTGGCGGGGCCCCCAGGTGACAGCCTCCCCCAGGTGCCAGCGCCATGGCACCCTCACGGACAGGTGCCTCTGTTCACTCAGCCTGTGCTGACCCGGAAGACATGGAGGGCAGCAGCCGGGACTCACCGCAGCTGTACTGGGGACAGCACTGGCCGGCCTGCGGGGCTGCAGGCACAGGCACAAAGCCAGGCAGGGGGCAGGCTGGGGGCAGCGGACAGGGCTCTCTGTGACAGCTCATGGCCAGCGTGCTGTTCTCACAGGTGCACCGCTGGCAGTCCACGACGATGGTGTGGCCGGGCTGCAGGAGGAGGCACGTGTGAGCCCGGGGCTGTGGGGCCAGTCACCTGCCTGGCCAGGGACAGCGGCAGCCAGACCAGAGTGGTTCTGGGAGCCCAGCAATGAGGGCCAGCAGGGGGCCCGGGGGAAGGGGGCTTCAGGAGCGGGAGGTGGGGTGGGAGGTGCCATGTGGGTGACCTCACTGTGTCCAAGTGCAGCACAGGGTCCCCCGTGGAGGACCAGGCAGGGCCCTCCCCGTGGCCGGGTGCCCCCGCCCAGCAGCCTCCGCGGTCTGGCTGGAGCAGCCTGGGCCCCTCCCTCCCCTCGCCTGGGCCCAGCATGAACTACTCACCTCCACGGCCTCCCCGCGGGGCCCCAGGCACCCTGGAGGGAGAGACAGTGAGGTCATCGGTGAGCAGTGGCAACCCCCAGCCCTTCAGCGGCAGGACCCCCGTCGGGGTGCCCGGGCTCTGGCTGGGAGTGCAGACCGGGGGGGGCGGTCGGCCCNGGGACGTACTGTGGCAGCCGGCAGGCACGCAGACTTGAGAGCTCATGCTGAAAAGCGTCCTGTTCTCTGGACAGAAGCAGCCTTCTGTGATGGGGACAGCGTCCTGAAGAGCCCTGTGGGGACAGCAGAGGGCCGGCCTGGTCCCTGTGCCCTCCAGGGCAGGGGAAGGCCGGCCCGGGGGCCCCGGGGTGGGTCTATGAGGAGAGGTGGGTGCATACACGAGGCTGGTGTCGTTCCCATAGCAGTACGAGGGCTTGGACGGGCCACAGGGCAGGTACACCTTGCCAGCCGGGCAGGCGAACGCTGTGTGGAGGGAGAAGACACCTGAGGCCG
>NW_027531292.1:340536-342394 GCF_008692635.1 Crocuta crocuta
CCCGCCCCAAGCCAGCTCATCCCCAGGCATCCGCTGAGAGCCTGACGCCTGCTGGGGGCTCTGCAGCCCGGGAACAGGCCCCCCCCGCCCCCCCTACACACACAGCACCCCCACCCCTGCGCTCCGGACCCTGAGCCCCGCATCCGGGTGCTCCTCCCTTCTTTCCAGGAGCAGAGTGCAGTCTGCCCTGCGGTCAGCCATCCCCCTCCTCCCCCCTGCTCCGCCCCCTCCTCCCCTTCTCCTCCAGGAAGCCCAGCTGCTGGTCGTCTGCCCCTGGACCACACGCTGGCAGGTGCCGCTCGGCGGACAGGGTGCCCTGAGCCCGGTGGGCACTCACGGCACGTGTGGTTGGTGTGGCTCCTCCAGTCGATGCACACGCCTCGGGAGGCGCAGAGTGACGCGTACAGCTCCAGGCCAGAGCACAGCACGCTGAGGTCGCTCAGGTGGCAGTGGTCGAAGGCACAGCCTTGGTAGAATGGCAGCGGGGGGATCAGACGGTGGCACTGCTCGAAGACCCTAGAGCCGGGAACGCCAGGTCGTGGGGCAGCTCGGGCCTTCCCCCGGGGTCTGCGTGCCCCGGAGGACGGCGGCTGGCTGCCGCACGGCGGCTTCTGTCTCCGATGCTCCCCGGCCCGGAAATCCAGGGGGCACCCGGGGTGGTGACGCGGGCCCTGCGCCTGGCGGACCCGCGGTGACCCCCCGCCGCCCCCTCCCCACATCTCACTTGCTCAGAATCAGCTGGCAGACGGGCGAAGGCGAGCAGGGGGTGGGCGAGGGCGTGGGCCCGACTGCAGTGGGCTTCGGGGGAGTCCCGTGGCAGGACTGCTGATGCAGTGTCGTCACCTTCCAGTGGCCGGACATGCTGGAGCAGGAGGCGGCCACGGCGCCCCCAGGGAGGCGGCACTCGTCCTTTCTGTCATTGGTGCAGGTGCCTGGAGCCGGGGAGCGGGGAAGGCTGGAGAGGCAGCAGATCCCCCCGCCTCGGCGCGCAGGGCCCTCAGGCTGGGGCGGGGGGGGCCTGGCGCTCGGCGTGCCCCTCGGTGGCCTGGCTGAGGGACCTGAGCCTCTGTGCTCCCTGCTCCCAAGACACCGGGAAGTTCCTCTGGGGTTGGGCACGTGTGCCCAGGCGCCCCGTGAGCGGCTGACCTGCACGTTCTGGGAGCCGCGGAACCAGACGCCCGCAGGCCCAGTGCCCTGCGGCAGCCCCAGCCCCGGCCGAGAATGCATTCCCGGGGGTGGGGGGGTGCTCACCCAAGGCGACCCTTCCCACAGCAGATGCTCTCGGCTACGTGCACGGAGCAGAGACAGGGCCCGGTGACCGCAGAGCCCGGTGGGGACAGGCACTCACCGCACTGCCCCTCTGTGTTGTTGGCAAACTTGCTGAAAGGCACCTCCACCGAGAAGAGGAGGCCGGAGAACATGACCTGGACGCCAAGTTCGGGGATGGTCAGGTACATCTTGATGCCGATTTGGGAGATGCTCAGGCTGTCTTTCTGGAAGCCGGGCTTGACCACTTGATCGTTGAAGATGATCTAGACACACACGACACAGCCGAGGACAACACGAATGAGGGGCGCTCCCAGCCGGCCCCGGTCCGCATGGAGCTGTCGGGGGGGGGCTCCCCACCTCGTTGGTCATCACCCCGCGCACGGGCTTGCGGGTCAGCACGACACGGTCCTGCTGGTACTCGACGATGATGGACTGCGGGCAGGAGAGCCCGTCCTGCGCGCCGCAGAAGTAGTTGTCGATGAGCACGCGGAAGTGGCCGTACACGGGCAGGATCTGCTGCACCAGCACGTACGTGCAGTTGTCCAGGAACGTGTAGTAGGTGCCGTCAAAGGTGATGTAGTGGGGGTCG
>NW_027531292.1:342514-351369 GCF_008692635.1 Crocuta crocuta
TGGGGGTCCCCCCAGCCGCTGCACACACCTGCGGGCACGCGGCCGCCTTACGAGGGCCTCCCCACGCCCGCCCCGAGGGCTCGGGCCCGCACCAGCACAGAGCTCCGTCCGGCCGGTGCTTGACCAGGCCCGCTCAGCAGGGCCCCGCGCCCTGGGCCTCGTCCCGCCTGACACGCCCCGGGGGCTCTGGGGCTCAGGCGGGAGTGCACNTTCACAGGAGGGTAGCCGTTGGCGCAGGTCGGCCGCTGCGCCCGCGGGCACTGGCGCGGCTGCAGGGTGATGACACCGTTGCCCTCACAGGTGGCCTGAGAGCAGTTGGGCATGGCCCAGGTCTCGCCTTTCTGCGGAAGAGAGACCTCGGGCTTGTGACGCTGTGGTCCCCCGAGAGAGGAGCCGCGGGAGGGGACCAGGCTGGCGCGGGGGGGCTCTCCAGGGAGTGGAGGGGGGACCCCCCCACCCCCTTCCTCACATGTGGCCTCCACTCCTGGAGCTCCGTCCCCACCCTACACGCCCTCCCTGGCTGCCCGGCGCCATCCGGAGCTAGGGCCTCCCCTAGAACCGGCAAGTGTGACCTCGGGCCACACACGCCGGGCAGTCCTGCGGGACCGGAACCAGCCACTTCCCCGTCCGCCTGCTTCAGCCCTCGGCGCCGGACCCTCCCCCACACCGCCCGGCCAGAAAGACGCCAAGGGTCCCTGCACCGGGCTCCGAGACGGCGGGGAGGGGAGTTACCGTTCTTGGGGGGACTGCGTTTGGGCATCCCTGTTCGGTGACGGTTATGGAGGCTGAAGGGGAGGTCCCGGGCCGGGAGGTGGATGGGGTGGAGGGTGGGGTGCTGCTGGCGCAGGTGCCATCCGTCCTGACCACGTGGCAGTCCAGGCTGCAGGCAGCATAATAGCAGTGGCCGGCGAGGTCGGTCTGTTGGTAAATGATGGATCCTGCCAGAAAAAGGGACAGGAGGTATGAGCGGAGCCACGCTGGGGGCGGCTCGAGAGCCACGGCGCACAGTGGCCGTTGCCGGCTGCGGGTCCTGCTGGCCCGCCCCGCGGGCTGACCGTCTAGGAGACCCTCCTGCCCAGAAACAGGCGGGATAAATCCTAAAAGATGGCTCATTGCCGCTCAGAGACAACACGTAGCCCAATCGCAAGGACCAGGGACCCCTCCCCTCTCCCTCACAGTGGCCGGGGCTGCACACACCACACGCCGCAGGCAGAGGTCACTTACCTGCGGGGTACAGCTTGTCAGACACACTACAGTAGCACGTGGTGGTGGACAGCGCCCGGGAGCTGGGCGACGGCACTGTGGACACCACGGAGGTCGGTTCTGGAGGGGACGAGGGCTTGGTAGGTGGAGTCACATGGGACGTCACAGGGGTCCGAGGGCAGGGCTCGCAGCACAGCACGCGGACCTCGTAGTTGAGGCACATGCCGCCGCCGTCCTGGTCCTGGTTGTGGCACACCAGGCCCTTGCTGACGCTGCACTCCACCACCTGGTCCAGCGACTCGATGCTGACGTCGGGGTGGCTCTCGGCCCGGCACTCCAGCTTCGCGATGTACTCGGGCCGGCGACAGATTTTCTCTCCCCTCCTGATGATGTTGTCGAAGGTTTCCACGTCTCCTCCGTGGGGCCCGGGCGACGGGACGTCCACGTCGAACCACTTGGTCCACCTGCACTGTGGCTGGCAGGTGACGGTCACCGGTGGGGAGTGGGTAGCTGCGGATGTGAGAACGGGGGTCGGGCTGGTGTGTGGCACGGAGGTCGGGCTGGTGTGTAGCACGGAGGTCGGGCTGGTGTGTGGCACGGAGGTCGGGCTGGTTTGTGGCACGGAGGTTGAACGGGATGTCACCGGATGGGAGGTCGTCTCGGTTGGCCTGGTGGTGCTAACACTTGGGGTGTGAGGTACCGTGACGGTTTTGTGGGTAGAGCAGTGCTTCGGGGGCTCACAGCACAGCACGCGGACCTCGTAGTTGAGGCACATGCCGCCGCCGTCCTGGTCCTGGTTGTGGCACACCAGGCCCTTGCTGACGCTGCACTCCACCACCTGGTCCAGCGACTCGATGCTGACGTCGGGGTGGCTCTCGGCCCGGCACTCCAGCTTCGCGATGTACTCGGGCCGGCGACAGATTTTCTCTCCCCTCCTGATGATGTTGTCGAAGGTTTCCACGTCTCCTCCGTGGGGCCCGGGCGACGGGACGTCCACGTCGAACCACTTGGTCCACCTGCACTGTGGCTGGCAGGTGACGGTCACCGGTGGGGAGTGGGTAGCTGCGGATGTGAGAACGGAGGTCGTGCTGGTTTCTGGCACGGAGGTCGGGCTGGTGTGTAGCACGGAGGTCGGGCTGGTGTGTGGCACGGAGGTCAGGCTGGTTTCTGCGACAGAAGTTGCGCTGGTTTCTGGCACGGAGGTTGCACTGGTTTTTGGCACAGAAGTTGCACTGGTTTCTGGCACGGTGGTTGTGCTGGTTTTTGGCACGGAGGTTGCGCTGGTTTCTGGCACAGAGGTTGTGCTGGTTTCTGGCACAGAGGTCAGGCTTGTTTTTGGCACAGAAGTCGTGCTGGTTTCCGGCACGGAGGTTGTGCTGGTTTCCAGCACAGAGGTTGTGCTGGTTTCTGGCACAGAAGTCAGGCTGGTTTTCGGCACAGAAGTTGCGCTGGTTTCTGGCACGGAGACCGAGCGTGTACTAGTTGTGATGCTGGTTGAGGGGTGCACGTGCACTGAGCTGATGGTGCCGTGCTGTGTGGGAGATGAAGGGATTCCTGTGGTCCAGGTAAGCAGTGTCTGGGTCGTGGTCTCCTCTCGGGTGGAATGCGTGGTCTCAGACGTCACAGGGTGTGTGGTGCTTCCACACACATCCACTAGCTCGCAGCACTCGATCCGGATTTCATAGTTATAGCAGATCGGGGGCAATTGGTTCCTGTTGAGGCACATCAGCCCCACGCTCTTGTCACAGATCACGTCCTGCCCCAGCTCCTCCAGTGGGACATTTGGGAAGAACTGTGCCCTGCACTCCACTTTGCTGGGCTTTTCACAAAACTTATGTCCTTTGGATCTCAAATCTTGAAAAGTGTCGAAATCTCCACCATTTATACCAGGCTCGGGGTAGCTGCTGTCAAACCACTGGGTCCAGTTGCACAACATTTGTAAACAAGGCTGATGTGTTGTTGAAACTGACATTGGACTCAGAGTCAAGGGGGTGCTTTTCAGAGTTGTAGTGGTGCCTGGGGCACTTGTGGGAGTACTTGGGGTGGTTGTCGTGGTCATTGACACAGGTGTGGGAGTACTTGGGGTGGGTGTCGTGGTCACTGGCACGGGTGTGGGAGTACTTGGGGTGGTTGTCGTGGTCATTGACACAGGTGTGGGAGTACTTGAGGTGGGTGTCGTGGTCACCGGCACGGGTGTGGGAGTACTTGAGGTGGGTGTCGTGGTCACTGGCACGGGTGGGGGAGTACTTGGGGTGGTTGTCGTGGTCATTGACACAGGTGTGGGAGTATTTGAGGTGGGTGTCGTGGTCACTGGCACGGGTGTGGGAGTACTTGGGGTGGGTGTCGTGGTCATTGACACAGGTGTGGGAGTACTTGGGGTGGGTGTCCTGGTCACTGGCACGGGTGTGGGAGTACCTGGGGCCGGTGTGGTGGTACCTGGAGCAGGCGTTTTGCTAGTTGTAGAGACAGTGTGTGGGCCCGTTGTGGTGACGGGCGTGGTCCTGACCCCCTGTGTGGGCTCCGTTTCCGTTGTCCGGGACGTTGCGGGAGGGGTGGTCAGACAGGCCCGGGGGGAGCAGCACTGGATCCTGATCTGGTAGTTGTGGCAGAGCCCCGAAGCCTGCTTGCGGTTGTAACAGGTCAACCCCCTCGTTGGGCTGCACTCCACATGCTGCCCCAGGACTTCGATCGGTACCTCGGGGGCACCCTCGGCCCGGCACTCCACGCTCTGCGGCGCTGGGCAGACCTTGTACCCGTGGGCACGGATGTTGTCCAGTGTGTCGAAGTCACCGCTATCGATGCCCCGTCCCGGGTGACTGACGTCCAGCCACGGTGACCACTGGCAATCTTCCCCACAGGCCTGGTGGGAGTAGAGAGAGCTCGTCGGAGGATTGGAGGTCGTGCCCGGGGTGGAGGACAGGGTGCTGCTCCGAGTGCCTGGGGGTGCCGTGCTCTTGGTAGAGCTGTGGCACGTGCGGGACGGACGTGTTGAGCTCACGACTGAGGGTGGAAGAGAAGGCGGGAGGCTAAGTCTCTGCGGCTCCTCGAGGCACCCTGCCACCCTTCGTCCCTACCCCCGTCCATCAGCCGCCTTGCGCGTCTCACTGTGTCAGTCTGCATGACTGTCCCCACCTATGATGGGAGCAAGGGGAGCACAGGGACCAAGTCCCCAGGACACACTGGACACAGGGCAGGTATGGAGCCCACAGCGTTGATGACGTTTATACCGTGAGCAGAATTTGCACTCTGGGGGAAGGTCTGCTAGGGCTCTAAAGACCCCCTCCTTAAGAGGCAGAGGGGCTGGGGCACGTGACCCTCAGTGCGGCCTAAGAAGGGTGGGTGGCAACGACAAGCCAAGGCCTCCCCAGGGGTGCTCCCGGCAGCCCTCCTCCCAAGGGCCTACCTGAGGTCCCTTTGCTTGGAGCCCCTGCCCCATGCCAAGACCCCCGGCCCTGACGGCGCAGCTAAGGGCGCCAGTCGCGGGGCGTGCTGGATGAGGGTGCCCTTCCCGGCTGCAGAGGCGAGGCCCCTCCTGGATTCTCAGCACGAGGGACAGCCCCGCCTTACCAAGCGGGAATGTGGAGAAGGAGAAGGTGGTTGGCGGGGTGGGGGTGCTGGGGCTGCAGACGTAGACCCTCCTGTTGATGGTGCCGTTGGCCAAGCAGTGGGCGGAGATGCAGCCCCCTGTGCCGTCGGTCGTGTGGTAGATGACGTCCCCCGGCCGGAAGCGCCGCCCGTCATAGGTGCAGACACAGGCTGTTAGGAGGAGGAGGTGCCAGGCACGTTAGGGGTTGGGGGGCAGGCGGGGACCCGGAGACCCCAGACCCAAGGAAGACCGCCTGCCACTCACCCTCGGTGTCGTAGGCACACTGCACGCCACTTTCGGTGCAAACGCTGGTGACAGGAGGGAGGAGGTGAGTCTGGGGGCCAGTGCGTTGCTCCTGTGCCAGAGCCGCCCCTCAGCCCCGGCTGCCGGGCACGGAGGCCCCTTCCAATCAGTGACCAATGGAGGCAGCCGTCTGGCACGCCAGGGAGCCCCACTGACAGTCCGACGGCCATTTCCTGCCCGGAGGTCCTCGGGGTGGCCTCATGACGGCATCGCCCCCTCCCACTCCTCTCCCTTCCCTTCGACCCCTCAGGCTGCCCACCCCCAACCTGCTCCCAGCCGGACCCCACAGGAGACCCAGGCTGCAGCAAGGCCCCGAGGGCGGTGGCCCAGGCTCCTCGCCCCTCAGGCCAAGGACTCACCAGGACTGGCAGTTCTTGTCGGACGGCACCGTCTCGCCCGGCCGGTATGACTTGCCTTGGACACGGCAGGGTGGTGGCGGGGGGGGTGTGGGACATACTGCCACACACTGCATCTGGTCCTCATCGAAGATGGGGGCCTCTGGCGGGCACTTGGGGTAGCAGCCTACAGGCCAAAAAGGCCTGAGTCCCAGCCAACCACCTGCCCAACAGCCTCACCCCCACGGCCTTGGTTCGGTCCCCAGCACTAGGCCTCACCCAGAGCCCGCTGGGTGCATGCGGCTGCACCCACAATGGCACCTCAAGGGGTTGGGACCCTAGGACCCCAGGACAACCCTGGCCGTGACCCCCAAGACCCCAGGCAGCCCCTCTGACCAGCAGGGCAGCAGCTCACCTTCCAGGCCCCGTAGGTCATGCAGACAGCGGCCACTCGGGTTCCGGCAGGTCCTCATGCAGGGCGCGCCGCACGGCCGGTAGTGCCACTCGCACTGGCCCTCGCGGTTGTAGTAGTCACAGAACAGGGCTGCAGGCGAGGGGGCAGCCTCAGCGCCCGGCTCCGGCCAGAGCGGGCCACCCAGCAGCCCCGGGTGCAGTGCTGCCCGGGGAAGGATGGCCACACACTGGCCGGCTGAGCGGCCCCTGCACCCCGACCTCCGACAGAGTCATTTCCCTCCCCTGTCCCTCCCGGATGGGGCCTCGGAGGGTGACGGCCTCGAATGCCCATGACCAGATGCAGCAGAGTCCACCTGTCAGGGCGGGGGGCTCTGGCCAGAGCAGCTGCCCACTACACTCCCCTCCAGCCAGGTTCTAAGTGGGCGGGGTGGGGGAGCAGGGCTCTACGGACCCCTCTGGGTTCATTCTGCCATCTCTCCATTGACACCTCTCCCCCCTTTCAGGTTCCTTTCCAACGCCTCCTGCCCCACACATGGGCAACCAGCCTTAAGCGCACACCACTCCGTCACTCCCTGGGGCCCCGCCCCGCCCTGACGACACATTCTGTGAACTCACGGCAGATGTCCGGGGTCCGCCAGGACACGCACACGCCCACGTCGCGGCAGGCCTGGGCGTAGGCGGCCACGGCCGTGCAGAGACACTCGCAGTCGCCCCCAGAGTCACAGGCACACGCGTCGCCCACGCAGGCCTCGTAGTACTTGGCAGGCTCCACCTAGCGGGGAGAGAGGCTCGGGATTCGGGGCCGGATTCCCCAGCGCTGCTGAGAGACCCGTGGCCACGCCGCTTCCCCCCGCGCTCAGGGAGAGCAGATGCGTGGTCCCGCAGGGCTGACCACGGGCTGGTCCAAAAGGTGGCAGGTGATGCCAGCCCCACGTCCGTCCCGTCCTCCCCAGGCGCCCCGGGAGCACCCGCATACATGGGCGTGGCAGGCGGCAAAGATGGCGCCGGTGAGGATGCTGCACTGCTTCTGGGCCCAGGACTTGCGGTACGGGTTGGCGGTGCAGGGGTCCCGGGGGGCCGGGGCGTCGGGGCAGGACGGGGAGAATTTCCAGCTGTTGCCAAACTCCAGGGCGTCGCCCACCACGGACTGGCTCCGCGTGGTGAAGTCATTGACGGCATTGTCGTCAAAGTTCCCACACAGCCCGCAGACCCGGCCCTGCAGGGGGGGGGGGGAGGCGGGAGGCATGGGGCAGCTCAGAGCACATGCCTCCTGGGTCCCAGTTCCTTCCCCAGGGACTGCATGTCCCCAGGACCCCGGGGAGGAGGCTGGTGCTCTGCCTTTGTGTCTCCGTGTACGGCCCTGCTTAGCGCTTGGGGCCACGGGGGCGTCCCTCCTGCAGGAAGGGGGTCCCCCAAAGACTGGGTCAGGTCCTGCAGGGACTGGTGAGCGTGGCCTCGTGAGGAGGCAGGAGGGGTCCTCCCCCAGAGCCTCCAGGGGTGCATCCTGTGACCACAGCCTGGAGGGACTTCCAGCTCTGGGAGGAGCCGCAGGACACAGTGGACACAGAGGACCCGCTGCCTGCCGCCCCCCTCGAGGCGCTGGCGAGTCCCTCCTCTGTCCCCATCGGGCACCCTCCCAGCCAGCCCTTGGTCCCGGTGAGGGCAGCAGGGGCCCACCTTGAACTCAGGGCTGAGTTTGAGGAAGATGGTGGTCTTCCTGTCCCACAGCAGCACCAGGCCGGCCTCAGTGTCCACCACCAGGTAGATGCCCATCTGGCGGATGGAGTAGGGGGCCTCCTGCCCCTCCCCCTTCTGGATCACCTCCACGTGGCCGCCACTCAACCTCAGCTCGTAGCTCTGGGGGGAGAGGGGTTCCTCAGGCCCATCCCTGCTCACCTTCCAGGCGTTCTCCAGGGCCTCTGAGGGGGTGCCCCCGTTCCCACCCGGCCCCCCACTCACCCCCAGGAAGAGCTTGATGGCCTTGGAGCAGGTGACACCCGTGGTCCCGCAGGGGACATTTTCGGTGACAACACGGAAGGTCCCGTTGGCAGTGCCATTCTGGCCGCAATGGTCCTGGGGAGAAACGGAAGCTGACGCGGCAGTGGGGGGCGGGGGGGGAGCACCTGGGACAGCCTGGGCAGCGTGCGGGAGCCGGGGGACCTTGTACCTGAAGCAGAGTGTACTCGCAGTCGCCGCTAAAGCTGTAGCGCTGCCCGTCAAAAGTGAGGTAGTGGCTGTCCCCGTACACAGCGCAGGTGGCCAGGCAGGGCTCGTGTGTGCACTGCCACATCCTGTTCTTACAGGTGCTGGGGGGCGGGGGAGGGGGGCACTCAGCCCAAAGCTGGGGCCGGAGCTCTCTGGGGAGGGGTCCCAGGGACCCACTGGGGAGGAGTCTCAGGCCCAGCCGGGGGGGAGGGGGAGGGTTCCTGGGGCTTGGCTGGGGAGGGGTCTCGGGGCCCCGCGTACCAGGTGTTGCAGCCCACCCAGATAGTCTGGCCGGGCAGGTAGCTCGCCTCGTCATGCACACAGGGACAGTCCTCCACAGCAACGCAGCCGCCCTCACCATCGGCCACCAGCCCGTCAGGGCACACGCAGCCGGGCTCACACCGGGAGCTGTACTGTGGGGCACAGCGCACACAGCTCAGGGGACCGGGGATGGATAGCAGGGGTCCCCCCCCGTGGCCCCCAGCGGGCCGGGACAGTGTTCGGGCAGGGCTCTTCCTGGGCCCAGCCTGAGAGGGCCACACGGCAGGCTCCCGCAGGGGGTCCCTGGGGGCGCAGGGGACACTCACACAGTCCATGTCCAGGGTGAAGCAGCTCTTCTGACAGCTGGCCCCGGCGGCGCCCGGCGTGGCATTGCGACAGTCGACGTAGACCATGGGCGGGGTGCAGACTGGGGAGGCAGGGGCTGCTCAGGGCTTCCCCAGCCGCCAACCACCAGGCTGGCTCTGAGAGCCGGGGCTGCTGCGTGTTTCCCAGCAGCCGGGTGTGCGCTGCCCTGAGACCCGGCCACC
>NW_027531292.1:351375-355250 GCF_008692635.1 Crocuta crocuta
CCACCCCTTCCCTGAGCCCAGAGGGCACAGACCGGGCCTGACAGAGAAGCCCATCAGCACCCACCAGCCACACTGACCCAGGGCAGGGTCCGCCCTGAAGCCTGGCGTGGAGATGAGAGCCCCTCCCTCTCGCTCTCAGGGCTCACCTGGGGCAGGAGCCTGGCCTCCGATGCAGGTCAGCAAGCCTTGCGTGCACGTGCTGGGAGGAGAGGGGGGGTCAGAGGGTCCCCCCACCTCGGCTGCCCTGCCCCCCCAGGCCCAACCGGCAGCGGCTCTTACCAGACGGCCCCACGCTCATGCAGAGACTCCCCACTGGGGACCACAGAGCCCTCGTGGTAGCAGGGACAGCTGGTGGCCGGCACACACTTGCCCGCTTCATCCATGAAGGTGCCTTGGGGGCAAGCGCAGCCGTCCACGGGGACAAAGCTGATGCCGCAGGTGACGTCCTCGTGATTCCGGGCCCGGCAGGTGGGCTGGCAGGTGCTGATGTGGTAGTGGTAGGTCAACGACTTCGGGCAGGTGGCCATGGGCTTCGCTGCAGGATGCCAGGCAGGGGCGGCACTCAGAGCAGGGCAGCAGCCACCACTCCGTCCCCAGACACCCCCACTTCCCTACCCGCACCAGGCCTGCCCCAGCTGCGGGGTCCCAGGCCTGCATGGAAGCCCCACGCGGGGACAGTAGCCACGGAGCGTGTATTCCTGGGCCTGGGGACACTCACTGCACACGCCGTCCCTCCAGCCGCTGAGCAGCACCCCCTTGGCGGCACAGGCATGCACGTAGGCGGACAGGGCCGCACACAGACAGTCCTCGCTCTTCTGACAGTTACACGTGTCGAACATGCAGTTCTGGGGACAGGGCCGTGGTCACCCACACGCAGCGAGCATCCCCACACTGCCCCCCCGCCTCCGCTGGGACTCCCCCTCCAGCTCGCACCAGGGGCCCCACACCCTCAGCAGACAGACCCCTCCCACGTGTGCTGGAAGGGCTCCAGCCTCTAATCTCTGTACCTAGCAGGTCCCAGCCTGGGCCAGAGGGGACAGGTGCAGGGAGGGCATTACCGAGTGGTAGGTGCTGGGGCTCACGGCGGCATGGCACTGGACGAAGGGGCCGTGGGGGTCCGTGAGTCGGGAGCACCAGTGCTGAGCGTACTTCTCTGTGGACAGAGGAGTGGGGGAGGTTGGCGGGGCGGACAGCTGGTGTCACGCAGAGAACGGAGCCTGGAGCGGGTGGGCTCCCAGGCTCCTTCCCGAGGGCCCGTCCGTGGTCGGCAGGCACACTTAGGACCGCCTCCACCACCCCCACAACACCCTGTTCCTTTCCTTCCAGAAGTTACCGCAGCTGCTGGGGAGTTTGCCCGTGTACCACCTGAATCGCTCCTTCGGGGCCAGAGTAGACCTCCGTGGCCTGGGGGTCACCGGCACACGGCAGGGCCTGGAGCCACATGGATCCACGTACCGTTCTCCACGCTGAGGGAGCAGGGGTCCTCGAAGGTGTTCTTGACGTTGGGGCAGGCGGCCTGGGTCTTCCAGGTGTTGGCGAAGGCGGCAGCCGTGCCCTCCACCACGCCGCTGAGGGCCCGGAAGTCGTCGGCCTGGTTCTGGTTGAAGTTCCCGCACAGGCCTGGGGCGGGAGGGCAGCATGAGGCCCCGGGGGCCCCGGCCGCTGAGGGTGGGCCCCGGCGCCCAGGGCAGGCGGCCCCTCTTACCGCAGGTCAGCCCTCGGAGCTCGGGCGCCAGCCTCACGAACACCTGCATGGTGGGTACCAGCTGGATGTCCACCTGCAGGCCCAGGTTGGTCTGGGCGATGATGAAGAAGGTTGAGGGTCTGAAGAGTGTGACGTTGGCTGTGGACACAGGGACAAGGTCTCAGTGGTGTGTGAAGAGCGGCACTCCTGGAGGGACAGGGCCGCAGCCTCACCTGCTGAGATGGGCGTCTGGGTGTAGATCTGGTTGACAAACACCTCCCCACCGGCCTTGACCGTGATGACCTGGGAGCAGCACATAGCAGGGACGGGGTGAGCCAGGGCTCTGCCAGCGCCCCAAGTCGCCCCAGAGCCCGTGACATGCGCCTGCAAGACCCCTGTCTGCAGGGGCCACAGGCTCCCGCGAGCAGGGGCTGATGACCACGCTCTGCCTGTGCTCAGCTTCTCGGCGTGTCCTTCAAGGACTGAATTTTCTCAGCCCCATAAAAACGAAAGTGACTTTATAAAATATGGACGTTGACTTCAATGTTGCCAAGCTACCCGACGTGCCTTGGTCCCTCCCTGAGCTGCTCCATCTGGGGACTCAGAGATCTCTGGGGTGGGAGGGTCCTCAGGCCGTGCCACCTGGCCACTTGCTGCCCACGCCGGGATCAAGGGCTTGGGCGGAAGTCACTTGCCATGAGGGACACAGATTCCCCCAACCCCCATCTGCTCTCACTATGCCCCCACAAACCCCCTGGGTCTGCCCTCCCATGTGCTCCCCCCAGGCCCCCTTGGATCTGCCTTCACCGTGTGCCCCCCCCAGGCCCCCCCAGGCCTGCCCTCACCATGTGCCCCTTCAGGATCCCCCAAGTCTGCCCTCACTGAGTGCTCTCCCGCCAGCCTCCTCGCGGGTCTGCTCCCACTGTGTGCCCCCCAGCACCCCTCGGGTCTGCCCTCACCATGTGTCCCCCCAGCCCCCCCGCCGGGTCTGTTCTCACCGTGTGCCCCCCGTCCAGGCTCAAGGTCAGGCTCTTCAGGCAAGTCTCACTGTCCGTCAGGCCGCACCTGCGCAGCTCGGCCAGCACGGTGAAGGCACTGCTGTCACAGGGCTGCAGACACAAGTCCTCATACTCTGCCCAGAGACCCCTGCGTCCCCCTGCCCCCCGCTTGGCTCCATCATCCAGAACACCCCATGGGGCTGGCACCAGGAGCTGGAGTGGCCCCAGATGCAGCCACTGAGTGCAGCCTGGGCGGGGGCTCCCACGGCTGACAGCTGCTCAGCCCGGAGCGAGGACCCTGGGGCCCGTACCTTGGCCAACACGTAGCTGCAGTCTCCGTGCACCGTGTACTGCCTCTCGTCGAACGTGGAGAAGTGGGAGCCCCCCAGCACCGAGCAGGTGCCCGGGCACGGCACCTCCCTGCAGGTCCACCGGCCACCGGAGCAGGTGCTGGGCGCGGGGAGAGACCGTGTGTGCGCGGCCCCCGGGAGCCCGGCCCTCCTCCGCCCCGCACCAGCACACGGACAAGGGTCCCGCCCAGGCCCACCCGCGCCACTGCATAGCCAGGGGCCCCAGGTGAGGGACGACGGCCAGCCCTTGGGCCGTGCCCCCCGAGGGGCCGTCCAGGACGTGTGTGGGGAGGAGCAGGCAGGCAGGGGAGCAGCCCCTACCAGTTGGTGCAGCCTGTGGAGTAGACAGTCCCCGGGGCGTAGGTGGCCCCGTTGTACGCGCAGGCGCACTGGGATGCCGGGATGCAGCCAGTCTGGCCGATGTCATCGAGCACCGTCCCTGCAAAAGCAGGTGGCCCGTATGGCAGGTGCCGGGCCGCGTCCACCACGCGAGCGTGTGGAGACGGCCCCCGCACCCAAGGCCACCTGCCCTTCAGGGGCCCCTCAGATCCAAGGGTCCAGGATGCATCTGTGGTTCTCAGGGGGCCGGCGGGGGTGGGGGACCCTCTCACCCTCGGGACAGAAGCAGCCGGCCATGCAGTGCTCCTCGCAGAGCTGGGAGTGCTCCGGGTTGGAGCAGGTGTCTGCGCAGGGCGAGCCACACTCGCGGTACTGCATGTTGGAGGGGCAGGTCTGGGCTGCAGGGTGGAGGACAGAGTGGGGGAGGGGTCACGTCCTGCCCCCACCTCTGGGCCGAGGCAGGGCAGCACGGTGACGGGACTGGGGCGGGCCGGGGCACTCACG
>NW_027531292.1:355408-357303 GCF_008692635.1 Crocuta crocuta
CCAGGAGCTGCCCCCCTGCGTGGGCGCACTGGCGGGAGTACTCGGCGACGGTGTGGCAGACGCAGCTGGTCAGGTCAGTGAGATGGCACAGGCAGAGGTCTTGCTGGCAGGCCTGCACGTAGCTGGCGGTGTCCACCAGGGCGTTGCAGCCCCAGAAGGGGTGGCTGCTCAGGAGCTCCTCACAGATGCCCTGGGGCCGAGCCAGACGCGGTGCTGAGCCAGGGCCCCTGACTCCCCAACCCCCCCCCCCCNTCCTCCAGGGCTTACAGTGCCCAGCGAGCAGCTCGTCAGGGGCACAGGCACAGGGTCCTGACACTGCTCGGTGGGGCTGTCCATCTTCTGCAGATTCCCAAACTCGATGGGGGTCAGCTTGACACCTGCAGCGAGCACGAGCTGTCCCCCAAGATGCCCGCGGCATCCCGGCCGCCCCTCTGCCCCCCTCCCCCACACTGCCAGCTGAGGCAGTGGCCACAGGGGACGTTCAGGGTGTCTGAAGAGTAAGTGAGGAAACACCTAAGGCTCTCGGGGTTGCAGCTGAGGGCTGAGGCCTGTTGACTGAGGCCGGCATGTACCCCAGAGAGCTGGAGAGCGACCCCAGCCTCCTCCCTGCCCTCCGAGCCCAGCCAACCCCGTGCCAGGCCTGTGTGGCCAGGGTCACGGATGCGTGGGCAGGCTCATCCCCCACGGCCGGAAGCCTCCTATGGGTGAGCCTCATGTGGGACTTCGCGGGCCTGGCGAAGGGGACCTGGGGGTGGGGACTCCAGCCCGCGTGGGTCCCACTTCCTGGCAGCGAAGCCTGGAGGCCTGAGCAGCAGTGCGGGGGGCCTGATGGGAGGCTGGGCCGTCTCTCAGGTGGGGGCGCGCTTGCGCCACCGCAGCCCGGAGCGGCAGCGCCGGGAACAGGCGCCCGGATGTGCCTCCGGGGTCACACCTGTGTGTGCCGGGAGCGTGCAGGTGTGTCTGTGCCCACGTGGGTGCACGTGCGCACAAGCTGGAGACGCGTGGCCTGGGACTCCGGAAGGCCACGGGGAGGGGCCGGGAGCAGACACAGGGGACAGCCGTGGGGAGGGGCTCACCGTGGGAGAGGAACTCGTTGAAGACAGGCACGCCGTTGAAGTCTCCGCAGAGCCCGCAGGTCTGGTTTGAGTACTTGGCATCCAGCTCCAGCTGGAAGGGGAGGGACGTGTCAGCCACCTGGCCCTGCCAGGGACGACTCAGGACCGGAAGGACACACAAGGTGTGGGACATTTCCAAGGAGGGGCTGACACGGACCGGGAGCCTCCTCCGGCCCCCGCGACGCCACACAGGGCTCTGTGTCCTGGAGGAGACACCCCCCCCCCCCCCCCCCCCCCGCTCACACAGGGTCTGCAACAACCGGGGGAGGGGGGTGTAGATCCCAGCACCCCCTTAGCACCGGGCCCCCCTCCTCACCCGCCCTCTGGGGTGGGGCTGACCTTCCCACCCACCTTTGCCCAGTGCACTTCCTTCCCTCTCAGGAGGCTGTTGGGCTGGAGACGCCCCCCGCCCAGCCCCGGGGCCCCCCCTCACCAGAAGGCTGCCGTCCTGGCCCCACATGAAGACCAGGCCCAGCCTGGCCACCACCTTCAGGTGGCCGCTGGTGTGCTCGATAACGACGCCGGACTGGCTAAAAGGCGGCTGGATTCTGCGGAGAGAGGGCAGGGCTGAGGCGCTGAGGGGCTTGCGGGATGGGGCAGGGAAGGCCCTTGCGCTCATGTGTGGGATAAGAGCACGGTGCCCATGGATGGTGGCAGCAGGTGTGAGGGGAACTCTGTCCCAGGGGAGGCTGTAGTCCTGCGGCCACAAGACCAGGAGGGGACCACTTCCAGGGACAGGAAAAGAGCCCTGCGCCCCAACATGGGAGGGGCGGGCGGGTC
>NW_027531292.1:357321-364416 GCF_008692635.1 Crocuta crocuta
CAGTCCCCCAGACTCACGGGCGGCCGTTGACCTGGATGGAGCCCTTGGTCAGCTGGATGACCATGCCGTCCAGCTTCATGGTGACCCCGACCAGCGTGGTGACATTGGACTCCAGGCCGCGGCGGACCTGGACGTTGAAGTCCTCGTAGGCGGCCCCGCAGTGCGAGGAGAAGACATAGTTGCACAGGCCCGGGAAGCGGAAGACGTCGCCGTCGAAGGTCTTGTAGTGGAAGTCGCCCCAGGTGCTGCACACCCGCCCGTTGTGCGCGGGGTTCAGGGCTGTGGGGACCCAGGGCGGTCCTGAGGGGCGCTCCTCACACCCCCAAGTCCAGGACGCTGCTGCCCAAGGGCCGGGCGTCCGGGGAGGAGCCGCCTGGACCCAGACATCCCAGCAACCAGGAGCCTCTCCCAGAGCTTCTCCAGTGTCCGGCGGGGAAGCGGGACCCCGTGCAGCTGCCCTCCCAGCCCGGCCTCACAGGCCCTCCCTCACCTCGAACCACCGGTGCGGTCCTCAGAGGGGGGAGGATGGTCACACGGCGCAGCTGGTCGCCTGCGGGAACAGGGGCATGGTGACACGGCACCTCGCAGGAGGCTGGGGCGCGGGGCATCTCTGCTGCCCACACAAGGCCGCTGGAGGTGACCTCTCCAAGGCGCCCTGGGCTCTGGGTACACGCAGGGCAGGGCAGCAAAGGCTCCTACAGCGGCAGCCTCTGCCTTGTACGCCCTCTGGGCCTTCCCGAAGGGCCGGGAGCTCTCAGCCCAGCACCCTGCATGTGGGACTTTCTCACGCCCGGAATCTCAAAGGCAGATTGTCTGGGTTTGCCCTGAAGCCTCCCCTTGTGCGGGGGGTGCCCGACCCTCTCCCGGGCCCACGCGGCCAGCGTGGCGGCACAGAAATACCCAGAGAGGCCACCTGCCAGCCCCGGCCCCCAGGCCACAAGGACGCATATGTGGGTGAAACATCGGGGGTTATGGGGAGAAGCAGGACGTTGCAGTGAGCTCAGGGGGGACCCTGGCCCGTCCTACAGACCGAAGCTGCAAAGGGAAGTCAAGCAGCCTTGAGGAGGGGGGTCCTGACCCCGGGTGGGGCCGCCCTGATGGGTGGGAGCCGACTCACCAGCGGGCTCCTGGGCGACAGGAGAGAGGTGCGGGTACTTGTGGCCGTGTTCCACAGAGCCTACGGAGGAAGAGAGGGTACAGAGACAGAGATGGGCGGACAGAAGGGCCCGGAACAGGTGGGAGTTTTCTCTCTGCAGGGCTGGGGACATTAGGAGGGTCCCTGTCCACGCCACCCACAGCAGGCCTGTGGCTGAGCCATGACCCTCTCTGAGCATTCCCTCAGCCTGGCCCCCCAAGCTCTTGGGGGGTCCCCTGGCCCTGACAGGGAGTCTCCAGGAGCCCTTCGTTCACTCTGAGTGTCCCCCCGCTCCGCACAGTGGCCCGCGGAGGGTCCAACGGTAAAGCCAGGCATCTGCAGGACGACTGGGAACAGACTGGGGGCTGTGGAGCCAACCGGGCTGGCGCTGCACCATAAAGGCAGTGCTCAGGGTCACTGCATGGGCGGTGGCTCGGCACAGGGGCGCACGGGGCAGGGGAGCTGAGGGCTGGAGAGTCAGCCCCGAGGCCCCCTAGGACCTGGTGCAGCGTGGAAGGCCGATCTCTGAGGCCCTCGAGGCCGCGCCAGCACGGCAGGAGGGTGCCTGGTGCACCCCTGGCCCTGCAGGGGCCAGTGCCCTCCTCAGCAGGGACTGGCCCCACATGCAAGAGCCTGGGGACTGCAGTGTACGGGCCACACAGGCCACCGTGGCGCAGTCCCCACTGTGCTGAGTGCCTTGGGAACACGGGCCCCTGGCCTGGGCGGCTCCTCCTGGAGCACACTGTCACCCCACGCCTGGCCAAGACCCAGGAGAGGCAGTGAGGTGCAGACCTGGTGGGAGGGGCCGCAGAGGGTCGGCGAGTCCCCTCCCCCCCAACACCCTCACTGTGTGGGCCTCACCATCACACTCTCTGCCCAAGCCTAAGCCCCCATAAGGCCCAGATGGGGAAAATGAGCTGGTAAAGTGGGGGTGCATGGGGAGGGGGAGTCCCAGGGACAGGTGGCGGGGGTCAGAGGCAGAGACCAGCAAGAGAACACGGTAGAGGAGCGCATTGGCTGCCAGCCGGCCTGCTGTGGGGGAAGGCAGGTGGCAGCTCAGAGACAATAGGTTCCTGCCTCCCGGCCTCAGGGGAGCAGCCCAGCTCCAGAGACCCCTGCCCCCACGTGGACCCCCGCAGCCCCCGAGAGCTCCTCCCCAACCCCATAAGCTGGGACTCATTAGATGGCTTAGGGCCGGGTCGGGGGCCAAGCTGCTGGGCAGCCTCCCACGGACACACCTAGCCAGCCCGGAGGCCAGGGCAAGGCGCCTGAGCTGCCTGCTGCCCTCCCGGGGTGCACCGGGATGCCAGGGCACAGCCAGGGCCAGCCTGCGAGAGCTGGAGACGGGGAGCCTCACCTGTGTGCTGGGCGCAGGCCAGGGTGAGAGCCAGGGCCCAGAGCGGGGCCAGCTTCCTCCGGCCGGCACCCATCCTGCAGAGGGAGGGGAGAAGTCCCGGGGGACAGCTGCTGAGGAAGGCCCTGAGCAGGCAGGAACCTTTTGTAGCCTCAGATCTGGCTCCGGCCCCAGTGGCTCCACGTGGGTGGGCGGGGCAAGGCCTGCCAACCCCCTCGCCCAGGTAAACAGTGGGCACTCGCTTGGGGCTGGGCAGCAGCCGGAGACAGGCAGGGATGGGCGAGGCCGCTGGGTGGGGCCTGGTTTCCCAAGGGCTCCCCAGGGCCCGAGCCCAGAGGAATCCTCCCGCCGCGCCCCACCCCCCTGCAGTTTCCCTGGGCACACTTCTGCGCAGCCAGGCCCGCGAGCTCCTGCTGCCTGGAAAAGGACCTCACCCTTCTGGAGAGGGGCTCAGAGGGCCGCACCCCCAGAGGCAAGACCTTGCCCCACAGGGCAGCCCCCGGCTCGACGCTGCCCAGGACCCTGCCTGCTCAGCTCCAGGCAGGCAGCGGGCAGCCCCAGGCCAGCTCGGGTCACATGTGGCCTTGTGGCCGTGAGAGGCGGATGTGTCTGCACCCACTGGGCTGGGAGCCACCCACTGGCTTAGCCCAGCTGAGAAGGCGCTGTGGCATGAGCCCATGGCCCCAGATCATGGGTGTTTGAGTGTTGGGTCTTTTTGGGGTGCTGAGCACTGGGGCTGAACCCTCCCTCCCGGGCAGCCACATACCCCACCAATATCCGCAGCCTCACCACCTGCAAGTGGACCCTACCAGGAGGTCCCCACCAGGGACAGAGGGGCTGATTATCTGAGAACATGCTTGCTGTCCTGGGGGCCCATCCCAAGCTCCTTACAGTCACCTGGTTTTGTCTCTTAGTCGTCCCTTGCCCGTGGCCCCTCTTGGCCCCGGTACCCATGAAAGAGAGCACCCGTATGTTGCTGGAGAGTGGGGTCATGGGGGTCATGAAGGAAGGAGTGTGTGAACAGTGAGGGTCGGTGTGGGAGATGTAGGAGCCTGATGGCAGTGGGGAGCCCATGGGGTCCCCAGGAGCTGGTCCTTCAGACGCTCTGACCACCCCCACCCCGGGCTCCCCTGCTCAGCCTTGGAGCCGGACACCTGGTCACCTGCGGCTGAACAGGGCAGGGGCTGGTACCCAGGGACAGGTAGGGTGGATGGGTCTGGCTCCAAAAGACTGCGTGGCTTTTGTGGTCAGGAGAGTGACCGGTGGGGTCTGATGCCTTGGGCAAGGCCTCGAGGGTCTGTGGGTGGGGGCCCAGACCCCAGGTCGAGGGGAGTGTGAGAGGTGGATGAGCCCGCTCTCCTCACACCTCCAGAAAGGCAGGGAGGTAACAGGTCAACCAATGTCCACGCTGCTGGCCCTGGACTCAAGCCTGAGTTCACACGCAAGCCCCAGCTCATCTGAGTCACCAGCCTGGCCTTCGGGGGAGGGGGCGGGGGGGGGACACGCCCTGTGTGCATGAGGCTGGACTGAGCCGCGCAGGCAGCGGGCACCCCTGGTTGCCCAGGGCTCGCAGCCCAGATGCCTCTAGGCCACAGCACGTCCCGTCCCCAGGGTTAACCTCCCTTCTGGGCACTTCTCCCATAAGGTGCTGCCCGGGGCTGCTGAGAGCGTCCAGGGCACTCTAAGTGCCCACACTGGTGTCAATGACAGCCTGGCTGCTCTGGCTTCCTCCGGGGACCCGGCCTGAACCTGCAGACCCAGCTACCATGCACTTTCCTGTCCTATGAACATCCAGCCCCAGCGGACACCCCGGGAGCCCCCAGGCCTGGTGCCTGCTGAGTCTGAGCTTCTGGGGCTCTTGAGGTCCCCCCTGGAGAGGGGTCTGGAGTCAGGGCAGGTGTGGGACTGATAACCCAGCCTCAAAAGTCAAGGTCCTTCTGGGGCGCCTGGGGGCTCAGTGGGTTAAGCTTCCGACTTCAGCTCAGGTCGTGATCTCACAGTTCGTGGGTTCAAGCCCCGTGTCGGGCTCTGTGCTGACAGCTCAGAGCCTGGAGCCTATTTCAGAGTCTGTGTCTCCCTCTCTCTCTGACCCTCCCCTGCTCATGCTGTCTCTCTCTCTCTCAGAAATAAATAAAAAACATTAGGAAAAAAAAAAAAGAAAAGTCAAGGTCCTTCTTCACCGTGACAAGGCGAGCCTAGGGCAAGCAGTTGCGTTTCTGACCATCCAGCGCCGTGGCCACCCTGCCCGCCACACCGTCCCCTTACTGTCTGTGCTCGGAGCCAAGGCAGGACTATGCTGGGCTGCAGAAGGGTGACGGCAGGGCGTCCCCGCAGCCCACGGTGACTCTGCCCGCCTGTTCCTTCTCAGGGGACTTTACACTCAGCGAGGGGTGGCCTGCGGGAAGGGCCAGGCTGGGACCAGCTGCTGCCTCTCTGAGCCCCAGGTTCCTCGTCTGAAAACAGGGTCCATAAAAATCTTCACATGGGGAAGGGACCGCAGGAGGGGCACCGTGCGCAGGGAGCAGGGGCGTGTGCAGGGACGGGCCTGGCTCAGGACAGCGGCCCCAGAAGCCTTTGCTGCCCTGGGGTCCCCAGGGGCTGCACGGCCTGGGCCTGGGCCCCTGCCAGTCCCCCGATCCGGAGCCTGGTGAAGGGCTAGGCTGCCTGCAGTCCAGGGAACCTTCTCGGGCCTGGCCGTCGGGACCGGAGGAGCAGCACGGAGGCCTGATGTCACCGCGCTCGCTCTGAGCCGCTCCGATTTGGGACAGGATGGGGCCACCAAACAGCCCTGTTTGTCATGGGAGGTTGGACCCGGGACCTGGCCTGAGCAGAGCCCCGCTGGGTGCAGAGGTGAGGGGGAGGATGAGGTCTGGGCTCCGGGACCCCGGGGGGGCAGCATGTTCCCTGCAGCTCTGTCCGCAGGCACACGAGGTGACAGAGAAGCAGCCCCCAGCTCCCACGGGGGTGTCCTTGCCTGAGATAGAGCCCCTCCCCCCTATTCCTCTGATGCCCGTCAGCATAGGAGCCCAGCCCCTGCCCAGCTATTGGCTGAGATGACCAGGATGAGTGGCCGGTTTCCACACCTGCCCCCCACTGGGGTTCCTACCCTGTGCTTGTCATTTCCCTTCCAGTTTTGGGCACAGCCAAGGCCCTGAAGCAGGTGACGCAGAAAACTGTTGGGGTCGCTCAGCTGTGGCCAGCGGGACCTCAGGGGCAGCTCCCAGCCACGCTGCCCCCTGAGGCTGCAGGGCGGGAGCTCCATCCAGGGAAGGCCTGGACCCACTTCGGGCAGGAAAGGGAGACAGCCTCCTGGCTGTTCTCAAACTGGGCTCCGTGGGGCCGGTGGACAAGGAGGCGGGCACCGACAGCCCGGCCAGAGGGGCCAGGCGGCTGGGACCCAGGCCTCCCCCCCAGCCGCAGTGGGGAGAGACCCCAATTCCACCCTCCCGTCTGGGGTGCACCCTGGAGGTCAACACCTGCACCCCCAAGGCCAGGCCTCCCCCGGGAAAAGGCGGGGCGTGGGCCAGCCTCCCAGAACAGTCACGCCTTCCGCAGATGCCCCCGGGTCCCGTTTGGCGGCCCCACCCCCGGCGGCCCTGAGTAGGGGGCCATCGGGCTCCAGCCAGCGCTGGCGGGAGTGCCGCACGCTGGCACACTTCTCCGGGGCTTCACTGTTTACTTCTGTCCTTTAGAAACCCGCACCCCTGACTGGTAGGGAGTGTGGTTACCTCCACTTTGAGGATGACACAGGTGGGAGGCGCCTGGCCCGGGCCGGGGCTCCGGACTCTGGGAGAAGGTAGTGTCCTGGCCCCAGCACCCACCAGCTGTGTGGCCCGGGGCCAGTGCATCACCCTCACTGTGCCGCAGATTCCTATTCTGGACAGCGGTGACCACAGGACCTGCTGCTCAGAGACACGAATCAGCACAGCACCCTCCGAGCTTCATTTGGTCCCCAGAAGCTGCCTCCCGTGGGGCCCCGCTGCCCTCATGGGGTCCCCCACCCCACCCCCCGGGGCTTGGGGCGAGTCAGGGCCTTGCAGGAGCTTCCTCATCCCCTAAAACAGGGTGCCAGCTCTGCACTGTGTCATCTCTTGGAACTCCCGCACATTGAATGAGTGTAGAGTTCGTGGCGCCTCCTACGTCAAATCTTGCGCCCCGGCGGTTACGCGGGCGCCGCCTTCTCTCCGGGCGGTACCTGAGATCACGGCACAGCCCCGGATGGATGGTGGTACATCGTCCGGGACCACAGCCCCGCCGGCGGCCCCACAGGACGTCCCCAGGGCGGAGGGTGTGGTCCCACCAGCCCCCACCCAGCAAGCAGGTGCCGTGGCTGCTGGCGTCACAGATGGGGAAATGGGCAGCCTCGGACGGTCACCGCAAGTCTCAGGTGATAGGGAGCGATTTCTCAACAAGGACCCGCACAGCCTGGAAGAGGAAGTGGGCGGGGGCTCTGGGAACCACTGATAGAAGGATTATCTGTAGGTGCTGTTGACAGAAAGGGCAGGTTTGGGCCTCTCCAGGCCGGGAGCTTCCTCGATAAACCCGATAAACCCTCGAGGGACCTGGGCCCTCCCTGCTTTGGGGTGGGGGCCCGGGGAGAGCCCTC
>NW_027531292.1:365482-365728 GCF_008692635.1 Crocuta crocuta
GCCCGGGGCTGGGGTCAGCCCCCCGGCCCCGGGGGGCTGAGCCCCCCACTGCCGGATGGGCTGGGGGTCAGGGACGTGCTCTGCCACACAAGAGAAAGGGAGCGGAGAGTAAATTTGGTTTTCTGGTGGGGCTGCACTGATTTGAAACCTTCGCACACGTATTTATTAATCTGAATCACTGGGCAAACAGAATCCCTCCTGAGAGCGAGGCTGGCTGCCGAGGGCCGGGCCCCCAAGGCCCCGGGT
>NW_027531292.1:365764-379556 GCF_008692635.1 Crocuta crocuta
CCCCGCCGCCACCCCTGCTCAGGGCCCCACCCTGACCCCCACAGCCCCAGGGTCTGTGACAGAGGAGGAAGACCCTGTCTGCTGGGTCGTTCCCTGAAGGTGAGCACATCTGTGTCCTAGGGGCCAGGGAGCGGCCCATGCACTACCCCTCCTCTGCCCCTAAGGGGACCCTCATCTGCGGGGCTGTCTGCCCACCCAGAGCTCCAGGACCCAGGCCACCTGATTGCCAGGAAGGGGAGAAAGAGTGTGCTGTCATCCACGCGTCCCTCACTGTGGGTCCCCAGGCCACGTGGACACGGGCCAGCCCCTCTGACCTGGGAACAAGAGGAACATCAGATGGCAGGGGTGTGGTGGGGAGGGTCTGTCTAACGCCATCATGACTTTAAATGTATTCTTTGCAGTATAAAATCCCATCCGCAATAATCAAAGCACCACCTCTGGGGACGTCCCTGAAGGAATGGGAAGCAGGGCCTTGAGGTCTGCCCGTCCACGCTGCGGGCGGCGTCAGCGACAACAGCAAAACAGTGGGAGCTTCTGTTGCCTGATGCACAGACGAACAGCAGGCCCGTCCGCACCCTGGATGTGGCTCAGCCCTGGCGGGAGGGACACTGCCACTGCCACACCGTGGACGGACCCGGGGACGTGATGCTCACGTGTGACCCACTCTCGCGAGGCCCCTGGGGTCTCCGTGTTCCCGCAGACAGAGTGGACGTGGGCGCAGGGGCTGGGGGAGGGGCTGGGGGTCCCTGTTTCACGGACTGCGTTTCCGTTAGGGAAGATGGAAAGTTCTGGAGTTAGAGGGTGGGGACAGCTGCACAACAGCCTGAAGGTGCTTAGTGCCCCTGAGCTTAGTCAGGGAAGATGTTACTTGCTGTGTGGTGCGTATTTCACCGCAGTTTTTTTTTTATTTATTTATTTAAGACATTAAAGTGAAATGTCCCCTCCCCTCCCAGGAAATAACCGGAGACAATTGGCTCAGACCTAAGGCGGCCTGTGGCACAGTCCCCCAGCCTGGTGGGCGCCCGGGGCGCACTCCTGCCACCCAGGCCCCCTGGCCAGAGGCGACTCCCCAGGTTCCTGTGAGACACAAAGGAACTGGCCGTGGGTCCAGCTATGTTCGCAAAAGCAGTGGCGGGAGGATGCGAAGCCACGGGGGCGGGCAGGGTCTCACCCCCAGCAGCACACGTGCCCGGACACCCACTGCGGGGGCTAAAGACCCGGGGTGCGGGGGAAACACCCTGCCTGGGGCTCCCACTTAGCTAACACGAGCGGGCGCACAGAGGCTCACACCCGGGACCTTGACGGGCGAGGGGGGGCTTGGATGCTTACACCCCCGACCCTGAGGGGCGAGCAGGGGCGCGGAGACACAAACCCAGATTCCGTGACAGGCGAGAGGGCGGGCTGAGGCTCACACCCGGGGCCCAGAGGGGCGAACGGCGGCGCGGAGGCTCACACCGAGTCCGTGAGGGACGTGGGGGTCCCTAGCCCCCGGGCTCTGTGCACACCTCTCTGAATCACTGTCCCACGGCCAGTGGCCTGGCAGCTGGACTGCAGCGTCCCTCCTCCCTCGGCTCGGCCCCTGGGGACGGCAGGGTCGGGCACCCCGGGGTCCCTCCAGACGGCCTAGTGGCCCAGGCAGCCGGGCACCAGATGACAGCCCGTGAGTCCCGGGTTCTTAAAAGCGTGAACGGCCAGGCGCCGATGGAAATCAGCAGAGCTCCTGGGNGAAGTGCTGGTGGTGCCCGCGGACCGGGCGGTTCTTGGACTGAGCTGGCGCTCTCTCCATCATCCGTGCCGGGACCCCCGCCCCCACGCCCTGCTCTGGAAAGCTGGGGTCTGCAGAGAGGTCCGGGGCCCCTGACACACTCCCCAGCAGACGTGGGGACCCGGCTGGGAGGGTGAGCAGGGGGCTCTCAGGAGCCCTGAGGGCAGGAGAAGCCCCTGGCCCATCTGGGCTCCATTCCCGAGGCCGGACATGGCCTGTGAGCCTGGACTAGAGGCTGGGGCAGCACAGAGGCCGGGCCGGGGAGCCCTGCTTCTGTGGCCCCTGGAGCTGAGGAGGTTTGACAAGCAGACAATGGGCCACTTAGAGCTTTGATTCCTTCCCCACGAGCCACAAACCCTGTGCAGACAGCAGGTCACCCAAACACCCTTTCCATGGGCCACCAGCCAGCATCTCGCTCCCCACTCCTTGCTCCGTCCTTGGGTGGGGCCCTGCTCTGGCCTTCCCATGGGACAGGGGGCCCCGATCGGGGGACAGAAGAGCTCCATCAGGTGGAGACCTTCTCTGGGAAAGAGGTGCGGCTAGAGGGCCGCAGCTGTAAACGAGGTCCTGGGGACACTTCTGGGGTGCAGACAGCCTGGCGAGGCCCACATCTGGGCCAGACCCTGCACCCTGCCCCTCCAGACCGCTGCCCACCCCCAGAACCATCAACAGTTCCTTTCTTCCCTGCGGCCATCCTGGTTTTAAAGCTGAAAGTCCCAGGACACCTTTCCTTCCCCAGGAACGGGGACATCTGGTCACCCTAGCCCTGTCAGTGAGGCTCACGCGGACCACTCAGAATGCCGCCACGTGGCGGGCAGGCGGGGGCTCAGGGCCCGGGGAGGTGGTGTATCAGAAGGCCCTCTGCCCTGAATCCTGTGAGCCAGGACCCACTGGTCTGGCCCCTGGCCCCAATTGGCTGGGTCAGACCAGCTGACCCTGCCTGAGCCCCCAAGGCCAGGCAGGAGGGGGCCCTGGGGGCACCGTGTCCCCGTCAGGCCTCTCTTTGGGCCATTCTGGTGAGAGTGAAGTGGGATCTCGTGTTTTCGTTTGCGATGCCCCGGTGTCTCCGTGGCATTTGGATTTTTCTAGAGTGGCTTGTTTTACTGATTTGTAGGATGGTTTTATATACTTAAGTTTGTCCAGCAGATATCTTTTTTAATAGCATCTTTTCATGAACCTTTAATTTTGAGGGAACCCAGTTCTTTAAGTTTTTTTCTGGTACTGATGTTTCTGTGTTCGTTTGAGTAACATTTGCCTGCCTCCAAGTCCTGAAGATACGCTCACAGACATGCTTCTAGAAGATTCATTGTGCATTTCACATGTAGGTCCGTGTCCGCGTGTGGTGAGCCGTAGACGCCAGGCTCACAGATTTCCAACCCGATGCCCAGTTCCCCAGCACTGCTGGCTTCCCTGGTACATTGGGCACAGATCCAGGGACTGCATGCGGGTCTGTCTCTGGGCCCCTCTGTCCCACCCCATCCTCGGGTCTAGTCCGTAGCAGGGCTGCTCAGTCTGGAGAATGGCAGCAAGCTCCTTCAGCGTCGCTCTCCAGGTCGCCCCGGCCGCTGCAGGTCATGGCCCAACAAACCGCAGGAGCTGGCAGTGCCTAGAAGGGGCAGAGGGGACTTCACCTGGGGCAGGTCCGTGGGGCAGCGCGGGGAATGGGCGTCCTACCTACTTCTCGTCCAGCCTGTGCATGTGACCTATCTCGCCATCTAGACTGTTCTCTTTAGGCTTCTTTCAGCAGTTCTCTGCAGTTTTCAGCATGTTTCTTGTTCAACCTATTCCTAAGTATCTGAAGGGGTTCTGATGTTAATTTCCAGTCCTTTGTTACAGAATCGTTATATTGGAGCACTTTCTCGTATTTTCACAGTGTTAGGCTGGATCCCGGCCCCTGGAGACATCCGGCCCCAAACCACATGTAAGGTGTCACCTTACGTGGTAAAAGGGACTTTGCAGGTGTGACCCAATTAAGGGTCTTGAGATGGGGAGGGGGTACCCTGGATTCTCTGGGGGTCCCGGTGAGGACCAGGGTCCTTATAAAGGCAGGGAGGAGGGCCGGAGAAAGGAGGCAGAAGGAGAAGGCTGTGGAAATGGAATCGGAGAGAAGCACCAACAGCTGTGCCGATGGGGGAGGGGCTGCGAGCCCGGGAACGGGGGCGCCTCCGGGGCGGGAAGAAGCAGGGGACTGATTCCCCTGAGCCTCCAGAAGGACACACGTCTTCCCCATTGAAGTGTCCATCAAAAGTTCTGCCAACTTTTAAACTGAAGTGTTGGCTTTCTTTTTGTCGAGTTTGGAATCCGAGCTCTTTACCAGCCGGGTCAGGGGCTGGTGGTGTCGCCTGGGCAGGGGTCTGCCAGGCCATCCCTCAGTTTACCAAGTCCCCTCAGGGTCTTGCTTCTGGTGACGCAGCCAAGAGACCTTGCCTTACCCAGCGCCACAGAGACTTTTCTCCTGGAGGTTAACCATGTGAGCTTTGACATTTAGGCCCTTGGTCCCTTTTGAGCCAACTTCTGGATGAGGTATGAGGGTGGCTGGAGTCTCCCCCTCCCTCTTCCCCTGCCTCTTCCTTTTTTATTTTGTACATCAGTGTCCCATTGTCTCTATACATTTGCTGAAAAGACAGATTAAGATATTCCAGTGGTTTTTATTTCAATTTAGCTATTTATTTGCTGATAATAATAGATTCCCACGAAGCTGTAAGAAATAATCCAGAGAGTTTCCATGTCCCCTGTACCCTGTGTGTCCCCTCCCATGATGACATCTTCCAAAACTATAGCAAGAGGTCCCCACCCGGCTGTGACGTAGATGCTCAAGACAGAGACCATTTCCATCCCCTGGAGGACCCCCCCACCCCAGCACCCACGTGACTCCTGACAACACAAATCCGTGCTGCTTTGATAATTGTGTTTTTCAAGAATAGTCTATACCCTTTGGGGACTGGCTGTTTTCATCCAGAGACTTTCCGGAGATTCGCGTCATAGTGTTCGTGTATCCACTCTCGTGCTTCCTGCTGCCGAGCAGCAGGTGGACGGCTGCTGAGGGGCAGCGCCCTGCTTTCCGTTCTTAGCTATTTCAGACACAGAGCTGTGCAGTGTGAGAACATCAGCTTTTCTTTGTTTGGGACAAACGCCCAGGAGCATGGTCGCTGGGTGGTATGGAAGCTGCGTGTGTAGACCCTGGGGAACCTGCTGGACTCTTCTCCAGAGGGACTGTGACTGGACACTCGCGTGGCCAGCCGGCTCCCCACGTCCTCACCAGCACCCGGTGACCCCAGGCTTTCTCTGCGGCCGCCCGATGGTCCCGCCCTGACGGCCCTACCCCAGTGGTCTCATCCCGACGGCCCCGTTTTAATCTGCATTGCCCCAGGCTGGTGACGGGGGCCCATATCCTCATGCGTGTCCACCATCCGTGCATCCTCTTCAGAAAACTGACTCTTCAGATCTTTTTCCAATTTCTGTTGGCTCGTTGGACCTTTAGCGTGGAGTTTTGAGAGTTGGTCATATATTCTAGAAACGAATCCTTTGTTGAATGTGTGGTCTGCAGATATCTCCCTGCAGGCTGCACGTGTCCCTTCGTCCTCACGGGGTATTTCCTGGAGCAGAGCTCTTCCATCTGCATGACGTCCGCTTGCCATGCTTTCTGTGTCAGGGCTGCAGACTCTTTGCCCGTCCCTGGATCCCAAAGTCTTTCTCTTATTTTTCCTAACAGTTGCATGGTTTTTCATTGCACACTTAAGTCTGTGATCTGTTTGAGTCAGAGTTTGTATAAGCTTTGAGACGTGGGTGTGGGCTCCTTTTTGCTCAGGGGTGTCTGAGTGCCCTAGTAACTTGTTGAAAAGACAGCCCTTCTTCCGTCAAATTGTTTAGGCACATTTGCCAAAACTCAGCCAGGTACATCAGCGTGGGCCTGTTTCCGCGTCCTGGGCTCTGTCCCCACTGACCTTTTCTCTGTCCGCACCACTCCGTCTGATCACTGCAGCTAATTAAGCTTGAAATCGGGCGTGCTGTTTCCTCCCTCTGATGTCCTCTCCCCCAGCCCTGCTTTACCGTCGCCCTTTGATTTCTGACGTGTCTCCATTTTCATTCGGTTCAGAGTATCTTTGGGTTTCCTTTGAGACTTCCTCCTCGGCCCCTGGATTGTTTAGAGGTGTGTTTCTGAACGCTTTCTGTTACTGGCTCCTAATGGATTCTGTGGTCAGAGAACAAACTCTGCCCGATGTCAGTTATGTCCAGTGTGCTGAGGTTTGTTCCCTGAGCAGGATGTGGCCGGTCCTGGTCGACGCCCTGTGGGCCCCTGTGAAGTGTGTGCTGTGCTGCTGTCGGATGGTGTGTTTGGTAGGTGGCAATCAGGTCCTGCTGGTGGATGGTGTGAAGTTCTTCCACATCCTCGTTCTTTCTCTGTTCCCGTAGCTGTGGGGGAGGGGTGTCAAAGTGCCCACAAGTGACAAGTAACCGTAAATTTGTGTATCCGCGTCTTCCGTGCCCCGTTCACATATTTCGCTGCTTTTAGGGGACTTCAAAGCAGTTGTGGGTTCCTATCCCGGGGGATGTCTTGTCTCCTTCCCACTGACGCGTCGGCACTGCCCCCCCGGCACCGGGGGCAGGGTCCTCTTACCACCGGGCATGCAGGCAGCTCTGACTCTGCCCCCGACCCTGCCGCAGCCGGGGGGGCGGGGGGACTGGCACAGGGCCTGGGGGCGCAGTTTGCTCATCAACAGGAACTGCCTTCTCATCTCCTCGCTGCCCTGTTCCCAATCACCTTGGCTCAAGCGAGTAGGTTTTCCTGGGAGTTAAATAAAGCCCAGAGGATCCCCACTGGGGCGCGTTGTGGGTCCCAAGGCTCCTTTTCTCTCCCTTTCCATCTCCTCATGTTTCTCTTATAAATAATGTTCAGGATCTGGGGGTGTACTAAATGATCCTCTCTGTCCTATTTGATTTCTTATGTTTTTCTATTCTTAAATGTATTTATTTATGTATTTATTTTAAGAGAGAGAGGCAGAGAATGAGGGAAACAGAGAATCCCAAGCAGGCTCCACACTATCAGCACAGAGCCCGACGCAGGGCTTGAACCCACGACCGTGAGATCATGAGCTAAAGTCGAATGCTTAACAGACTGAGCTGCCTGGGTGCCCCCGCTCTCTTGTCTTAATTCTATGTGTCTGCAGACCCCGTGGCCACTGCTCCATCTGGCCTCACGCCACCCTTGCTTCTAACTTTTCCGTGGCAGGATTTTTACATATGATTCTTGTTAATTACAAGTAGTCCGTCTGAGTGTTTCTTTCCCTGAAGTCCGATCGCCTGCCTCGTTGTCCAGCGTGCATTTCCAATCCCGCCCAGACACGGGGTCTTCACTGTTTAATGCACCCCCACCTTCTTCTGGGGTCATCTGTCCTTTTACACTGTGTCCATGCGTCCGTGGCCTCTTTTCTCCTGTGGGCGTCCGCTCGATTTTAAATTCTCGTAGGGACTATCTTTTCCATCTGCAGTACTGACTCACTGTGGCGTCTGGGAGAGAAATTACTACCCTTCCTTGCCCTCCAGGCTCTGCAATAACCCCCCGCCCGGTTATAATCGTAATTTCACCCCTTGTGTTCTGTCCTTCCAGAATTATTTGTGATCTTTATATTCTCTGTTGTTGCCATGATGCATAGATTGCCGGAATGAGCCGCGTTCTGGAGATTTCTATTGAAATTGTGTCTTGATCAACTGTAGTAGGTCTTCTAGTGCTTTTAGTTTCCAGGAAAGGTATACAGCAACTATTCTTTTGAATCCTTTGCTTAACAGTCTTCGGAGGGCTGGTCCTCTCCCGCCATGGTCGTTGCCTCCTGTGTCTGGAGACTCTGTCCTTCCCACGCCTGCCCACGGCCACCTCTTCTGGCCGAGCCCTGCTCCAGGCTGGCTCCCCTCCCCATTGTGAGTTTTCCCACCGAACGACATACCGTTTGCAATTACACACCAATTAATAAAATTATATAACCAAACCATAATCCCGCTAAATTCTAATCCCCATGAAAGCAAGAACTCTGTTTTGTCCCTGTCACTCAGTGAAAAGGAGAGATTCTCAAACAGCGAAATCAGCGAGCAACACTGAAGTCTGGCTTCGACTCGGAAATGTTTTGGTTTTCTATTGTGTCTTCAATGTCCTCATGTTTGGGGGTGATTGGCTAAGCCTACCACCTGAGAATCCATTTTATCTTTTCATCCATCCATCCTTTGTTCTTCTTTCCTAATTTCTTTTTAGTTAATTTTTTCTTTATTTTAAAAATAAATTTTATTGAGATATAATTTGTATGCAATCAAATTAATTCATCTCAAGTTAATAGTCAGTGAGTTTAGGCAAATGTTGGAAACGCCATCACAGGCAAGACACATCACCCCAAAAAAGCTAGACGCGCCCTTCCTTCCAATCCCACCCTTAGTTCTGACTCAGGCAAGCAGCGGCCTGAATTGTGTCACTCTACCTTATTTCTGTGCACCCTGGAGCTTCATACAGACAGAATCATAGAGTATTAATACCTTCATGACCGCCCTCTAGTCAGCGTAATGTCTTGAGATTCGTCCACATTGTGCTGTGGGTCTATGAGTCTGTTTCTCCTTATTCTCATGCGATATGCCATTGTGGACGTGCGGCATTCTGTTTATGTCATCCACTCTTGGTGAATATTTTAGTTGTGTCCTAATCTGGTATAATGATCAATAAAGCTGCTATGAACATCTTGTACAGGTTTTTTTATACACACGCTTTTAAGTTGTTTTTCTTCTTTTTGAGAGAGAGAGCATGAGTGGGGGAGAGGTGCAGAGGGAGAGAGAGAGAATGTCTTCTTTTCAAATTTTTTAAAATGTTTGTTTATTTTTGAGAGAAAGACAGAACACCAGTGGGTGTGGGGCAGAGAGAGAGAGAGACAGAACATGAGCAGGGGAGGGGCAGAGAGAGAGAGGGAGACACAGAATCCGAAGCAGCTCCAGGCCCTGAGCTGTCAGCACAGAGTCCGACGCGGGGCTCAACCCCACAAACTGTGAGATCGTGACCTGAGCTGAAGTCAGACGCTTAGCTGAATGAGCCACCCTGGCGGGGGGGTGGGGGTGGGGGAGGAGAGAGAGAGAGAGAGAGAGAGAGAGAGAGAATCTTAAGCAGGCTCCACACTCAGCACAGAGTGTGACATGGGGCTCAATCCCATGACTGTGAGATCATGACCTGAGCCAAAATCAAGAGTCAGATGCTCAACTGACAGCCACCCAGGTGCCCCTTTAAGCTTCTTTTGGGTAAATAGGAGTAGAATTTCTGGGCCACGTGTTCAGCATGGTTCCACTGGGCAGTTTTCCAAAGAGACGGTGCCACGTGATGCCTCGCATAACACCTCTATTGGCTTTTGAGCAATACAGCTTTATATTTTCAGGGATTTCCTTAAAGACTGTAGTTTGCATCCTTAACTTACCCAAGTATATCTTGAATTAATATTATTCCACTTAGTGTGACATATAAGAGCTTTAGAATCAGCTTTAGAATAGGCTGATTTCACGTATCCTCCATCTTCCATGTTATTAGTGTTAATATTTAACTATTACATGTGTCATAAACTCCTACAATTGTTTCATTTAAATACATAATAGTCCTTTTAAAAAAGTAAAAAAGTTAAATATTTTTCATTTATATGTACCCACATACTGCCGTTTCTGGTATGTCTATTATGACATCTTTGATCTGTAGGTGATTTAGAACTCACTATGCTGTTTGATTTTTAAGCATTTTCTTGCTATCTTATTGTTGCTGGCTTTTAATTAATTTCCATTTTAGTGAGAAACCATACTTTGACGATTTCAGTCCTTAGAAGCTTATTGAGACTTGTTTTATAGCCTGGGATTTTTCTCTCTTTACACATGGACTTGTAAAGAACATGTATCAGGAGCTCCCATGTAGTGTTTAAAACACTAAGTCAAGTCTGTTGATGGTGTCTTTCAGATCTCTGATAGCTTTACTGAGTTTTTATTTATTTGCTTTATCAATTATGAGAAAAAAGTGTTACAATCCCAAAATCTTGTGGATGTATCTGTTCTCCCTTAATTTTGTCAATTTTTACTTCGTGTATTTTGAAGCTTTTATTAGGCACATACACTTTTAAAGTTGTTATGCTTTCCTGTGAATTAGCACTTTGTCATTATAAAATGGTAACCTTTTTACCTCTGGTAATACTACTGTCTTGAAGTCTACTTTGTCTGATATTAACATAGCCATTCTGACTTCCTTCTGATTACTGATCACATGGCATACATTTTACCATCCTTTTAGGTTTAACCTATCTGCATATTTGCAAATTACAGTGTAACCTATCTGCATATTTGCAATGTGTCTCTTGTAGTCAGTCAGCATAATTTGGTTCCTGCTTTTTTTGTATCCAATCTGAAAACATTTGCTTTTTTAAAATATGTATTTATTTAGAGAGAGAGCGCACACGAACATGGGAGGGACAGAGGGAGAGGGAGAGGGAGAATCCCAAGCAAGCTCCACACTGTTAGCCTAGAGCCCAAAACAGGGCTTGAACTCATGAACCATGAGACCAGGACCTGAGCCAAGATCAAGAGTTGGATGCTCAACCAACTGAGCCACCCAAGTGATCCAATATTTGCCTTTTTAATTGGAGAATTTAGTCCATTTACATTTAACGTAAATTTGTCTATGATTGGGTTTATGTCTACCATTTTATTATTTGTTTCCTCTGTATGCTCTGTATATTGTTTTTCCTGACTACTTTAAGATTTTTTTTTTTACTTTTTTTTTATAGTTTATTTTTGAGACAGAGAGAGACAGAACATGAGCAGGGGAGGGGCAGAGAGAGAGGGAGACACAGAATCCGAAACAGGCTCCAGGTGCTGAGCTGTCAGCACAGAGCCCGACGCGGGGCTCGAACCCACGAACCGTGAGACCATGACCTGAGCCGAAGTCGGACGCTTAACCGACTGAGCCACCCAGGCGCCCTTTACTTTTTCTTTTTAGCAGTTTGACTATCATATGCATAGGTGTGATTTTTTAAATATTCTGCTTAGGCTTTAATCCTTGGAACTAAGATCTCTTAGTTTTTAGTCAAATTAGAAAATATTTGGCCATTTTTTCTTCATACACTTTTTCTATCCTCTTTTTTCTTTTTCTTTTTGTCTTCAAACAGTTTAATATTTGACATTATCTCACAAGTCACTGAAACCTTTTAGAACAACTGTTTCCTCTTTGATCTTCAGTGTAGATCATTTCTAGTGACCTCCTTTAAAAATTTTTCTTAATGTTTACCTGTACTTGAGAGAGAGAGAGCACGTGTGCACACACGCACAAGCGGAGGAGGGGCAGAGAGAGGGAGACACGGAATCCGAAGCAGCTCCAGGCCCTGAGCTGTCAGCACAGAGCCCGACGCGGGGCTCGAACCCACGAACTGTGAGATGGTGACCTGAGCCGAAGTCGGACGCTCAGCCGACTAAACCAGCCAGTTGCCCCAACTAGTGACCTCCTGTAAGCTCACCGATTGTTTCTTCTGTGGCACCCAATCCTCTGTTAATGATTACTTGTTAATAGCTACTGAATGACGATGTTATTTCAGGTATTGTTTTTCAGTTTCAGGATTTCCATTTTGTTCTTTTTCCGTTTCTGTATCTCTCCTGAAGTTTCTCACCTCTTTCCCTTCCATTTTATCCATTTTCCTCTCAAGTTACTTAGCGTATTTATAATGGTGGCCTTAAAACGTTTGTGTTCTAAACCAGAGCACAATCTCTGTGGGTGTCTGTTCCTCCTGGTCGCTGGTCACACGAGCCCTGTGACGCTGGGCCTTGTGCGTGATGCACGGCAGAGACTTCAGAGTCTGTACTGTCACAGGCATGTTCTGTCTGATGCTGGCGGGAGTTAAATTACCGGTGGATCGATGATCTTGAGAAGGATGCTTCACGCTTTGTTATCTGGACATCTTTTGGGTTTTGTCTGGTTTCAGCTAACCCAGGACACACAGCTCTCAGTCTTGGGACACAGTCCTGGGTCCAGAAGCACGGCTTTTCTGGAGTCATAATGGAAAGTTCTGGGCATCCATCATGTGTCTCTGCCCCCATGCTCTCTTCTTTCAGCCTTACACTATTTCTTTCCAATATGGGGCTTGAGTTGACCTGACTGTGTGTGACGTGTGAGGGGTCAGCCAAGGACTGTGGCTGCTTCCTTCCGGTATCTCCCTTCCTCGCTTCCAGTCCCCCCAGCAGCCTTGAGTTTGGACCTGAGACTCCTGACCCAGTGCGCCTGCAGCCGGGGGGGGGGTCCTCTTTGGCGTCTCCTTCTCCATCAGATCGCCGCCTACTTTGGGTTGCCCTCCATACTTAAAACCTCTGTATTTTATCTTTTGTTCTGAGTTTATCGTCAGCGGCTCCAAAATCACCCGGGAGGCCACTCACGCTAGTCAGTCAGTCTCTTTGTCTTTTGCTTCGTTATTCTCTGAGGACTTTTGAGATTTTCCACATTACGTACTCGGTGTTGGGCACCGTCACCCTTCTCTCTACTGACTGAAGCACAGACATCAGCTCTCTCCGCGTTGTCCGTGCCCTTCTCACATCCGGTGACGTCCACCTACCCTTCTCTCATCTGTCTGTTGCTTTTTTCATCCATCTTTCACTTTTTGCTTCACTGAATCAATGTTTCCAGAATTAATATTTTGTAAAATATACTTTATTTCCATATGAATTTTTTTTTAAACAAAACAATGTCACCCGTCCCCCCACCTCCACAGGGAAGTGTGTTAAAGTAGCTACTGAGGGGCACTTGGGTGGCTCAGTCAGTTGAGCATCTGGCTTTGGCTCAGATAATGATCTCACGGTTTGTGGGTTCGAGCCCTGCGTTGGGCTCTGTGCTGACAGCTCAGATCTTGGAGCTGATTCAGATTCTGCGTCTCCCTCTCTCTCTGACCCTCCCCTGCTCACGCTGTCTCTCTTTCTCAAAAATAAATAAAAACACCAAAAAAAAAAAAGTAACTACTGAATCCTTCCACAAGCCCCACTTCAAGTGGTTTGACTTGTTTGTTGGTTGCTTGCTTTGATGTGGCTTCTCCTGACCTCTGCTACTTTCCTATTCATAGGGCCATGGCTTTCCCGTCCCCAGACTCACCAGTCAGTTACGGTATCTGACGTGACCACGTCTCCCCGCAGGCCCAGCCTCTTAGCTGAAGCCTACAGGCGGGCCCCCCACTGGAGGAGGTCTGATGCTCATCGGGCGCACGGGGAACAGACCGTCACTGGGCCGGGACTCCAAGCCTGGGGAAGGGTGGGTCCTGCACGGCTCTCCAGAGGGCGGCCACAGGGCGGCCCCTGCTGTGAGCCGGCCCCATCCACATGGGTGCCTGGAGCCTCACCGTGGGAGGAGGGGGATGGCAGCGTCGGACCCCCAGTGTGGGCCCAGGACCACAGCCTCGGCTGTCCCTCCTCTGGCCCCTCAACAGGTTCCCAGAGACTCGGGAGCACTTCCCCCTCTGCCTGAGGGTGGGGCCTGTCTAGACTGCAGGCTCCCCAGCCCACCTGGCTTTTGTCCCCTGAGCCCCTCAAGCAGAAACCAAGAACTGCAGACAAAGGAGTGTTTGCTTTCCTCTCCCCAGCCGGGGACTCCACCCTGGCTCGGGGCCAGCCTCGGGCCCCAAGCCCACCCCCCAGGAGGGACAGAGGCAGCAGCTCCCCTGAGGCTTGGGCAGTTCTGGGCTCAGCCAGAGGGCCCCACCTGAGGGCCCGGCCTCAGGAGCCTAGCCCCCATCCAGACGCAGCAGAGGGGGTCATGGGGTGGAGGGGCTTTGCTGCCTGTGGGAGGATGCAGAGGGCTTCCTGGAGGGGTGTCCCAGCTCAGATCGGATGCAGGGTGGGACTCCCATAGACGGACGAGGGGCCGGGAGTGGGCAGGCGTCCTGGGGGCAAAGATCCAGAACAGGCCTGGTCAGGGAGTGGCGAAGTGGGGGAAGGACAGGGTGCCAGGCGCTCCTGGGAGGGCTCAGCCTGGAGCTCCCCCTTCTCTGGGTCTGCACC
>NW_027531292.1:379808-397482 GCF_008692635.1 Crocuta crocuta
CGTGCTGCCCGTTGGTGGCCTGGGAACGCCCGCCTCACCTGGGCCTCCCGGCTCCACCTGAGACAACATCCTGGCCTCGATAACACGGATTTCACGCACTTGGGTGCACACAGCACTAATCTGCTTATCTGCGAGGTCATCAGGCCGTGCCCAAGAGGAACCCACACTGGGCTGTGACAGGAAAGGAGAAAGGACTCAGCTGTCCAGTGGGCCCCCCCCTCCCCCACAGGGGTCACCTTGGAGCCATGCCCACCTGCAGGACAGCTGGGCCAGGAAATGGCCTCTATCCATGGTGGTGGCCGGGTCCCGGGCCAGGGGGTGCCCATAGGTGGTAGGAAAAGCTCGGGACACCCCAACCCCCTCCTGGAGGTCTGGACACCGTCCGCACACCATGGGCTTGGCCCTCGCCACCGGGCACCTCTGGGCAGGGAGGCATTTGCTGGGTGACCCTGGACCTCGGTTCTCTGGCTGGACGTTGAGAGAACTGGAGCGGGCGCAGCGTTCCCTAAGCGCCTCCCTGGGGCCGGGCACGGGCCACCCAGAGGGAGGGAAGGAGCCCCCCGCCCACAGGGCTGCCTGCCAGTGTGGAGAGAGCAGGGAGAGGAAGACCACCACCCCTCCCTGTGGGTGCAGCACAGGGGGCTGGACGGGGACGGGTCCTGGGGAAGCACCGAGGGCAGAGGCCGGCGTGCTGCCCCCTGCAGGCCACAGGAGGGCGGGCAGGGAGCGCAGTGAGGAGTGGCCAGCATGGGGGCCCTGGGAAGTGCTACCTGGGCTCCTCTGGGATCACGGCCTGTCCCTGCCCCCAGCTGCCAGGAGAGCGGACCCTCCCTGCGAGCTGCCCGCTGACCCCACAGCCTGCCCAGCCGCAGCACCAGGGCCCCCGGACCGCGGCCTCCTCACAGAGGTGCCCCTCAGCCCACAGGTAGTGCTCCCCAGAGCCCCACCCACCCCTGCTCTCACCCCTCAAATGGGACTTGGGGACTCTTGGGGGACAGTGGTCTGTTGGTCCCTCTGTCTCCAGAGAAAGGCCAACCTGGCTCCCCGCGGCCGTGACCACTACCCGTCAGGGATTTGTTCCGTGAATGGGAAAGTCAATCGGGGGAGACTTGGTGCGTTCTGTTTGCCAAGCCAGCGAGTGTCAGGGGGCGAACACTCCACAGAGGCCGGGTGGCCAGTGCCTGAACAGCCTTCCCCGGGGGCTGTCCCACAAGTGCGCTGAGGCTCGTGGGCGCTGCGCGGGTGGCCCCGCGGGATCGGGCCCGTGGTGGGACGCCACCCACGCCACACTGCCGGGTTCTGCGGGCAGGGGAGCCAGAACCTCCTGACCCAGGGTCCAGCCTGGGGCGGGTCTCTGCGCTTCTCAGCAAGAGGGTCTCGGGGAGTCCCCTGGGAGAGCTCAGGGGTGCCTGCCGGCCGAGGGCACCACCGGGAGGTACTCTGAGCGGCTGGAGGCAGAGCCTGCGGCCTTGGTGGCCCGGGCGGTGTGGGCTCCCTGGCCCCGCTGGCAGGATGGGGTCCTGGGCCTGTCTGCCCCCCGGGACGCCGCCGTCAGAGCTGGCCTGAGGGGGCGTGGGGGCGCGGCGTCTGCCACGGGCACAGGCAAGGGAAGGTCATGCCCGGGGCTCCACCCGCCCCGCCGCCAGTCACCACGGCCAGGCTCCATCCGCTGCAGTCACTGCCAGGAGGGGCCTGTGTCCCCCGGCCCGGCACAGCCAGGAGGTGCTTCTGCGTCAGCGCCCCTGGCCGGCCGTGGGCCTGAAGTGGCAGTGCTCCCGGGAAGGCCACAGAAGTGCTCCCGGGAGGCCACGGGCTGCGCCGCTTGCTGGTTCTCTCATTTAGATTCAGCTCCATTCACTCCTCCGTTTGTTCGGATGCACCTGTCCCACGAGCGCACGGGGCCCTTCCTGGGGCTGAGCAGGTCCCCACCCTCTGGAGCTCACTGGGGTTTGGGGGACAGACTGTTTGCACAGCAGTGGGGAGGGGAAGATTTGGGGGGCACTGGGGACCATGGGGACCCTGACCAGGCGTGTCCTCAGGAGGCCTGAAGCCACACTCCAGACCCCGCTCGCTGGGCCCCAGCAGGGGCGGACGCAGCACGTTCTGAAGATGGGGGCCCGTCCTGCGGGCTGCACGTCGGCACTGTCCCATCCCTTGGGCCACCTCACGGGGGCTCAGCCCTTTGAAGCCCACGTTCACAGCAGCCTTAGTGACAGAGGCCAGGGGTGACCACAGACAGACGAATGGATGGACATGGTCCATCCGCACCCTGGACTGCACTCAGCCCTGACGGGGAGGGACACTGTGACACCGGCCACACCGTGGACGGACCCGGGGCCGTGATGCTCACGTGTGACCCACTCTCGCGAGGCCCCTGGGGTCTCCAGGTTCCCGGAGACAGAGAGTGTTGGGCGCCGGGGCTGGGGGAGGGGCTGGGGTCCCTGTTTCACGGGGACGGGATTTCCGTTTGGGAAGATGGAAAGTTCTGGAGACGGAGGGTGGGGATGGCTGCACAACAACATGAATGTGCTTAGGGCTCCTGAGCTGCACACTTAAAAGTGGATAATGGTACTTTTTATTTTGTGTGCATCTCACCAGTTTTTTTTAAAAAGTTTGTGAGTCTGCCCCCCAAAGGAAACTATGGTCGCTGAACATCGGGTGTTGCTGGGGGGCCCTTGTGGACTGACGACTGCCCGCCTCCCTCTTGGGCGCCATCTCTGAGCCTCGTGAGGACCCCCTTTTCTCCCTGAGAGCGAGAAGTGGGAAGCCTGCCCCTGTGACTGTACTCAGTGCTGCTGAAATCCACACACACAAATGGTTGAGATGGTAAATGCAACGTTAGGTGGATTTTACCACAATCGAGAGAGAGAGCGAGAGAGGAGGCCGGGCCGGGCCACCCCACCTCCCGCCGCTGAGGCTGGCAGACAGGGAAGGAAGGAACCCGCTCGGGATCACACCGGAGGAGCTGGCTGCCAGGCTCCAGATCAGGAGAGGCCGGGGACGTGTGTCCAGCCAGCCGAGCTGGGGCTTCTTTCTTTCTCCTTCAGCAAATACTTGCTGAGCTTGACCGCGCTGTGCCCGCAGGGAGTGCTCACTCCACCCACCTGCCCAGAACCCAGGACCGACCCAGGGGCTGCCTGGGGGTGGGGGCCAGGTGGCCACTCTTGGCATTGAGGACCTGCCTCGGGGGAGGCCCGGCACAAACCACAGCCTTTGTTGTCGCATTGCTACGGATTACTGGGCCACTGCTTCCCCGAACTGATGTCCTCCCCATGGATGACAAAGGCCAGTGTGCCGGCCTCTGGGGCTAATCCAGGACCCACAGCAGCCCAGGGCGCAGGCAGTTCCGGGTTCCCTGGGGAGCCCTGAGTCACAGGCTGCGGCCCCACAGGGGTCACAGGCCCATGAACTTGGCACTAGGATGGCGAAAGTCACATCTACTCACAGACAAGGAAAATACCGTCTCCATCCCCTCCTCCCTGGGAAAACAATGGCCTGGTTCATCTGTGCCTTTGGGGACATGCCCCACGTTGGAGAGGCCAGGCCCTCGGGCAGAGGAGGGGAAACATGACTCAGAACCACAGGCAAACGCCAGGCCACCCAACGTTGACCAAGTGCCTCTGTAGCCACTGCTCGTGCCTTGGTCAAGGAGGGGCTGGGGCCTGGGGGTCAGCAGCTGGGCCAAGGGGCTCCAGGCGCCCCGCTCTGAAAGGCCCCACGCAAGGGGCTGGGCTTTTGCCCTTCTTGTGAACTCGGGCCCCTCTGGGTAGCAACCTCCAGTCCGGAGCCAGGCCTCCAAGACGGGGTTGGGCAGGGACGCCTCCACGCACCATCCCTGGGGCTGGGTTGCCCAGGGCCACTGCTGAGGGCACTTTTGGGCCCACGTGGGAGGGCACAAGAGACAGGCTGTCCCATGTCCCTCCAGCCCGAGGGCCTTGGGGCCTCCGGCGGTCACCTGCCCCACGAGGACGTTCTCACACTGGCACCATCGTCCTGTCCCACAGACGCATGCCGGGGGCGGCCCTGCCCCTGGACATCACAACTCGAAGGGGAAGATGGCGGTGGCCACACCAGTGGCGAGCGGGGCGTCAGGTCACCGGCACCCTGTGGTGCTGCGCCCGGCAGGGGCACTGGTCCTGCCCCAAGCACCCCCAGCAGGGGTGGGGATCAGCCCCGCGTGGGTCAGCAACCTCCGTGGGGGGCACCCTGGCGGCAGGAGGGAGGCCATCAGCCCGCTGGCAGTCTCATGCCCCCACCCCACAGTCTCCCGTGACCAGGCCCTCCCCAGCCCTCTCCACGCGCTCAGGGGCAGGAAAGTCTCGTGGCCGCCAGAGCAAGGCTGGGGTTTGCGTAAGCGGGAGGAGGGGCAGACGTGGCCGGCCCAGCCTGCCTTCGTCCAGCCCTGGCTCTGCCTGGGCCCCAAAAGGAATGCTGGGGGTCCCAGCTGGTCCAAGAAAGGCCAGTGCCCTCCGACATCAGGTCGTGGCGTCTGGGGTCCCAACAGCCCTGCCTCCAGCCCGACCAGCTGAAGCCAGGAGGTCCTGTCGGAGGAATGAGCTCTCTTTCTTGCGCCCATCCCCACCTCCCGGCCATCTGGGGCCACCTGGAGGGGGCAGACCTTGCCCGCGACAGTCCCTCCCAGCAGGGACTTAGGGCGGTGACGGGGCTGCTGTCCCGCTATGGCCCCCTCTCCCCAGCAAACCGTGAAGCTGAGCCCCAGGACAGCATGGGGTTTGCTCCGCCCAGGCCCCCATTGCCGGGCAGGGATGGTGATTTGCAGGGACAGGTCAAGGTCAGGGCGTGGCACACAGGTTCCCACTGCCCTGAACACATTTCCACCAACTGAGCAAGAGCAGAGGATGGTCTACATCCAGGGATGCGCCTTCAGGTGGAGGCCCCGGCTGGCGACTCTGTGTCCAGAAATTCGGTGGCTTCCTGGCTCTGGGGAGTGTCTGCTTTTTTTTTTTAAATGTTTATTTTTGAGAGAGAGACAGAGCATGAGCGGGGGAGGGCTAAAGAGGGGGACACAGAATCTGAAGCAGGATCCAGGCTCCAAGCTGTCAGCACAGAGCCCAGTGTGGGGCTTGAACCCACGAACCGTAAGATCATGACCTGAGCTGAAGTTGGACGCTTAACCGACTGAGCGACCCAGGTGCCACAAGCGTCCGTGCTTTTTTAAAAAAAGCATCATAAGCAGAAGCTGGAAAAATTCAAAGACTGTGTCCCCCCCACCAAAGGCTCCCTGGTGTGCATGTGGGGACACACCGAGGTGCAGACCCAAGACGGGAACAAGCCTTCTCACTGAGCCCCCACCGCCAGCCCCCTGCGCGCCACATCCAGGCTTCCAGCCCCACCACGACTCGGGATTTGGCGGAGAGGCCGAGGATCCGCCGTGGATCCGCCGTGGATCGGGACTCCTGTGGGTCCCACCCTCATCGTGTGCATCTGGTGCACCCACGTGACTGCCATGCAAGGTTCCTCGAAAGCAAGCAGCCGGTGTCCCAAGGAGGCGCTTTGCCTGCACACGGCCCCGGGCAGGAGCGGTATCTGCAGGGCCCTGAGTTCAAACCAAGCCGGATCCCAGACACGATGGCACAGCCTGTGTGTCTCAGCCCTCAAGCTGACGCCCCCCACCCCCCCAGCGTGTGACCCTGAGCGGCAACCCCAACCCCCAGGGCCTGTCCCCTCCCACGGCCTGCTCTTTGTGAGAGCGCCCCACAGGCCAGGCCAGGCCGCAGGGGTCCCCTTGAGCCCCCGCCCCCTCTCAGAGATCGGCTAGACCCCAGCCAGGCGGGGCCGCTGTCCCCTTGCACTCTGAAAAGACACTGAGCGACGACGTATCGGTGCAGCGGGATGGAATGTGCTGGAACCACCACTTGCTGGGGCTGTCCCATCCCTGTCCCCAGGACCGGTGCCCACATTCCCCACACAGTGGGGCAGAGGCCACACCGATGCTGCTTGTTGTTTGCCTACAGGGCTGGCCAGGCTGCCTTATTTAGTTATGATATTTATGGGGTTTTAATGAAGCCTCATCCAATGACGCAGCCACCAGTCAGCACCGGGGCGGGGAGACAGGGACACAGAGAGGAGGGGAGACAGAGACACAGGAGGGGAGACAGAGACACAGAGAGGAGGGGAGACAGGGACACAGCGGGGAGACAGAGACACAGAGAGGAGGGGAGACAGGGACACAGGGGGAGACAGGGACACAGAGAGGAGGGGAGACAGGGACACGGGGGGAGACAGGGACACAGAGAGGAGGGGAGACAGAGACACAGGAGGGGAGACAGAGACACAGAGAGGAGGGGAGACAGAGACACGGGGGGAGACAGAGACACAGAGAGGAGGGGAGACAGGGACACAGCGGGGAGACAGGGACACAGAGAGGAGGGGAGCCAGGGACACAGAGAGGCGGGAGGATGAAGCCCACGGGGCTTTGCAGGCTGGCAGCTGATGGGGGCGGGGGGAGTAGAGGCCACAGGGGCCTTCTGGCCTCTCTCAGCCTCATCCTGCATCAGGCTCCTGGGCTGTGGAGGTCGGAGTTCAGAGGTCCGAGGTCGGCAGCAGTGCCCGCTGGCCAAGATGTGTATCCATGTGTCATAAAGTCAGCAACCAGGCAGTGCCATGGACCAGAGCTCCCAGAATTTTCTCCTCCCCCTCCCCTGCAACCACCAGGCTGGTGGGGGGGGTCAAACATGCAGAGGCTCCCCCACCAGCTCAGGTGACGACCCCGCTGGAGGGTCTGCTCAAGGGGACACGTCAAGGTCTGAGAGCTGGGCTCACCCCCCCTTCTTCCTCAAGAAGACCCTGGAATCCCCCCCACAAACAACTGAAACGGGGCCTCAATCACATGCACCCCCAGTGTTCACAAGGGCCTAGGGGTGAGGACGCCCCGGGGGCATCGATGGACGAACAGATTAACCAAATGTAGCGCCTCCACACAGAGGAAGATTATCCCGCCTCTGTAAGGGGGACATTCTGACACCTGCTGCCACGTGGATGGGCCTGGGGGACGTGAGATAGGGACGCGGTCGGACACGCAAGGACAAATACCGTGTGGTCCGCCCCCGGGAGGTGTCTGGAGTCGCCAGATTCACGGAGACAGAAAGTAGGAGGGTGGGGTCGGCGCACGGGCCTGTGAACGTGCTTAAGGCCACCGAGCTGTGCGCTTACACACGGGTAACATGACACGTTTTGTGTGTACTTTACCATAATTAATACTTTCAATGAGGAACTGAAGTGATAATGGGGATAGTATCCCAACAGGAAAAGACAAAAGGCCTCGGAAGGGAGGGACGCAGAGAGAGCCAAGCAAGGCTGGAAAGCCGGGAGCCTGGGCCCAACGGTCAACCACGGCGTCAACCACGGCGTCAACCACGGCGTCGGGAGGGGCTGGCGGGCTGACCGGGAATGGCTCCCCCGTGTGGACTCGCGTGAGAATGCGTCAGTCAGCTGAGTCCCATCTCACGGAAAGGGGGACCGGGCTGGGCTCCTCCCCTACCTGGCGGCAGACCAGGCAGTGGTCTGGCCAAAAGAAAGGGTGTTTGAACCTTGTTTTGTTTTGTTTTCTTTAATTTTTTTTAACATTTATTTGTTTTTGAGACAGAGAGAGAGACAGAGAACGAGCTGGGGAGGGTCAGAGTGAGAGGGAGACACAGACTCTGAAGCAGCTCCAGGCTCCGAGCTGTCAGCACAGAGCCCGACGCGGGGCTCGAACCCACAAACCGTGAGATCACGACCTGAGCCGAAGTCAGCCGCCCAACCGACCGAGCCCCCCCAGGCTCCCCGTTTGAACCTTGTTTTATACAAGGGCGCCTGGGCGAACTGGGGGCCTGGGTGACTCGGTTGGTTAAATGTCCAACTTCAGCTCAGGCCAGGATCGCACATTTCAGGAATTCAAGCCCCGCGTCAGGCTCTGTGCTAACAGCTGGGAGCCTGGAGCCTGCTTCGCGGAGTCTGTGTGTGTCTCCCTCTCCCTGCCTCTGCCCTGCTCGCACGCTCTCTCTCTCTCTCTCTCTCAAAAATAAACATTAAACAATGATAATCCCAGTAGAGCTGTCACTCAAACATGAAGACACAGAACCGTCCTCGGGGTCTTGAGCCTCCGAGGTCTTGCTGCAGACACCTGTGTGGCTGCGGCCAGATGCCCTCTCTCACCACGCCACCCCCATCCCCGTCTGTGCAGGGCCCCCAGAGCCCCGTGCATCAGGCAGCACCGACAGGCACCCGGCAGGGCCGGAGCCGCCCCGACACGGAGGAGGGGGTGACGGTGCGGCCCCGGCCCTGCCCCCAGGAGGGACCTGTACCCAACTGCAGCGGGGGCCACAGGGCCACAGCACTTGCCGCTCTCCCGGGAGGCTTTATCCAGCTTCTGGGTAAACCAGGCCAGCGCCCCACCGCGCCCGGGGAGGGCAGAGTGCTCTCCGTGGCTGGTGAATTTCTGCAGCCAGGAGCTCGGCCCACCACCCCGCTGACAGGTCTAAAGGGCCCAGAGATGCCTGCAGTTTGGCCAAGTTCTGCTCTTTGGGATCTCGTCTTGTTTGGGCCCTGACTTCATGGACAGGAGACCACGGTGAACACCAGTGTCCAAGTACAGGATGCCGCCCCCCCCCAGACCCTTCCTGGCGTCCTTCCCGGGGGGTGTGTGTGTCAGGGAGGCTGGCACTCCCAGGGGTCACCCTACAAGTTCTCAGCCCGTGGTGGGAGCGGATGCTGTTAACTGTAGGGGTGGGCAGTGGGGGGGGGGGGGACAGAAGGGGCAGCATCCAGGCTCCCCGGGGAGGGGCATGGCGGTCGCTTGGCACACTGCCCGCTCTGCAGATCTGAGCCCTGTCTGTGTCCCTGGGCAGGCCGGGAGCCACCCTCCGCCGTGCAGGAAACAGGACGGTGGCTGGCTAGCTGGCTGACCCTGGACACAGACACGCAAGCTGCAGAAAGTAGCTGGTTCCTGGCCCCGGGCAGCCCAGTGACGGCCCAGCTGGGAGGACCCCGCTGGCCTCGGGCTACTAGGAGCAGCCAGCAACCTGGGGCCTCACGAAATAAGCCAACTGGGGCTTGAGAAGATTGGAGGTGAAAATGCCCGTGTTATCCGCTGACAGTGCAGGGGGAGGGGACCTGCCTCGGTGGGCCCGGGAGGGGCAGGAATTGTGCTCAGGAAGCATTTCAGGCCACGACGGGGCGGGTGTTTCAGCCCAGCCGGGGCCGGCGTCTCTGGGGGGCAGCGCAGGGGGGATGTGCCAGCCCTGAGGTCACAGGCCATTTCCCCCGACTTGCCACCTGTGATTGCCACGCAGATTAAGCAGTTTTGCCCTAGGCCCAGGGCGCTAAGCTGGTGCTTACTCCCCCTCATCCCTTCCGGCTTTTCAGGAGGTGGGTTCTCGTTGGAAATGTAAGCGACAGTCCCCGAAACCCCACAGCGCTCTCTAAGCTTCCCACGCTGCGTACCCAGCCTTCCCTCCCCACGTCGTCCTGGGGCATCAGCCTGTGAGTGTCCTAGGGCCGCTGTGACACAGTCCCACAGATGGGGCTCACACCACACATGGTCACCATCCCCCGTCCTGGAGGCTGGAGCCCGAGGTCCGGGCGGGGGCAGGGCCGGGCACCCCCAGGCCTCTCTCCTGCGTGTGGACGGCCGTGTTCCCCGTGTCCTCACGGGGCCGTCCCTCCGTGCGTGTCTGTGTCCTGATCCCCTCTTCTTACAAGGACCCGGGTCACAGGGGATCAGGGCCTGTATTTTTACTTTGTTACATTGTCTTTTTTCAAACGTAATTTAAAGTGTATCACAGTCAAATGTATCCACTTTGACTTGGATAATGGCTTGTGACTTTAAACTTGATTGGGTCCTTCTCTACCCTGAGATCATAAATACGCCTTTATTTTTCTCCTGAAAGTTTGAAAGTTCTGTTGCTCACCTCTAATTATTTAACCCACTTGGTCACTCATTTTAGTTTGGGTGTGGAGCACTAATCTCAGCTTCTGCACACAGGGCACCGACCACGGCCCTGGCATCACCCCGCGGGTCCATCTGTCCATCTGCCTGCCCCACCCCCGGTCCACGTGCAGACGGATGAAACCACCTCCCATGGGAAACTCTGTACAGATCAGGAAGGGAGTTTCACTGGATTTACACAGCCACTTGCCGAGAGTTGACCTCATTCTGCAAAACCAAGTCTTCCCGTTCCTGCGTGCCCTCCCGTAACGCAGAGTAATTTTCTCAGAACGGCCAGGATTTGGCGTCTGATTCTCTTAGGAATCTACACAGGGTCTCTGGCTGCCATACATGAGATAATCTTCTATTACTTGGTTTTGCTTTTTTTTTGTCATTAACTTTGTATCCAACAATGTTGCTCAATGTCCCTGAGCTCTCCAACCCAAAAATAGAGCCACGAGTGAAGATATCTTTAAATCAGGACAGTTTAATCTCTTTCTAACCCTGGTATTTATTATTTCTTTTTTCTTGTTGTATCATTTTGGCCAGAGCCTGCAGGACCCCCCAGACTGGGGGCAGGAGCGGCGGACGCCTCCTTGACTCCTTGACTCTCATGGGGATGATGTGAAGGTCCCAGCACCAAACCCGATGCCCGTTGCCGCTTTTTGACAGACTCCCCCTGACAGGTTAAGAATGTTGCCTTGTGGTCTTGGTCTGTGGTTTTTAAACCGGGCAAGACAAGCTGCTTACTTTTGTCAGATGCTGTTTCTGCATGGCCTAAGAAGAGCACAAGGTTTTTCTCCTCAAATCTGTGGCTGTGGAAATCACGGCGGCTCCTGGGGGTGGCTGGCTCCCCCTTCCGCTCCCCTAGGGGCATTGCACCTCCCAGCCCCTGCCGCGGCGAAGAGCCACCCGGTGGCCGTCCGTCCGGGGACTGCACACGTGGCAGGGCCCTCCGCCATCTCGAGCCCCCGGGTCCTGGGTGAGAACATGAGCCCCGAATGACCAAACACCAAAGTGCTCTGGCTTCGTAAACAGCGCCCCCATCTGAGTGCCGGAACCAATTGAAAAATAAGCACAGGGGCTCAGCTCATGCGAGGCCGTGCCTAATTCTGCGGATTGTAAGCTCGAAGGCTCGGCCCGGACTGCTTGTGGGTAAGTTTGTGGCTTCCGCCTTGTAATTAAACAGTCTTCCGGTCGCTGGCGGCGCTGAGCTGGACCAGCCCCCTCCGTGGAGAAGCAGAGCACAGGGTGGAGGTGGGACTCTCCCTGGGGCAGAGTGCGTGGGGGCGGCAGCGGCCTGAGCGAAGGGGACGGGCTGCGCGGAAAGGGGTGTCGCAGCAGAGAAGGCACACGGCCCTCGCAGCGGCTCATTTCCACCCCGGAGTCGGCCGCACCGACGTGCCCTCGGGTGCCTGGCGACGCGGCGACGCGGCGCCCTCTCCTTGGGCTGCTCTCCTGCAACCTGGCGTCGCCCTGGTATCAGCCACCTGTCCTGGCGCCCGGGGTCGTCGGGGGGCGTGGTGCCCTCAAGGCCTCCTTGTTCCGCCCGTGTCCCGCCCGGCTTGTCTGGCCTTGGTCATGCACGTGGCCTGTGCAGCAAATGGGACACAGGGGACCCCCCGGACCGCCCGGCTGGGCCAGCGGGGTGAGGTCTGTTGGGGGAAGGGTGGCGCCTGTCCTGGGGAGCCCTCCCCGAGAACGGGGCCAAGTTGGGTCCGGGAATGCGCGATGGAGAACATCTGAGGCCCAGTCCCTGTCGTCGGCTGTGCTCGCAGGCTGGGGGGGCTGCGGGGGGGGGGGNCGGGGGGCGGCCCTGCCTGGGGTCAGAGGGCAGGTCATCCAAGGTGGTGCTCAGCCCGGAGGAGGACAGACAAGGTGGGGACGCCCAGATGGGAGGCTGGAATCTGCCTTGTTCTGGCTTCCCCCGCACGGCCGTGGGGCGCCCACCCTGGGGTCTCCACAGGAGCTTCTCCCCAAAAAGAACCCGGGCCTGGGCAGGTGAGAAGCACCTATGGGGCAGGCTCCGGCCAGGTGGGCCATCCTCACCCCAGAGCACTTCAGTGTAGACTGGGGGCTGGGAAGAGTGTGGAAGGGAAGGGAGAGGTGGGGAGGGGCACAGTCAAGGCACTGGTCCCCTGGGCAGAGGGGCAGGGGTGTGGGCCTCAGGGCAAACCCCTCAGAGCCCTCATCTAAATAGTGGGAGCGGAACAATGGGCTGGTAAGAAGGGAGGTGAACCCCAAAGTCCTCCAGGTCGGGCGGGGCTGGTGCAGGGGCGTGTGGGCTGTGCCCCATTCCCCAGACAGTTGGGGGGTCTGAGGGGGCCCCTGCTTCCTCGAGTGGGGGTGGGCAGCAGGCTTAGCAGCCATCTGCAATGGTCATCAAATTATTTTTAAGCCAAAAACCTCTTTCCAAACAAATCTTCATGGAAACCACCACGTGTCAGAGAGAAGACCCTTCTTGTCCTGCTTAACTTGGGGGTGTGGGGGTGCCGCCGCGGAAAGCAACAGGGCCCGGTCTCCCCCTCGCATGCCGCTGGCCACCCCGAGTCCCCATCCCGCAGCCGCGGAGCCCAGAGGTGGATGTGGACGCCGGCCCAAAGCTGACGCCTCTTCCTGGCTTCCGGGGCCACGAGCGCTGCCCCGTTCTTGCCCCACAGCTGACCCGGCCCGTGCTGGGGCCGCCGGCCGCACGGGCACAGCCCGGGGAGCAGCGTGGGCAGGGGCTCCGCACCGCGTCAACGAAACACCCCGCATGCTAGGAAATTTCTGGAGCCCAAGGCCCCCGTGGCCCTGCGGGGGGCCCTGGAACAGGCGAGAGCCACCGGGTGGGCGCACTGACCACCTTACAGAGGGCTGGTCCTGAAGCGCCCAGGACCCTGCTTGCCCGCGAGGCAGAGACGGGGAGACCCTGTCCTCCTGGCAAAGCTTCAGCCCTAGGAGGCCACTGGTGGCTCCAAGGCCAGCCCAGTCCATCTGACCACCTAGGACGTCCACAGGTCTTGGCCAGGGACGCTGTGGGCCCCTGAGGTCACCAGAAGGGGCCGTGTAGGGGCTTCTGGGTCCTCCCGGGCCAAGGGGGCGTTGGACAGACCCCTAGGTCCCAGGCCCCAGGTGCTGCTGATGTGCTGACCCACCCTGACGGGCCATCAGAGCCCTCCCCAGTGTCAGGTGGGGGCTTGTGGGGGAGGGCTGAGTCCTCAGCCCAGCTCCTCAGGGGGCAATGATTGCAGAGAAATTGGGGATCTGGGTCCCCCCCGGTGCAAGCCCTCACTGCCCTCGGCACTGCAGAGCCTGATGCACGTATTCACCCTCCCTGAGACTCTCCATTCAGTCAGGTGTGAAATGTGGCAGAGAATCCCAGGGGAGGACGAGATGTGGGCCCCGGGAGACATCGGCACAGGCCCTTAGGTTTCTGGGAGGGATGCTCACAGGTCAAATGGCTCCACTCGGGGGTCCTCTGCCCTAGGACCCAGGGCTCCCATCCCTCGCCACCTGGTCAGGCTGGGGGTCAGCTGGCTCGGGAGAACAGACCCTCGCTCCTCACCCAACCTTGGAGCTCTGGCTCGGGCCCAGCAGTCTCCACAGCCACCCGGAGGGAGACCGCCAGCCCCCCACTCTCGGTCATTAAGGGACCGGAGGAGACCCTTCCCTAAAATTCCCATTTTGGCAGCTCAGCTCGCAAAACAGCTCCCCAAACGCACGCAGACAAGGACACGTGGAGGCGCACATGCACGCACACACACGACACCGGCTGCCCGCCTGGGTCCACAGAACCATCCAGAACTTCCTCGAGTGGGTCTGAGAGTCTGGCGCATCACAGTGGCTGGAAGAGACCCGGAAGGGCACCTTCTGCCCAAGAGCTGGTGCGTGGCCCCTGGCCCAGGACCGTCAGCTTTGCCGGCGCAGACACCGAGGGTGAAGCACATTCCAAATGCACATGCGCACACACGTGTGCACGTGACACACTCACACCCAAGTCCCGTCCGCAGACATGTGCACACACCCAGTGCACCCACGTGCCCTGGGCTGTTGGGCCCCCTGAGAACCCTGTTTCAAGACGTCGGGGGTGGAAGTCGTCCTGGACTATGATGGCCCAGAAAGAGCTTTGGTCATCCTGAGGGCAGGACGGGGAGGGACAGGCTTTCTGGACACACGCACGACAGCCATCTGGACACTCACACCGACCAAACACACAAGCGCAGCGTCTGCCCAAGTTTATTGTGGAAAAAGCAAAGAACTGAACAAAGACTCAGAAAATAAATATCTGCAGAGAGGAAGCCAGCTTAGAAGGTGAGGAAGCCCAGGGGGTCAGCAGGAGGCGAGGGGGGTGCGTGGGGNCCGTGTCCTGGCACAAGCAGCTCTCGATGTGGGTGTAGGTGTGCCTCCGCGAGCCGCCGTGGGGACAGTGCAGCACCACCTCCCGCTGGCTGGTGCGCTCCTCCTTACAGCAGGAGCACTTGTGGTCCAGGGCCTGGGCCTCCGCTGAGTACCTGCGGGCGGCCGGGAGTGAGGAGCCGCCCCCCAGGGCGAGGAGCCCCCCCCCCCCCCCCCACCCAGGCCTGGGACTCACAGGGCAAAGGTGCCACAGGACCCAGAGCAGTAGTTCATTGTGACTCTGTTGGTGCAGCCGTCGAAGGAAATCTCCCGGGTGACAGGGATGGTGGCGCAGAAGGTCGTGGTGTCGTTGCGAGGGGTGCCTGCCGAGAGGGCGGTGGAGGCTCTGGGGGGGGGTCTCCGCACCCCGGGGGCCTGCGGGCTCTCCCTCCCGGCTTCCTCTCCCTTCCTGTCCCCTGTCCCCCCCCTCCCCCCAGGCTGCACCGGGAGCCGCCGGCCGCCAGCCGGTACTCACATTTCTTGCAGCAGCCATTGGGCATGACAGTGATGGTGCCCTGGAGGGAAGGAGAAGCGTCTGGGACTCCCGGCCCATCCCCCAGCGATGAGCAACCCCCTCCTGCCACGGGGTGGGAAGGGGCAGGTCCCGAAGGAAGGGCTCAAGCCAGAGACCCCTGGCCCAGCACTGGGGACCCGCTTACCGGGATGCAGATGCTGGGGTCAAAGTCGGGGCAGGTGATGTTGGAGACAGAAGAAATGAGCTGGTTTTGAAGTTTCATGCAGCTGAAGAAGGTGCAGTTATTCTTGGGGTCATGCTTTATGTCCCCGGGCTGCAGGGCACAGGACAGTCTGGTGAGACCCACCCAGGAAGACAGACAGACGCCCGGCAGGTTTCCAGCCACCCGGCCACGTGCACGGGAGGTCCAGCCTGCAGCCCCAGAGCCACCAGCCTGCAGGCCACAGACACGTCCACGCCCTGACCCCCCGCACTTGCAGATCTCGGGATGAGACCAGCCTGGATTACATGGCGGTGCCAAATCCGGTGATACGTGTACTTAGAAGAGGGGCCACAGGAAGGTGAGCCAGAGACTGGGGGCCGCAGCCACAAGCCCAGGGCCGCCCTGAGCCCCAGCAGCTGAAGAAGCAGGAAGGCCTGTCTCCCAGACCCTTCGAAGGGAGCTCGGCCCTGCGACACCCGGATCTCGACTCGGCTCCAGACGGAACCAGTCACTGCTGGTGTCTCCAGCCCTAGTCTGCGGTCATGGCCACCCCAGGACACCGGTGCAGCCATGCCCGGCCCTGGGGAGACCCAGCTGGGGGCAGCGGGAGGTGGCGGTATGTGAACAGGCCCCTCGCTCACCTTTAGGATGATGGGTTCCCTGTGGGGCCTGTTGATGATGCAGTGGGTCTGCTCGCACTTCTTACAGCACTCGCCCGGGGCCTCGGCCAGCTCAAAGCCCTGAGGTGCACACGCGGGTTGGTGCGGGAGGTGGGGGCAGGAGAATGCGGGGTGGTGCGCGCTCCNGTTGAGCTGCGTGCTGTTGTTCATGTTCTCGGTGCACACACAGTCCTGGCACTTGGAGGAGTAAACTGGCGACCCCGGCTGAGGGCACAGAGAGGGGCAGGTGAGGTGGGGCTGCCGCCCACCGCGGTGGCCCTGGAGCGGGCACCCTCCCCGGCGCCCTGCCCGGGCTCACCTGGTACTCGGCATTCTTGTGAACGCACACGCCCTTGGGCACTGGGAGGAAGAGAATGGGACGTGGGTCAGGCTGGACGGCGTGGACACACCTGGGCCCAGGGTGAGTGTGGCCGCCCTGTGGGGTGACCCCATGGGGGGTTCTCAGCCCCGCCTCCAGGCCCCACTAACCGCAGGTGTAGGTGGGACAGCACTTCCCGGGTCTGATCTCGCTCTTCACTTCAAATCCCAGTGAGCACTTGGGCGGCTTCACCTGGCACAGGCTGGTATTGCACTCTGGGGGGGGGAGAGACGCAGGGAAGGGAAGGGCCTGCGGGCATCCGCCTGCTCCAACACCCATGCTCAGGTGGACGCGCCCTGAAGGCCCCCAGCTCAGCAAGGAGGTGAAAACACCTTCGGGGGCTGCCGGGTGACTCCTGAGCCCCTGTCCCCAGCCCCGCCCCCTCCCCGGGGGGCCTTACTGCAGGATGTGATGTTGCAGCAGGTGTCTGTGGGGTTGACCTCCGTGACGGGATAGGTGCCATCCTCCGTGCACGAGAGCGGCTCCTGGCTGCAAATCTTGGGCTTGCAGACAATGCCGCTCCCGCCCTCCAGGCAGACACAGTTCTTGCAGTCGAACTCAAAGTGCTCCCCAAACTGCATACAGGAAGTACGTGGGCAGGGGAGTCACGGTGCCACACGGGTGAGGCAGGCTGGCGCTGGAGACGCCCTGCCAGGGCCACGCCGCGGCACATCCACAGTCGGCCGGAAGGTCCCCGGAAACCTGTGCCCCCCCCACCTCCCAGCACACGGGGCTGGCTCACTCAGTGCCTCGGCGGATCTGGCACACGGCAATCGCACCACACGTGTGTGTGGGGCCCCCAGACTAGAGCTAAGGTATCAACCACATGTAGGAGACAGGACAACACTGCCGGCCAGGATGTCATCTCAGGTTTAGACAGAGCTTCAGATGGCCCAAGGGTGAGTGGCATGAAGGTGCAGATGGACACATGGGCCAGCGAGCGGGTGGATGGATGCATGGGCGGGTGGAAGGAGGGAGGGAGATGGATGGGTGGGTAAGTGAATGCGCGTGGGTGCAGAGAGACCCCTGCTGGCTCAGCCTTCTGGGGTGTAAATGACATGACTCAGGGTTTAGGAGACTCCCAGCTGCTTCTGTGCAACCCACCCTGGCCCCCCAAATTCCAGGCTTGTGGGTGAATCCCTCCCCGGCACCAAGAAGAAGGGCCCACCTTTCTCGGCACGTTGTCAGGTCCCACACAGCCTAGGGAGGGAGAGGAAACAAATCATGTCAGCGGAGTCCCAGTGCCGTGGGCTGGGGCGGGCTTCACGGAGGCAGTGTGGGCGGGCAGCATACCACAGAAGTCCATGCAGACATCGAATCCTGGGGCGTAGTTCATGGTGCCCTCAGGACAGAAGCAGCCTTCCACCAGGGTGATGTTCTTCTCTGGGGGCCTGGGGGTGAGAAGGCATGGTGAGATGGGCCTGTGCTCAGGCTGGAGAGCAGGTACGCTGGACCCCAAGGCCCGCCACCCCTGCGCGTATTCCGGCAACCAACCTAGACTTGCAGGTGGGCTCCTCTGAAGGGCCACAGGCCCGATACTCCCTGTGAGGCGGGCACGTCACCGCTGCAGGAAGGAACAACGATCAGAGGAGCTGGAGCGAAGGAGGAGCCTGGCGAGTGACATTCCTGCCCAGCCCCCCGCTGAGCTCCTGCT
>NW_027531292.1:397526-413068 GCF_008692635.1 Crocuta crocuta
CCTGCCCTTCTTCCCACCCCACAGCCCAGCCCAGCTCTCCCTGTAGCCAGGCCCTCCCTCCCCCAGCAGAGCCCAGAGACCCCATCCAGCCCACGGGACCACAGGTCGGGGGCAGGGGCAGGCAGGCACGCACAGCAGACCCCATTGGTGCGGTTCCGCCAGTCGATACACAACCCCTCCTGGGCACAGATGGTTGCATAGATCTGCAGGCTGGCACACTCCAGCCCCGAGCCGGGTACGAAGCAGCTGTCGAACACGCAGGCGTCGTAGTAGTGCTGGGGGGGTACCACGTTGTGGCACGGGGCAAACAGGCTGTGAGGGAGGACGCGGGGGTCAGGCTCCGGCCGGCCCTCCCCACCTCCCCCATGCTCCCCACCAGCCCAGCACCTCCACCCGGCCGCCCTCCCGGGGCCCGGCTCAACCTGCATCCCACTGAACAGGTGCCTGTGGGCCGTCTGAGGAGGCCGGAGAGCAAAGGGCCGCCTTGGGGAAGGGGTGGCCGGCTCTGCGGCCCGAGGGCACCCGGAGGTGGAGGCTGCCGGCTGCCGGGACCCCCTCCAGCGGCCTCAGCCCGCACACCTCAGGGAACCAGGCACTGGCTCCCCATGGATGTCATCTCCTCCCTGTCTCGGCCCAGGTCTGCCTGCCTGACATCAGCCTTGAATGCCAGCTCGGTCCCAGCTCAGCTGTCCTCCCTAAGGCCCCCAGCATGGCCGACCCCGCCAGGGCACAGGGACGTGTGACAACAGGAGCCCCAGCCCCGGGCCCTCCGAGACCCAGCACCTGCTCGTGGCGCCCTGACCTCGCTCTGACACCCCAGACATGCTCAGCGTCCGGCCTCTTTGCAGAGTGAGGGTGAGGCACGGAGGGAGGCCGCTCCCTGAGCCCCTGCCCCTCACGGGTGACGGGCAGTGGCCAGGCCGGGGGTACCTGTCTTTGATGAGCTCGCAGAGAGGAGAAGCACAGTCCTTGTGTGTGGGGCGGCCCACGGACGGTGTGCTGGCCGGGGCCTTGGTGGGGACGGCGGTGTGGGGACAGTGCGGCTTGGAGGGGTCGTTCACCAACCACTGGTCGGCTGAGACCTCGCAATTGGAAATGACCTCCCCGCTGGGCAGCATGCAGTCGTCGGCGGTGGTGTTGGTGCACGTGCCTGCGTCGGTGAGGAGGCCCACGCTGAACCGGCCCAGACCACCCACGCCGAGCAGCACACGGCCCCTGGGCCGGCCCCGCCACCCCGGCGACCATCAGGCCGGGGTCCAGGGCACAAACTAGACAAGACTCCTGCCGGCTCGTTCCCACGGGGGCCGATCCCGGCCTGGCGGTCACGGAGCCCGGAGCGGAGGAGCCAGAGAGCCAGCACGCTGCCGGCTGGTGTTTACCCCAGGCCAACCCCAGCCACGCCCCCCACCCCCCGCCCCCTGGGACGGGCCCAGCAGCCGCAGGGAGCCCTGGGGGCTGAGGGGCTCACCACACTGGCCCTTGGTGTTGTTGCCAAACAGGCGGTAGGGCAGCCTGATGGAGAAGGAGAGGCCGTTGTAGGAGATGACGGCGCCCAGCTTGGGGAGCTCCACCGCGTAGTTGATGCCCGACGGGGCCACCCGCAGCCCCTCCTTGTCGTAGGGCAGCGCCACGGCCTTCCCGTTGACCTGCACCTGCGGCCAGCACAGCTGCGGTCAGGAGCGCCCCCGGGGCAGACGTGCAGGGCCCTCCCCTGCGGCCCTGCCCTGGCTGCCCCGACCCCTCACAGGGGCGAGCTGGGGCGAGCTGCACCTCGAGAGCGCCTGGTGTCACCCCAGCCCCACCCGTTCTCAGGCCTGTGCGTCCAGTGTGGGGACCTCTGCCTGCCCCCGCCCCCGCCCCCCGTCCCGCTGCGCCTTCCCGGGTCCCTTCCACTTCCCTTCCACTGCCTTGGGCCAGACCGGTCCCTGCCGGTCCCGGGGGTGAGATCGTGAGGACACGGTCCCGAGAGCCCCCCCGAGCCGAGGGTGAGGCCCCCTGGGCCACAGGATCCAGCAGCTCCATTCGCGTGTGTGCACAGGCCCCTGCACGGGGGCTTCTGCCACAGCAGACTGCAACCAGGGTGCACGGGGGGGTCACGGTCCCCGAGGGCTTGCGAGGGCAGCCCCGCCCTGCGGAGCGACGGCCCCGGCACCCCCCGCACCCCGTGTGGGTGTCCCTGACCTCGCCAGCGCACCTGCACATTAATGGGTAGCATCCGCATCATCTTGATCAGCACCTCCCGAGCCTCATAGCGCACGATGAGTGTGCGGGGGCAGGACACCCGGTCGTTGGCGTCACAGTGGTAGTTGTCGATGTAGACCCCGAAGCCGTGCCCCGAGGGCACGATCTCCTCCACCAGCACGTATGTGCAGTTGCCCTGGTAGCTGTAGTAAAGCCCGTCGAAGGTGACGTAGTGCGGGTCCCCCCAGCCTGTGCAGTAGCCTGTGGACGGAGCCCCGGGTGTGAGCCAACCAAGCCCCAGGCCGGAGGGGCAGGGACAGCGGCCGCCGGGAGCCCGGGAACAGTAGGAAGAGCAAGCAGGAGTCCGGGGGGCCCCAAAACCCACGTCCTGGAGCACGAGGGGCGTCCAAGCCCGTTCTGCGGGGCAGAGCCTGGCTCTGGGTTCGAAGTTCAGCTCTGCGCCTCCCACCCAGGGGGAGCAACCGCGTTCATGGAGGTGACTCCGGGGCACACCCCTCCCCTGCCCAGACCCCCTGCCCGAGATGGGGAAGAGGCAGGAGGCGTGAGCAGAGCCTGCGGGCCTGCCGCCCCACACCCGCAGAGGGGGGAACCTGGGAGGGTCCTGCGGCGTTGGGGGTCTTACAGTCACACTCCCAGTGCCAGCAGCAGCCATCAGGGTCCGGGACTTGCACGGGCTGGAGGCCGTTGGAGCAGGTGGGTTTGGGCGGGGGCTCACACTTCATCTCCACTAGCTCCACCGTGTTGTCGTACTTGCAGATGGCCATGGTGCAGTTGCACAGCCACCACGTCTCATTCTCCTGTGGCGGGGAGGGCACAGGGTGAGCGGGGACCGGCCTAGACCCCCAGCCTGCAGCGGCATGGGCCCAAGCCCTCCCCTGAGCCTGGGGACCAGGGCGCCCGGGGCAGGAGGCAGCTGCGGGAGCCTCAGCACTAGCCAAGCCCCCTCACTGTGGCAGGGAGGCGTGGCCGAGCAGGGAGGCGCCCACAGACCCCCCCTCGCAAGGCTGCTAGGAGGACAGGGGCATGGCGGGTGACCAGCAGACGCCCCGTCCTCCAAGGTGGGCGCGTGTGCTCAGTGCCAAGGGGAACAGAAGCAGCCGCGGCCCCACTGACCTGTCTGGGAGGATCAAAGTTGGGGCACCCGGGGGGCTTGCTGGTGGCCAGTGTGCTGGATGTTGTGGGCGTGGGTGGTTTGGATGTTGCGGTCGGCGTCGGCGTGGAGGGGGTGGGCGTTGGGGATGGCGTGGACGGGCACGACCAGTTGAAGATCTCAATGGTGCAGGTCAGCGAGCAGTTCGCGTAATAGCAGGTGTCCCCATGCGTGCCGTTATACACCATCTCACCTGCCAGGGGACAGAAACCAGTCTCACGACAGCCACACAGGCCTCCCGAGCATACGGGCAGGTCCCCACGAGGCGCCCCCTTCCCTGACTCGTGGCTACAGCAAAGTGGGGCTGACCGCAGGGACAGCTTCCCGAGCCAGTTCCTGTTTGGAACTTCAGCCCGACCCCTCCCCGCTGGTGAAAGCCGACCAGAGCCCACCTGCCTCTGCTGCTCAATAGTCAGAAGTGAAAAGCCTGGGTACCTGGAGCGAAGTATGTGTCATTCAACACACAGCAGGATATCTGGGTGGAGGTGGTGACAGAGATTGTGCTTTGAAAGATGCTGGGGGAAGAGATTGGGGTCACTGTGGAGGTGGGCACACTTGAGGTTGTGGCACTGGTGGTCTGTGGTGTGTGTGGCGTGGTCAAGGGGCGTCCAGGTGGTGTGGGCGTTCCTGTGGAGGTTGTTGATGCAGTTGTGGTGGTGGTGGAGACGGGGGTCGGTGTCTCCGTGCTGGTGGTGGTGGAGACGGGGGTCGGTGTCTCCGTGCTGGTGGTGGTGGAGACAGGGGTCGGTGTCTCCGTGCTGGTGGTGGTGGTGGAGGTTGGAGTCGGTGTCTCCGTGCTGGTGGTGGTGGTGGTTGGAGTCGGTGTCTCCGTGCTGGTGGTTGTGGAGACGGGGGTCGGTGTCTCCGTGCTGGTGGTGGTGGAGACGGGGGTCGGTGTCTCCGTGCTGGTGGTGGTGGAGACAGGGGTCGGTGTCTCCGTGCTGGTGGTGGTGGTGGAGACGGGGGTCGGTGTCTCCGTGCTGGTGGTGGTGGAGACAGGGGTCGGTGTCTCCGTGCTGGTGGTGGTGGTGGAGACGGGGGTCGGTGTCTCCGTGCTGGTGGTGGTGGAGACAGGGGTCGGTGTCTCCGTGCTGGTGGTGGTGGTGGAGACGGGGGTCGGTGTCTCCGTGCTGGTGGTGGTGGAGACAGGGGTCGGTGTCTCCGTGCTGGTGGTGGTGGTGGAGACGGGGGTCGGTGTCTCCGTGCTGGTGGTGGTGGAGACAGGGGTCGGTGTCTCCGTGCTGGTGGTGGTGGTGGAGACGGGGGTCGGTGTCTCCGTGCTGGTGGTGGTGGAGACAGGGGTCGGTGTCTCCGTGCTGGTGGTGGTGGTGGAGACGGGGGTCGGTGTCTCCGTGCTGGTGGTGGTGGAGACAGGGGTCGGTGTCTCCGTGCTGGTGGTGGTGGTGGAGACGGGGGTCGGTGTCTCCGTGCTGGTGGTGGTGGAGACAGGGGTCGGTGTCTCCGTGCTGGTGGTGGTGGTGGAGACGGGGGTCGGTGTCTCCGTGCTGGTGGTGGTGGAGACAGGGGTCGGTGTCTCCGTGCTGGTGGTGGTGGTGGAGACGGGGGTCGGTGTCTCCGTGCTGGTGGTGGTGGAGACAGGGGTCGGTGTCTCCGTGCTGGTGGTGGTGGTGGAGACGGGGGTCGGTGTCTCCGTGCTGGTGGTGGTGGAGACAGGGGTCGGTGTCTCCGTGCTGGTGGTGGTGGTGGAGACGGGGGTCGGTGTCTCCGTGCTGGTGGTGGTGGAGACAGGGGTCGGTGTCTCCGTGCTGGTGGTGGTGGTGGAGACGGGGGTCGGTGTCTCCGTGCTGGTGGTGGTGGAGACAGGGGTCGGTGTCTCCGTGCTGGTGGTGGTGGTGGAGACGGGGGTCGGTGTCTCCGTGCTGGTGGTGGTGGAGACAGGGGTCGGTGTCTCCGTGCTGGTGGTGGTGGTGGAGACGGGGGTCGGTGTCTCCGTGCTGGTGGTGGTGGTGGAGGTTGGAGTCGGTGTCTCCGTGCTGGTGGTGGTGGAGACGGGAATCGGTGTCTCCGTGCTGGTGGTGGTGGTGGAAGTTGGAGTCGGTGTCTCCGTGCTGGTGGTGGTGGTGGAAGTTGGAGTCGGTGTCTCCGTGCTGGTGGTGGTGGTGGAAGTTGGAGTCGGTGTCTCCGTGCTGGTGGTGGTGGTGGAAGTTGGAGTCGGTGTCTCCGTGCTGGTGGTGGTGGTGGAAGTTGGAGTCGGTGTCTCCGTGCTGGTGGTGGTGGTGGAAGTTGGAGTCGGTGTCTCCGTGCTGGTGGTGGTGGTGGAAGTTGGAGTCGGTGTCTCCGTGCTGGTGGTGGTGGTGGAAGTTGGAGTCGGTGTCTCCGTGCTGGTGGTGGTGGTGGAAGTTGGAGTCGGTGTCTCCGTGCTGGTGGTGGTGGTGGAAGTTGGAGTCGGTGTCTCCGTGCTGGTGGTGGTGGTGGAAGTTGGAGTCGGTGTCTCCGTGCTGGTGGTGGTGGTGGAAGTTGGAGTCGGTGTCTCCGTGCTGGTGGTGGTGGTGGAAGTTGGAGTCGGTGTCTCCGTGCTGGTGGTGGTGGTGGAAGTTGGAGTCGGTGTCTCCGTGCTGGTGGTGGTGGTGGAAGTTGGAGTCGGTGTCTCCGTGCTGGTGGTGGTGGTGGAAGTTGGAGTCGGTGTCTCCGTGCTGGTGGTGGTGGTGGAAGTTGGAGTCGGTGTCTCCGTGCTGGTGGTGGTGGTGGAAGTTGGAGTCGGTGTCTCCGTGCTGGTGGTGGTGGTGGAAGTTGGAGTCGGTGTCTCCGTGCTGGTGGTGGTGGTGGAAGTTGGAGTCGGTGTCTCCGTGCTGGTGGTGGTGGTGGAAGTTGGAGTCGGTGTCTCCGTGCTGGTGGTGGTGGTGGAAGTTGGAGTCGGTGTCTCCGTGCTGGTGGTGGTGGTGGAAGTTGGAGTCGGTGTCTCCGTGCTGGTGGTGGTGGTGGAGGTTGGAGTCGGTGGCACCGTGCTGGTGGTGGTGGTGGAGATGGGGGTCGGTGTCTCCGTGCTGGTGGTGGTGGAGGTTGGAATCGGTGTCTCCGTGCTGGTGGTCGTGGAGACGGGGGTCGGTGTCTCCGTGCTGGTGGTGGTGGAGGTTGGAATCGGTGTCTCCGTGCTGGTGGTCGTGGAGACGGGGGTCGGTGTCTCCGTGCTGGTGGTGGTGGAGGTTGGAATCGGTGTCTCCGTGCTGGTGGTCGTGGAGACGGGGGTCGGTGTCTCCGTGCTGGTGGTGGTGGAGGTTGGAATCGGTGTCTCCGTGCTGGTGGTCGTGGAGACGGGGGTCGGTGTCTCCGTGCTGGTGGTGGTGGAGGTTGGAATCGGTGTCTCCGTGCTGGTGGTCGTGGAGACGGGGGTCGGTGTCTCCGTGCTGGTGGTGGTGGAGGTTGGAATCGGTGTCTCCGTGCTGGTGGTCGTGGAGACGGGGGTCGGTGTCTCCGTGCTGGTGGTGGTGGAGGTTGGAATCGGTGTCTCCGTGCTGGTGGTCGTGGAGACGGGGGTCGGTGTCTCCGTGCTGGTGGTGGTGGAGGTTGGAATCGGTGTCTCCGTGCTGGTGGTCGTGGAGACGGGGGTCGGTGTCTCCGTGCTGGTGGTGGTGGAGGTTGGAATCGGTGTCTCCGTGCTGGTGGTCGTGGAGACGGGGGTCGGTGTCTCCGTGCTGGTGGTGGTGGAGGTTGGAATCGGTGTCTCCGTGCTGGTGGTCGTGGAGACGGGGGTCGGTGTCTCCGTGCTGGTGGTGGTGGAGGTTGGAATCGGTGTCTCCGTGCTGGTGGTCGTGGAGACGGGGGTCGGTGTCTCCGTGCTGGTGGTGGTGGAGGTTGGAATCGGTGTCTCCGTGCTGGTGGTCGTGGAGACGGGGGTCGGTGTCTCCGTGCTGGTGGTGGTGGAGGTTGGAGTCGGTGGCACCGTGCTGGTGGTGGTGGTGGAAGTTGGAGTCGGTGGCACCGTGCTGGTGGTGGTGGTGGAGACAGGGGTCGGGGTCTCCGTGCTGGTGGTGGTGGTGGAGGTTGGAGTCGGTGGCCCCGTGCTGGTGGTGGTGGTGGAGACGGAGATCGGTGTCACTGTGCTGGTGGTGGTGGTGGAAGTTGGAGTCGGTGGCACCGTGCTGGTGGTGGTGGTGGAGACGGAGATCGGTGTCACTGTGCTGGTGGTGGTGGTGGAAGTTGGAGTCGGTGGCACCGTGCTGGTGGTGGTGGTGGAGACGGAGATCGGTGTCACTGTGCTGGTGGTGGTGGTGGAAGTTGGAGTCGGTGGCACCGTGCTGGTGGTGGTGGTGGAGACGGAGATCGGTGTCACTGTGCTGGTGGTGGTGGTGGAAGTTGGAGTCGGTGGCACCGTGCTGGTGGTGGTGGTGGAGACGGAGATCGGTGTCACTGTGCTGGTGGTGGTGGTGGAAGTTGGAGTCGGTGGCACCGTGCTGGTGGTGGTGGTGGAGACGGAGATCGGTGTCACTGTGCTGGTGGTGGTGGTGGAAGTTGGAGTCGGTGGCACCGTGCTGGTGGTGGTGGTGGAGGTTGGAGTCGGTGTCTCCGTGCTGGTGGTGGTGGTGGAGACGGAGATCGGTGTCACTGTGCTGGTGGTGGTGGTGGAAGTTGGAGTCGGTGTCTCCGTGCTGGTGGTGGTGGTGGAGACGGGGGTCGGGGTCTCCGTGCTGGTGGTGGTGGAGATGGGGGTCGGGGTCTCCGCGCTGGTGATGGTGGAAGTTGGAGTCGGTGGCACCGTGCTGGTGGTGGTGGTGGAAGTTGGAGTCGGTGTCTCCGTGCTGGTGGTGGTGGTGGAGACGGGGGTCGGGGTCTCCGTGCTGGTGGTGGTGGAGATGGGGGTCGGGGTCTCCGCGCTGGTGATGGTGGAAGTTGGAGTCGGTGGCACCGTGCTGGTGGTGGTGGTGGAAGTTGGAGTCGGTGTCTCCGTGCTGGTGGTGGTGGTGGAGACGGGGGTCGGGGTCTCCGTGCTGGTGGTGGTGGAGATGGGGGTCGGGGTCTCCGCGCTGGTGATGGTGGAAGTTGGAGTCGGTGGCACCGTGCTGGTGGTGGTGGTGGAAGTTGGAGTCGGTGTCTCCGTGCTGGTGGTGGTGGTGGAGACGGGGGTCGGGGTCTCCGTGCTGGTGGTGGTGGAGATGGGGGTCGGGGTCTCCGCGCTGGTGATGGTGGAAGTTGGAGTCGGTGGCACCGTGCTGGTGGTGGTGGTGGAAGTTGGAGTCGGTGTCTCCGTGCTGGTGGTGGTGGTGGAGACGGGGGTCGGGGTCTCCGTGCTGGTGGTGGTGGAGATGGGGGTCGGGGTCTCCGCGCTGGTGATGGTGGAAGTTGGAGTCGGTGGCACCGTGCTGGTGGTGGTGGTGGAAGTTGGAGTCGGTGTCTCCGTGCTGGTGGTGGTGGTGGAGACGGGGGTCGGGGTCTCCGTGCTGGTGGTGGTGGAGATGGGGGTCGGGGTCTCCGCGCTGGTGATGGTGGAAGTTGGAGTCGGTGGCACCGTGCTGGTGGTGGTGGTGGAAGTTGGAGTCGGTGTCTCCGTGCTGGTGGTGGTGGTGGAGACGGGGGTCGGGGTCTCCGTGCTGGTGGTGGTGGAGATGGGGGTCGGGGTCTCCGCGCTGGTGATGGTGGAAGTTGGAGTCGGTGGCACCGTGCTGGTGGTGGTGGTGGAAGTTGGAGTCGGTGTCTCCGTGCTGGTGGTGGTGGTGGAGACGGGGGTCGGGGTCTCCGTGCTGGTGGTGGTGGAGATGGGGGTCGGGGTCTCCGCGCTGGTGATGGTGGAAGTTGGAGTCGGTGGCACCGTGCTGGTGGTGGTGGTGGAAGTTGGAGTCGGTGTCTCCGTGCTGGTGGTGGTGGTGGAGACGGGGGTCGGGGTCTCCGTGCTGGTGGTGGTGGAGATGGGGGTCGGGGTCTCCGCGCTGGTGATGGTGGAAGTTGGAGTCGGTGGCACCGTGCTGGTGGTGGTGGTGGAAGTTGGAGTCGGTGTCTCCGTGCTGGTGGTGGTGGTGGAGACGGGGGTCGGGGTCTCCGTGCTGGTGGTGGTGGAGATGGGGGTCGGGGTCTCCGCGCTGGTGATGGTGGAAGTTGGAGTCGGTGGCACCGTGCTGGTGGTGGTGGTGGAAGTTGGAGTCGGTGTCTCCGTGCTGGTGGTGGTTGAGGGGGTGGTCGTGGGGGCGGAGGTTGTAGACTTGGGACAGAAATCCATTGGGACGCAGCAATTGACACGTATTTCATAGTCGTAACAGACCGAGAATGGTCCATTTCCAAACTGGTCTTCATTTTTGCAAATGAACCCCAAGGAGACATCACACTGCACCTTCTGGCCTGCCTCCTCCCAGTCGAGGTGGGGCTCCTTGGCCAGCCGGCACTGGATGTCCTCAGGGGCCTCGCAGACACTGTCGAACTTCTCCCTATCTCCACTGGCGCTGTCTATGCTGGGGTGGTTCTCATTGATCCAGTCGGACCAGAAGCAGCACAGCTCTGGGGAAGCAAGACCCAGGACTGGGTCAGTCACCACACCATAACCCCTGGACGCAGCTTCCAGGGGGCTCACTGGGACTCACACAGTCACAAGGGCGTGACCGCCCTCCTACCACGGCCAAAGAGCCAGGGTGCTGTCGGCTCAGAGGGCGTGGGGCTCTGTGCAGCTCAACACTGCGCCCCAGGGAAGGAAGAACCCCTCATGCCACACCTGGGTGACAGCCCGACCCCAGAGCTCCAGCCCTGTGCCCCTTCCTCAGCTGTTTCCAAATCCAGATGCCCACCCCCAAAATATTAATATGGACTGGGTCACCCATTCTGGTGAGGAGGCTTATGGGAAGGGGCTTGGTGTAGGCTCTTGAACAATAGTGTCACCCAGAGCCAGTCCTTCCCCCGAGCACAAGCCGGGGACCCCCGAGTCCCTGGGAGTCAAGCCACCCAAAGCACTCTGTCTGGTGAAGGGAGCAGTACAGGCTGCTGGCCCCACATCCGAGTCTCCTGGGAAGTTCTAGGAGTGGGTCCGGGCGCCCTTCCCCCCACTCCCAGCTGCCTCGGGGGCACCATCCACAGACTTACCGGGAGTGGTTGGAGTGGTTGAGGAAGGGGTCGTTGCTGCACAAGAGCCAGGAAGGAAAGGAGGCCATCACTAGAGAGTTCAACACTTTTAAAACCCTTTTATATGTTTACAAGTCCCTTTTTCCGGTGGCTGTCACACCCTGGTGGCTGTCACACCTGTTGGCTCATCCAGTGACAGCTGCCACTTCAGAGAACAACCATGGGGGGATTTAAGGACATTTCTCTGCTTTCTCTAAGCCTCAGGTGTATTTAATTTCTTGCTGGTTTGGGAAATGTCCCCAGGTCACCTTCACTGTAATCTGGGCTCAGGTATGTGTTCCTGATGCTGCATCGCAGCTCAGCAGACCAGAGGCCCCAGTGACATCCCCTGAGCGGGGACACCTGTGACCTTCGCAGCTCCCTCCCCCCATGTCTGCTGGGCCTGGGCCTCACCTGTGCTGGGGGTGGGGGTGGGGATGGTGCTGGTGGTGCGGGTGGTGACGGGGGTGGTGGAGGGCGGCGGGCTAGACTGGCAGATGTTGAAGTGTTTCTCCACCGTCCCGTTGGGACCACAGATCTCCCAGTAGCAGAAAGAGCCTTCCTGGGTATAGTTGAGAATCTTCCCTGGGGGACAGGAAGGAGGCCAAGGTCAACATGGCCAGAACAAGACAGAGCCTCCCATGCCACCCCCCAGCCTGTCCCAATAAGGGAAAGATAGGGTGTCCCCCAGCCCCAACTCGCGGCAGACCAATCCCTCACTGGGACCCCATCTCCAGAGGTCAAAGGGGTCCCGGTCGGAGCATAGAGCTGGATCGCAGAAAGGGTGACCTCGGCCCTTTATCACAAGCCTGGGGAGGCTGGTGCAAGTCAGAGCCAGCTCTGAGCCAGAAAGGGCCCCTGGGGACCACAGGCACAGGGGAGGGTGATACTGAGCCCCACCCCTGCCGTCCAGGGACAGGCAGCCTGGGGGCTCTCCTGGGCGGGGGGCTTTGGTCAGCCACCCCGGGGCAGAGGGCAGCTCACCTTCCTCGGGCTGGCAGACAACTTTCGAGGAGTTGGTACACACGCTGCAAGGCAAACACAGAGCTGCAGACCCCTCCAGGGGCCCCCTGCACGCCCCAGGTGCAGCCCCCAGGAGCCCTTCCACTGGGGTCTAACTTGGGCCGAGGACGAGCTGAGGTTGGCAAAGGCCAGACAGAGCAGGAGGGGGAGAAGAGGCGGGCTTGGCTGTCCCCACGTCCTGCCCCCGCGTTTGTGCCTATGGGTGTGCGTGCCCACGGCCGTGCATCCACACTTGTGCACACGAATGCATGGCGTGCCTGCCCGACCTCCCCAGGCTCCCTGCAGGGCAAGCTCAGGTACCAGGACTGGCAGTCTTCCTTGGAGGGCACAGACTCTCCGGGCGTGTAATGGGTGTCTTCGACATAGCAGCCACACTGGTCAGCCGTGACGCACTTCTTCTGGTCCTCGTCGTAGATGGGCCTGTCCTTAGGGCACCGGGGATAGCAGCCTGGCAGGCACAGGGCACAGGGCTGGGACCACCATGGAGGGTCCCATCTCCTCCAGACCCCCCCGTCGTGCCCACCACGAGGTCCCTCTCTCCAGGATGTCCCTCTGGGGCATCCCTCTGGGAAGGCCAGGGAACCAACAACATGCAGGGTCCCAAATGTCCCCTGGCTGCGCGCTACACACTGCCGTATGGCCAAAGGGATGCCCAGCCTCCTGGGGAGGTGGGGGAGGGCGCTCTGTCCCCAGATCCGCAGGTGGCTCACCCCTTTGCGTCCCTAGTTCTCAACTGCAAGGCCCTGAGGAGATTCCCCAGACCCCTTGTCTGAGAGACCCTCTCTGTCCCACTACCTTCCTCCTCTCCTTTGCGGGCGGGGTCTTCGCTCAATGAACAAGCTTTGCAGCAAGGTGGGCCTGGTCCGCCCTGGACCTCGGGGTGGGGGGGGCCCCTCCCAGGCGACACTGTCTTCAGGGGACACCTCCCTCAGCCCCCGGGGCGCACTCACCCTCCAGGTAGGACACGGAGATGTTGGAGTGGAAGCCATTGACCGTCCTGCAGGTCTCAAAGCTGCGGTTCCCGCACGGCTCGTAGTGCCACTCGCACTCGTCCGGGGGGTTGTAGTAGTCACAGAATATGGCTGCGGGCGATGCGGGGTCAGACCCGGCAGGGCGAGCCCAGCTCCTTCCCGCCAGCCCGCGCACCACCCTGGCCTCCAGCAACGGCCCTCGGCCCTCGGGAGGCCGAAATGAGACTGCATACACCCCATCCCTTGGATGGGTAAGGAGGTTCGCCCCCGCCACGGTGTGGCCCCCATCCCGGGACAGGTGGGCACTCACGGCACAGGTCTGGCGTCCTCCAGAAGACGCAGGCCCCCTCCTTCGTGCACGCCTGAGCGTAGGAGGCCACGGCAGAGCAAAAGCACTCACAGTCCCCGCCCGTGTCGCAGGAGCACGAGTCATGGACGCAGGCCTCGTAGAAGGGCTTGGGGTCCACCTGGCGGAGAAGACCCTCTGTACCCTGGGCTCGCACTGCCCGCATGGGGCCGGGCCTGCCCTCGCAGCTGGGGAGCTCGGGACCCCCAGGGCAGGGTTCAGTCCCCCAGCACCAGCCTCGGGAGGGCCCACCGCTCCACCCCCCACTGCCCAGAGCTTCTATCCTTTCTCCCCCCTGGAAGACATGGGGTCTGGGGGCCCAGCCAGGGATCTCAGGGAAGGCTGGGCCTCTGGTAAAGGACAGAAGGTGGGGCTGAAGCTGGGGGACGGGTGGCACATGGTGGCCGCAGGGGGACTCCCCAGCCCGAGCACAGAGCCCATGCTGCCCAAGGCCCCGCCCACGGCCCCGCCTCCCGCTCCGCACCAGGCTGCCCAGGCCCCGCCTCCGGCTCCGCACCAGGCTGCCCAGGCCCAAGGCCCCGCCCCGTNGGCCCAGGAGAGGCGGTGCGGTCTCAGGGCGCAGGGCTCCGGGGTGACGCGCACATCTGGGCAGGTGGGGGCCTCCTTCCAGCTGTTCCCGAAGTCCAGCTCGCCGTCCACCACCATGTGGTCCCTCGTGGTGAAGTCGTTGCTGGAGCGGTGGTCGAAGTTCCCGCACAGCCCGCACACCGTGCCCTNAATAGCATCAGGGATCTGCTTCGGGGTCCGGAGCTCGCCCCGTCCCTGCCGTCCCCTCTCCTGACCCTGCAGTCACCCCTTGGTCCCTTCCCCACCTGCAGACCCCAGCCCTGTCTCCTCTCTCGGGTTCAGCACTGGGCCGGGGCCCAGGTGAGGGCTGCAGGCCAAGGGTCCCTACACCGGCCACCACCTCCCCCCCCCAGGGACAGGGAGGGCCGGCGAGGCCCATGTGTGTGGCCCCAGCATCCCGGCCCTGGGGCCAGTGCGGAAGCCTGTGCACCCTCCCCCCACGGCAGCCCCTGCACGCACGTGGCCGGCAGCCAGTGTCTGGCAGCTCGTGGGTCGAGGGCTCTGGGTGGCCAGCGCTGTCAGGTTGTTGCAATCGATGTGGATCTTTGGGGCCTGACAGCCTGTGGGACAGAGGGGACACCTCGGCTCAATGGAAGTCGGGTTGGGGGGCTCGGCAGGCAGGGATGGGTCTGGGGCGGGAAGCCAGGCGGGCACAGTGGCTACTTACCAGGCGCGATCAGGTGGATGGGAATGCACTGAAGCCTGCCGTTCCGGCAAACGCTGAGGGCAAGAGGCGGGAGGTGAACAGGCCCCCGTGGGGGTGGACGGGCCTGTGAGGCCCCCCCTGCCCCCCAACCCCGGGCCACCTACCATCGCTCTCCCTGCCGCAGGACCACTTCCCCAGCCTCCAGGTAGAGGCCGCGGTGATAGCAAGAGCACTTGGCCAGGGGCACACAGCGGCCCTTCTCATCCAGGAAGGTGCGGTCGGGGCAGCCACAGCCATCTACCGGCGCGAAGCCCTGGAGGCAGTGGGAGTCGGCCTCGGACAGCGAGCGGCAGGTGGGCTGGCAGGTGGTCAGGTTGTAGAGGAAGATCTGTGAGGTGGGGCAGGAGCCCACGTCCTTGTCTGCGGGGGGTGGGGGGGCGTGAGCAGCGGAGGGACGGCCCCGGCCCCACAGGCTGCCCCTGAGCCTCCCCCACGGCCACGGGGCCCACGGGGGCATCTCCCCGAGACTGCGCCCAGGAACGCCCACCCCATGCCCTGCCCGCACAGAGCAGCGGGGCGGCGGCCGCGGGCGACCCCTCCCGCCTCAGGGGACACCAGGCACCCTGCAGGGACCCGCACTCACTGCACACTTGCTCCCGCCAGCCCCACAGCATGACGCCCTTGGCGGCGCAGGCGCGGGCATAGGAGGACAGGGCGGCGCACAGGCAGCCCTCGCTGTTCTGGCAGTTACATGTGTCATACTTGCACCTCTGGGGACAAGGGGTGAGGCGGTGAGCCAGGGAAGCAGCTTACACGCACGTGCACACACGCTCCACCCCGCAAGGTGCACAGCCACACGCACGAGCGCACACGCTCCACCCTGCAAGGTGCACAGCCACAGGCACGTGCACACACGCACACACATAGGCTTCCATCCAGCAAGCACACACACGTGCTGACACACACGTTCAGCCGCTCTCAGGGCGAGCTTGCGGGCAGGGGCAGGCTCAGCCCGACGCACACGGCACACCTTGCAGGTGGGGTCAGGTCCCACTCACCTTGTAATACTCCGAGGGGTCCACGGCTGAGTGACACCGGGCGAAGGGGGTCTCTGTTTTCTTCAGCAGGGAGCACCAGTGCTCGGCATAGTTGGCTGCAGAGGAGGGTCAGACCTCAGTAGGCGCGGGCCCCTCCAGGAGGCCCCAGCTGCCTGCCGCCCAGGCTGGCACCGACTCTGTCCAGTGTGGACTGAGCCCAGTCCCTTCCAGCCTAATGCAAAGCCACGCCCCTCGTAAGGCGGGGCCCCCACCGCCACCCCTCCCTTCACCTCCTCTGACCCCATGGGTGATGGAGTGGGTGGGAGGGCGTGTGTCAGTCGCCAGACCAGCCCCTGGACGAGGGCCACCACCCAGCGATTAGCGAGCAGGCCCGGCCCCTCTGCTGTGTCTCTTGGCAGGCAGCCACCCTAAACTAGCCACGCGGCAGAAAGCAGCAGGTGGACGGGCTGGCCACCCGGCCTCCTCGCAGCCCCTCCCAGCCAGCACGTCCCACGGGGAGTCTGCGCACCGGCGGGGCCGC
>NW_027531292.1:413082-414998 GCF_008692635.1 Crocuta crocuta
TTGAGGGAGCAGGGGTCCTCCAGCCAGTCCAGCTTGTCATGGCAACTCGCCTGGGCCTTCCACGTGTTGGCGAAGCCGGCCCCCGTGGCCTCCACCAGTCCGCCCGCCGTCTTGAAGTCATCCCCTTCCAGGCCGTTGAAGTTCCCACAGAGGCCTGAGGGGCCAGGACAGGGTTGGGCAGGGGCATGGCGCCAGGGGGCAGGCCCTGAGTGGGGCCTTTGTGGGGGCCGGCCCAGAGCCCCACTCACCCTGCACGCGCCCCTGGGCGGCCTGGTCCAGCGTCACGAACAGCTGCATCACGGGCACCAGCTGCACCTGCAGCCTGAGGCCGAAGGCGGTGTTCACCATGAGGTGGTGAGACGACGGTTGGAAGATGGAGAAGGTGGCTGCGGGGCAGGGTGCGGGGGACCCCCGGTCAGCAGGGGCTCTCGAGCTGTGGGGGGCTGCCCTTCCTCCCGCGCCCCCCCAACCGGTGGGGAGGGGACTCACCGGTCACCAGGAGGAGGGGAGGAGGGGGCAGGACTCACCAGTCACGTGGGGCAAGTTCACCTGCAGCTCATTCAGCAGCACGCTGCCATCCGACTTGAAGGCCACCACCTGCGGGACAGGCAGAGGGGGACGGTGGGGCTGGGAGGGGCCTGGGGGCCCCGGGGTGTGGGCCGGGGAGGGGCGGGGGCACCCACGTTCTTCTTCTTGTCGGCCAGCAGCACCACCGTCTTCAGGCAGGTCTGCTTGTCCGTGGAGCCACAGGGGGTCAGCTCACCCAGGAGGGCGTAGGAGTCGTGGTCGCCCTGCGGGGGACAGGGGCGGTAGCAGCGACCCACACGCAGCCTGGTGCAGGGCCGGGAGCCAGCCGTGCCCACTCGCCACCCGGCCAGCTACCTTGACCAGCACGTAGTAGCAGTCCCCGTGGAAAGTGTACTTCTTCCCGTCGAAGGTGGCGATGTGGGAGCCGCCCTCCAGGGCGCAGGTACCCGGGCACGGCAGGTCTTTGCACACCCAGCGGCCGGCGGTGCAGACGCTGTGGGCCGTGGGGCACAGGGTCAGGCTCAGGGCTGCCCCCTCCAGCCCACCAGCCCAGGACCCCCCTCAGCCCCCCGGCCCCCAGCCCAGGGCCCCCAGCCCCGGGCCCCTGACTCACCACTGCTCGCAGTCATTGGTGACCTGCTGGCTGGGAGAGTACAGGTGCCCATGGAGCCTGCAGTGACACTGGCTCACAGGAATACAGCCGCCGCCTGTGATGTCATCGTACACGGTGCCTGGACGGGATGGGACGGGACATTACACTTGGCCGCCTCGGAAAGCCCTGGAGTCCCCCACGGTGGGGCTCCTGTGGGCAGGGCCGCAGCTCCGGGCTGGCCTGCGAAGGTGGGGCAATCCCCCAGGTGGGGTTGCCTGCCAGGCCTCCCACCTGCAGGCGCCTCTGGTCCTTTGGGACACCTGTGTCCCCACACATCACCCGGCCAGGGACGTGCCGCGGGAGCCCGGCCTCCAGACCACCTTCCGGGGAGCCTCAGGCTCCGTGAGCAGGGCAGCAGCCGGACAGGTGTCCTCGGGTGACGACAGGAGTACCCCCACCCAGACTCCCTGAAGCCACCTCTCTGTGTGTTTGGAGGGCGGGGTCTTCAGCTTCTGTGTCCCTTCTACCCGGTGTCAGGGAGGAGGGCACCGCCCCTCACGTCCAGCGCCACTGCCGCCCCCGCCACCCGCACGGCCCCCACCGCCCTGAGGCCCCCACTGCACACACCTTCAGGGCAGAAACAGCCGTCCATTTTGTGCTCCTCACACAGGTTGCTGATCCCCAGGTGTGAGCAGGTGTCCATGCAGGGCGAGCTGCTCTCCAGGTAAACCATGTTCCTGGGGCAGCTCTTGGCTACAAGGGCAAAAGCAGGTCCCTGAGTGGACACGTACCAGGC
>NW_027531292.1:415257-423659 GCF_008692635.1 Crocuta crocuta
CTCACGTGCTCAGAGCAGGACTCGCCCTCGGGCGCCTCCTCAGGGTCCTCACACATCACCCCAGGCTTGTTGATCTTCTGCATGTTTCCGAACTCGATGGCACTGAAGGGCACGCCTGGGAGCGCAGGCCGGTCAGCGGTGGGCGCCCCCCCCGACACACACACACGCGCACACGCACACGTGCGCACACACGCACACCGGTCCCCCCGCCAAGCCCCAGGAGGCCCTCACCGTCAGAGAGGAACTCCGAGTACACCTGCAGGCCGTTGTAGTCACCGCAGAGGCCGCACGTGTGGTTCCGGAACCTACTGTCCAGCTCCAGCTGTCGGGGGAACAGGAGGCAGGTGAGCGGCAGGGGCGGCGGCCAGGCTGGGCCCCGGCGGCTCCCCCCGCGTGGGCGTCTGGTGGGGAGGAGGCTGGAGTTGGCCACTCCGTTTCCGGACACCAGGGGTCACTGAGGACGGGGGCGGGGGGCGCGAAGGGCCAGCCCACCCCCCTCCAGACCCTAAGGGCCCCCTCTGCTGCCGATCCACTCGTGAGGAGGGTCGACCCCAGGCCGCGGCGGGGGCTGCACCCACCATGAGGGAGTCTTCCCGGTTCCACATGAGGGTGAGGCCTGCGCGGGAGAAGACCTTGATGTAGACGTCATTCTTCTCGATGAGCAGCCCGGGGCTGTAGTGCGGGGTGCTGACCCTGGGGAGGGCGCGCCGGGCGGGAGTCACACGCAGCCCACACAGCCACCCCCTGCCCAGAGGGGACTGAGGCTGCGCGTCCCTTGGGGGGGTGGCCTCCACTCCCAGTGCCAGGGCCGCAGACGGCGCGGCCTCCCTCTGCGGCGGCTGAGGCCGCAGCAGATCAGCCCCTGCCCACCTGGCCTCCGGGGGCATCCTGCTGCTGCCCGCCCCTCTCCCCCTCACCCCTCCTCAGGGCCCCAGCTCTGTGCCCCGAGGGCCTGGACACACCCCTCCTGGGGAAACAAAGGGCCGACCCTGGTGGAGGCAGGGCAGGAATGCAGCTTAGAGCCCCATTGTTCCCCAGACAATGGGGGACAAAAGCTGGGGAGGGGGAGGGGCTCCCCTTGTGTAACTTGAGCCTGGGGCCCCCAGTACAGGATGGGTGAAGCCCCTCGCACCCATGGGGGCTCCTGGTAGGAGCCTGTGTTTGCTGCGTGCCTCAGTGACCCAGACCCAAACCCGACACCCTCCGAGCTGGTGGAGGGGCTCGCGGGGCGGCCCTGCCCCACTCACACGGCCCCGTTCACCACCGCCAACTGGCGGGTGAGGTAGATGGTGTCGTCCTTGATGGTCAGCAGGATGTACTCGACCTGGGGGTGACCCCCATCTCGGCCCAGGCCCCGCTTCAGGTGCACCGCAAACTCCTTGTAGGAGTCCCTGCAGTCAGACGCCAAGTTGTAGTCACACAGACCCGGGAAGCGGAAGACGTCGCCGTCGAAGGTCTTGTAGTGGAAGTTGCCCCAAGTGCTGCAGACGCTGTGACCGTGGTTCCGGGCCCTGCCCTCTGGGGGAGCAGGGACACGTGGGGTGGCAGGGTGAGCGGCCGGGCCCTGGGGGAGCCTGTCCCGAGGCCCCTCCCAGCAGCTGCCCTCCAGGGGCCCTCCGGGAGCCGGCCCTTGGGGACTGGCCGCCCCCCCAGCGGGTCCCTGCCCCCTAAAGGGACATCTCCAGCCGCCACACCCTTGTACCCAGCCTGGCCTGGAATGCGGCCACTCTCCAGGCACCAAGCGGGGCAGAGGGGCTTTCTGGAACCCGGGGCACCCTGTCCACATGGCCCCGGGCCCCCGGCCCCATCGCCGCTGTACCCCGTCCAGCCTTCCCCTGCACCCACCGCCCCGCACCCACCAGGACGGCGTCCCTGGGTGCTCACTTCGTGTCCACACATTTGGGGCCACAGCCCACCCAGGGGCTTTGTCACCCAACCCGGACGGGATGGAGATGCGCCCACCCTACGTCCCCATTCTTCTTCGTCTGGAGTGCTCCCTTGAGCACATGGCCAAACACCGCAGCCTGCGGGAGGGCTACCTTGGCCTTGGCCCTCCAGGGTCCCTGGCACCCGGCTCCTCTCGGCTGCCCCTGCCCGCCCCCCGGGCCCCCGGACAAAGGCCCAGCTCAGGTGTTTGCACCTGGCACCACGGCCTGCCCACACACTCCGGCCCGAAGATCACCTTCGAAGGGATGATGGGAACCCAAGACCACCTTCCCTCCTTCCTTCTCTCCACCCAAAGTCAACAGGGGTCGAGGGCAGGATGCCCGACCCAGGCTGTGCACCCCGAAGCCTGGGCAGAGGAGGGCCTCTGCTCTGAGCCGCCACAGCCTTCCCGCCTCCCAGGACAGGCCACTGACCACCTCCTCACCTCTCCGGAACTCCGCACCCCCGGCTGAGCTCAGGGCCAGGCAGATGGCCACCAGGCCGGCTAGCGGCAGCCGCATGGTGGCTCAGAGGGTGGCGGGGGAGAGCAGCTGGGGCAGGGGTCCGGGCCTTATATGGCCCAGCAGGACGGGCAGAGGGGGGGAGAGCAGGGGAGNGGGGCTCCGTGGTGTCACTTGGGAAATATTGATTCAAGTTATCTGTGGTTTATCTTTTTATTGAGCCCTCAGTAAAGCCAGCCCTCCTCAGGATGCCGCGGCGCCCGTGATCCCAGTTCCGACTAACACACACCCTCCCAGCAGCGTGCGGGTCGGGCCCGCCCGGAGAGGTCCTGGGCACCCACATCCCACAGGCCCCGGCTCCTCCCGGCCACGCCCACCCTGTCCTGCCTCCCAGCGGAGTGAGGGTCTCAGGAGGTGCTTCCTCCAGGGGCTCCCAGGAGGAGCCGCTGCNTGTGTGGGCTCAGTGAGGCCCAGAGGCCGCCCGTCTCCCCGTGAACTCCGCTCCTTGCTGGTTCCGGCAGGCGACTCACCGAGTAACCTCAGGCCCCCAGCTCCGCCCGCCCGCTAATCCCCTCCTGTTCCCAGGCTGGGCCAGTCTCTGGAATTACCTGTAACTGGAACTTGGGGAGCCCAGCCAGGGGCCGCTTTACCGAAACACATCCTCTGGGGCACGGAGGCCTAGCGGGAGGCTGGGCGTGGACGTCCTCGAGGGGAGCGCGGCCCCAGGCCATCAGCCTCCCCTGCCAGCCGGCAGCGTTGTCTCCTGGGGGGTCGAGAATGAGTCTCAGCCTCCACAAATTACCATCAAGTCGTCCCGAGCTTCAGGGGCAAGTGGGGGGGGGGGAGGACTCTTCTCAACAATCATTGAGACTCTGGATGAGGGGGGCGTCCGGCGGACGGGGCATCAGACGCCCCACCTCCCTGACCCAGGCTACCCCCAGACGCAATGACCCGGCTAGAGTCAGCACCTGGGCCGTGCCGCCGCCGCGTGGGCCCTTCCTCTGCAGACAGGACCTCCACGCCACAGTGACACGTAGGGACGAGAAGCCCGGTTGTGCCACCTGATGACTCCTGGGGGACCCACCGAGGGGGCGAGACCCCAGGGTCTAAGAGGGTGACTGGGAGCCAAGGGCACTGAGCCTGCCACTCCTGGGGGCCTGGGACGGAGCCCCTCCTCCCATCCCACTGTGCTGCCAGCCCCAGGTCCAGAACCGTCCTCTGCAGGGACCCAGGGACCCGGGCATGAGTACACGGCCTGAGCCAGGAGCAGCAGGGATTAGGAAACCAGAGCCAGCAGGCACATTGAGCCACTTCCCCATGGGGCTGAGCAGGCTGGCACCGAGCCCTGGGGAAACCCAGGAAGAGGGGCCCCTCACAGCCCCCCGAGGCAGTGATTTTCCATGCCAGGCTTCCTCTGCCCTGCTGGGATTCAGAGAAATCCTGGCCCGACACTGGACGTCCAGCCCAGCCCCTCCTGCCCTGAGTATGAGAGGCAGGAGTCCTCCCTTGAGATTCAGAAGGTGGGAATCCTCCCCTGGGGCTGAGGAGGTGGGGTCCTCCCCTGGGGTCTGAGAAGGCGGGGTCCTCCCCTGGGGTCTGAGAAGGCGGGGTCCTCCCCTGGGGTCTGAGAAGGCGGGGTCCTCCCCTGGGGTCTGAGAAGGCGGGGTCCTCCCCTGGGGTCTGAGAAGGCGGGGTCCTCCCCTGGGGTCTGAGAAGGCGGGGTCCTCCCCTGGGGTCTGAGAAGGCGGGGTCCTCCCCTGGGGTCTGAGAAGGCGGGGTCCTCCCCTGGGGTCTGAGAAGGCGGGGTCCTCCCCTGGGGTCTGAGAAGGCGGGGTCCTCCCCTGGGGTCTGAGAAGGCGGGGTCCTCCCCTGGGGTCTGAGAAGGCGGGGTCCTCCCCTGGGGTCTGAGAAGGCGGGGTCCTCCCCTGGGGTCTGAGAAGGCGGGGTCCTCCCCTGGGGTCTGAGAAGGCGGGGTCCTCCCCTGGGGTCTGAGAAGGCGGGGTCCTCCCCTGGGGTCTGAGAAGGCGGGGTCCTCCCCTGGGGTCTGAGAAGGCGGGGTCCTCCCCTGGGGTCTGAGAAGGCGGGGTCCTCCCCTGGGGTCTGAGAAGGCGGGGTCCTCCCCTGGGGTCTGAGAAGGCGGGGTCCTCCCCTGGGGTCTGAGAAGGCGGGGTCCTCCCCTGGGGTCTGAGAAGGCGGGGTCCTCCCCTGGGGTCTGAGAAGGCGGGGTCCTCCCCTGGGGTCTGAGAAGGCGGGGTCCTCCCCTGGGGTCTGAGAAGGCGGGGTCCTCCCCTGGGGTCTGAGAAGGCGGGGTCCTCCCCTGGGGTCTGAGAAGGCGGGGTCCTCCCCTGGGGTCTGAGAAGGCGGGGTCCTCCCCTGGGGTCTGAGAAGGCGGGGTCCTCCCCTGGGGTCTGAGAAGGCGGGGTCCTCCCCTGGGGTCTGAGAAGGCGGGGTCCTCCCCTGGGGTCTGAGAAGGCGGGGTCCTCCCCTGGGGTCTGAGAAGGCGGGGTCCTCCCCTGGGGTCTGAGAAGGCGGGGTCCTCCCCTGGGGTCTGAGAAGGCGGGGTCCTCCCCTGGGGTCTGAGAAGGCGGGGTCCTCCCCTGGGGTCTGAGAAGGCGGGGTCCTCCCCTGGGGTCTGAGAAGGCGGGGTCCTCCCCTGGGGTCTGAGAAGGCGGGGTCCTCCCCTGGGGTCTGAGAAGGCGGGGTCCTCCCCTGGGGTCTGAGAAGGCGGGGTCCTCCCCTGGGGTCTGAGAAGGCGGGGTCCTCCCCTGGGGTCTGAGAAGGCGGGGTCCTCCCCTGGGGTCTGAGAAGGCGGGGTCCTCCCCTGGGGTCTGAGAAGGCGGGGTCCTCCCCTGGGGTCTGAGAAGGCGGGGTCCTCCCCTGGGGTCTGAGAAGGCGGGGTCCTCCCCTGGGGTCTGAGAAGGCGGGGTCCTCCCCTGGGGTCTGAGAAGGCGGGGTCCTCCCCTGGGGTCTGAGAAGGCGGGGTCCTCCCCTGGGGTCTGAGAAGGCGGGGTCCTCCCCTGGGGTCTGAGAAGGCGGGGTCCTCCCCTGGGGTCTGAGAAGGCGGGGTCCTCCCCTGGGGTCTGAGAAGGCGGGGTCCTCCCCTGGGGTCTGAGAAGGCGGGGTCCTCCCCTGGGGTCTGAGAAGGCGGGGTCCTCCCCTGGGGTCTGAGAAGGCGGGGTCCTCCCCTGGGGTCTGAGAAGGCGGGGTCCTCCCCTGGGGTCTGAGAAGGCGGGGTCCTCCCCTGGGGTCTGAGAAGGCGGGGTCCTCCCCTGGGGTCTGAGAAGGCGGGGTCCTCCCCTGGGGTCTGAGAAGGCGGGGTCCTCCCCTGGGGTCTGAGAAGGCGGGGTCCTCCCCTGGGGTCTGAGAAGGCGGGGTCCTCCCCTGGGGTCTGAGAAGGCGGGGTCCTCCCCTGGGGTCTGAGAAGGCGGGGTCCTCCCCTGGGGTCTGAGAAGGCGGGGTCCTCCCCTGGGGTCTGAGAAGGCGGGGTCCTCCCCTGGGGTCTGAGAAGGCGGGGTCCTCCCCTGGGGTCTGAGAAGGCGGGGTCCTCCCCTGGGGTCTGAGAAGGCGGGGTCCTCCCCTGGGGTCTGAGAAGGCGGGGTCCTCCCCTGGGGTCTGAGAAGGCGGGGTCCTCCCCTGGGGTCTGAGAAGGCGGGGTCCTCCCCTGGGGTCTGAGAAGGCGGGGTCCTCCCCTGGGGTCTGAGAAGGCGGGGTCCTCCCCTGGGGTCTGAGAAGGCGGGGTCCTCCCCTGGGGTCTGAGAAGGCGGGGTCCTCCCCTGGGGTCTGAGAAGGCGGGGTCCTCCCCTGGGGTCTGAGAAGGCGGGGTCCTCCCCTGGGGTCTGAGAAGGCGGGGTCCTCCCCTGGGGTCTGAGAAGGCGGGGTCCTCCCCTGGGGTCTGAGAAGGCGGGGTCCTCCCCTGGGGTCTGAGAAGGCGGGGTCCTCCCCTGGGGTCTGAGAAGGCGGGGTCCTCCCCTGGGGTCTGAGAAGGCGGGGTCCTCCCCTGGGGTCTGAGAAGGTGGGGTCCTCCCCTGGGGTCTGAGAAGGTGGGGTCCTCCCCTAGGGGCTGAGAAGGTGAGGTCCTCCCCTGGGGCCTGAGAAGGTGGGGTCGTCCCCTGGGGCTGAGAAGGTGAGGTCCTCCCCTGGGGCCTGAGAAGGTGGGGTCGTCCCCTGGGGCTGAGAAGGTGAGGTCCTCCCCTGGGGCCTGAGAAGGTGGGGTCGTCCCCTGGGGCTGAGAAGGTGAGGTCCTCCCCTGGGGCCTGAGAAGGTGGGGTCGTCCCCTGGGGCTGAGAAGGTGAGGTCCTCCCCTGGGGCCTGAGAAGGTGGGGTCGTCCCCTGGGGCTGAGAAGGTGAGGTCCTCCCCTGGGGCCTGAGAAGGTGGGGTCGTCCCCTGGGGCTGAGAAGGTGAGGTCCTCCCCTGGGGCCTGAGAAGGTGGGGTCGTCCCCTGGGGCTGAGAAGGTGAGGTCCTCCCCTGGGGCCTGAGAAGGTGGGGTCGTCCCCTGGGGCTGAGAAGGTGAGGTCCTCCCCTGGGGCCTGAGAAGGTGGGGTCGTCCCCTGGGGCTGAGAAGGTGAGGTCCTCCCCTGGGGCCTGAGAAGGTGGGGTCGTCCCCTGGGGCTGAGAAGGTGAGGTCCTCCCCTGGGGCCTGAGAAGGTGGGGTCGTCCCCTGGGGCTGAGAAGGTGAGGTCCTCCCCTGGGGCCTGAGAAGGTGGGGTCGTCCCCTGGGGCTGAGAAGGTGAGGTCCTCCCCTGGGGCCTGAGAAGGTGGGGTCGTCCCCTGGGGCTGAGAAGGTGAGGTCCTCCCCTGGGGCCTGAGAAGGTGGGGTCGTCCCCTGGGGCTGAGAAGGTGAGGTCCTCCCCTGGGGCCTGAGAAGGTGGGGTCGTCCCCTGGGGCTGAGAAGGTGAGGTCCTCCCCTGGGGCCTGAGAAGGTGGGGTCGTCCCCTGGGGCTGAGAAGGTGAGGTCCTCCCCTGGGGCCTGAGAAGGTGGGGTCGTCCCCTGGGGCTGAGAAGGTGAGGTCCTCCCCTGGGGCCTGAGAAGGTGGGGTCGTCCCCTGGGGCTGAGAAGGTGAGGTCCTCCCCTGGGGCCTGAGAAGGTGGGGTCGTCCCCTGGGGCTGAGAAGGTGAGGTCCTCCCCTGGGGCCTGAGAAGGTGGGGTCGTCCCCTGGGGTCTGAGAAGGTGGGGTCGTCCCCTGGGGCTGAGGAGGTGAGGTCCTCCCCTGGGGTCTGAGAAGGTGGGGTCCTCCCCTGGGGTCTGAGAAGGTGGGGTCCTCCCCTGGGGTCTGAGAAGGTGGGGTCCTCCCCTGGGGTCTGAGAAGGTGGGGTCCTCCCCTGGGGCTGAGGAGGTGGGGTCCTCCCCTGGGGTCTGAGAAGGTGGGGTCCTCCCCTGGGGCTGAGGAGGTCAGCCCGACGTCTACGCGTGGGGCACAGTGCTGACTCCTGGCCCCGCTGCAGGGTCTCAGGTGGGGCCTGAAGAGTGGCGACATCAGACCGCCAGGCACAGGGTGGGCTCGGAGCACGTGGTGGGGAGGAGCCTGCGGAAGGCTGCGGTGAAGGTTCCGTCAGGCTGGCGCTGGGCGTCGCCCCGCCGCCCCCAGCAGAGTCGGGGACGGTTCCCGTGCTCGTCTCCACGTCGGACCCCCGTCAGCCCTCGCTGCCAGCTGGGCTTCCTCGCTGCGGTCGCGGGCCCCTCCCAGGTGAGGCGCGGGGCGCGTGCAGCCCAGGCCGACGGGAACGTGCCCGATGGGACCGCAGATGCCCGGGGCCCTGTGGACGGGCGCGGGGAAGGGACTGTGTGCCCTGGATGCCCCCTCCCTGCCCATCCGTGACAGCCGGACCCCCAGCACGGGGCGGGGCACCTGAGCCCCCCCACCGGGCCCCACACCCACCAGTATTTACCCTGACAAGACACTGTTCCCAAGTGTCGCCCGAATTTACCACAGGGAGGAGGCCACAGACGTCATGAAACGCAGCCTGAAGTGACTGTTCCAGTGCTTTCTGTCCACAAAGCTGACTCATCAGGAAA
>NW_027531292.1:424286-439380 GCF_008692635.1 Crocuta crocuta
GAAGGTTGTGGGGGGAGGGGGTGCAGTAAGGAAGGAGGAGGAGGAGGAGGAGGAGGAAGGAAGCTTGTGGAGAGAAGGCAGAAGACAAAGCCTCACACCTGTCAGAGAGACGAGAGACCTAAAGAGAGCAGGCGTGTCTGCAGCCCACCAACGCCCCCTACCCTGTCTGAGCCACGTGGTGTGAAGTTACCTTCATGCATCAACATGGCGAGGCCATGGTACCAATTTTTGATAAAACACCAGTCTAGATGTTTCTATGAAGGTATGTTTTAGCTGTGAATAGATCACCCTTTATAATGTGGGTGGGCCTCATCCAATCAGTTGAAGCCTTAAGAGGAAAGAGACTTAAGCGCTCCTGCCTCCAGATGGCCTTTGGTCTGGAGCTGCAACATCAGCCTTCCCTGGTGTCCAGCCTGCAGGCTTCAGACTTGCAGGTCTCACAATTCCTTTGAATAATCTCTCTCTGTCTCTGTCTCTGTCTCTCTGTGTGTATGTGTATATATGTCCCTCTCAGACTCCACACCCACCCCCGGCTCCGTGGCTCTGGCCCAGCCTCGGCAGGCAGATGGAAGAAATGGGTTCTCGGCCCCTCCGGACATGCAGGGGAGACCCCAGCCCCAGCAAGCCACAGGGAAAGGGCTCCTGGCAAGTGAGCATCTGAGGATGAAGGGCAGGCAAACAAAGCACCTGCCGTGCCCACCTCCTCCCCATGCCGTCCGCAAGACATCAGGAAGGAGAATAATTCAGACATCCCAGCATGCCCATTTCCTGCACCTTCAGAGGTTTTTAGAGGCCTATGGGTGTGCAAGACCAGGTCCCGCATCATCTCCTCCTGGACTGCAAGTTTCCCCCAAGCGCTCTGTAAAGTGTGGATGGGTAAGCACACAGAGTGCTTGTTCTGGGTAAGAGTGGGGAAGGGCCACGTTAGCAGGCTGGGCTTCTTGGCCTGGGCTCCCCTGGGCAGGTGGCCTTATGAGGAAAAGGCCACTGTGCTTCAGAAGACCAGTCACCTTTAGGCAGTGGTGGACCTAGTCCAAGTGGCATACCCTGACCCTGACCATTGTCAGCACCACCCTGACCGCAGCGTGCGACTATTGCTGGCCTTCTTGCTGTGAGTGCCTTGAGAGCAGCAGCCCATGTAGGACCCTCCACAGGCCAGCCTTACAGCAGATGTGCTCAGTGACTTTGCTTCTGGGTGGCTGGGTGGGTGGAGGAGAAAGGAAGGGAGGGATAGGAGGTGGATAGGGGGATGGGTAGATGATGGATGGATGAAGGATGGATGAATGGACAGATGAATGGGTGGGTGGGGGGATGATGGATGATGGATGGATAGTGGATGAATGGATTGATTAGTCGGTGAACGGGTGGGTGGATGGATGAGTCTGTGGATGGATGGATGATAGGTGAATGGGTGGGTGAATGGACGGGTTTATGGATGGATGGATGGATGGATGATAGATGAATGGATTGATTGGTAGGTGGATGGGTAGGTGATTTATGGGTCTGTGGATGGATGGATGGATGGATGATGGATGAATAGATTGATTGGTAGGTGAATGGGTGGGTGATGGATGGGTCTGGGGATGGATGGATGGATGGATGGATGGATGGATGGATGGATGGATAAGCAAGTGGGTTGGTGGAAAGATGGATGAGTGGATGGATAACAAATGAACTCTCTTAGGGTGAGTGAGTGTGCCTTCTGCAGCAACTCCTCAGAGCTCACACCTCATGAGGGCTTATCATACATAAACAGTGGCCAAGTGCTGAATTTTCCCTCCTCATTAAAGCCCTCCACATCTCTAGGAGGCAGGTGCTTAGATTACTCCATTCTAGAGATGAGGAAACCGAGGATCAGGGAGGGTGAAGGAGCTGCGTGAGCTCACTAGCCAGAGAACGGCAGAGCCATACAGTGGTCCCCGTGAGTCCTCTCTACCCTGAGCCCACGCTGTCCACGGATTGACAGTGCTGTGGCCATTTTTCACAGAAGTTTGACCATTGCTCTTTGGAGAAACCCAATATGAGTAACAAGAAGTTGGAGATTCTCAGCTGCTAGGACTTTGGCTGAGATGGCATCCGATCGATGGATGAGTTTGGGAAGCACTGGATCTTAGCGATACCATCTTCCAACAGAAGTCTAGCTCTCCATCGGTTATGTCTTCAATTTTTCTCAGCAATGCACTACGGCATTCAGTCACACAGGGCTTTCACCTCCGTTGTCAGATTTTTCTCTAAGTATTTCATGTTTTTCACACTATTGACAATGGTACTTTTATTTCAATTTCTGATTGTTGCCAGTTTATGAAAAGATAACTGGTTTTTTATTATTGGTCTTGTGATACCTACAGCCTTGATAAACTCACCTGTTAATTACAGCAGCTTTTTGTAGATTCCAGATTTTGTTCGTAGAGACTCATGTCATCTGTAAATAGGGACAGATTTATTGCTTCCTGACCAGTCGAGACGGTTTTTTTAAGTTATCTCTTTTGCTGGCTGCACTGACTGTGGTTCCCAGCACAGCACTGGCTGGACGAGGTGTGAGCCCACATCCTGATCTTTTTCCCACTTCCAGGAACAAGTATTCAGTCACTAAGTATGATGTCAGCCATGGTCTTTTTATGAATGACATTTACCGGGAAAATTTCTTCTTTTAGTTGGCTGAGAATTTTTATCAGAATGGGTATTGAATTTTGCTACTTTTCTGCATCTATTGAGAGGATCATATGATTTTTCTTCTTTAGTCTGGCAATATGGTGAATTACACTGACTTGAATCTAACAACCCTGCATTCCTGTAATAGACCCCAATTAGTCATGATTTCCATATGCTGTTAGATTCAATTTACCAAAATTTTATTCAGAGTTTTTGCATCTATACTCATGTGGGGTGTTACTCTATAGTTTTCCTTTTTTGTGGTGTCTTTGTGTGGTTTTGGCACCATGGTAATTAATACAGGCCTCAGAGAAAGGGGTAGGAAATATTCCTTCCTTTTAAAGTTTTCTGGAAGAGTCTGTGCAGCATTGGTATTATTTCTTCTTCAAGCCTTTGATGGGGCGCCTGGGTGGCTCAGTCAGTTAGGCATCTGACTTTGGCTCAGGTCATGATCTTACCATTCGTGGGTTCAAGCTCTGCATCAGGCTGACAGCTCAGAGCCTAGAGCCTGCTTCAGATTTTATGTCTGTCTGTCTCTCTCTCTCTCTCTCTCTTTCTCTCTCCCTCCTTCCCTCCCCTGCCCACACTCTGTCTCTCTCTGTCTTGCAAAAATAAATAAATGTTTAAAAAATTTTTTAATGTTTGATGGAATTCACCAGTGAAACCATCTGGGCCTGGAGCTTTCTTTGTAGGAAGGTTTTTGGCTTTATTTTCCATTTCTTTAATATAGAGTGCCTTTTCGATTACTTCTGTTTGAGGAAGCTTCCATGAATTATGTCTTTCAAGAAATTTGTCTGTTTCATTTCAGTTGCTACATTTAGTGGCAGAAAGTTATTCATAATATTTCCTTTATTATCTTTCTAATATCTGTGGGATCTGTAGTGATGTTACCTCTCATTCCTGGTGTTTATATTCTATGTCTTCTCTGTTTCCTATCAGCTTATCAATTTTATTGATCTTCTCAAAGAACCAGATTTCTGAATCATTGATTTTTCTCTGGTTCTTCATTTTGTTTTTTGCTTCATCTTACTCCTTTCTTACTCTAAGTTTAATTAGCTTTTTTTCTTTCCTAATTTCATTTTTTTAATGTTTTGTTTCTTTCCGAGAGAGAGAAACAGTGTGAGCAGGGGAGGGTCAGAGAGAGAGGGAGACACAGAATCAGAAGCAGCTCCAGGCTCCGAGCTGTCAGCACAGAGCCCGATGTGGGGCTTGAACCCACGAACTGTGTGATCATGACCTGAGCCGAAGTCGGACACTTAACCGACTGAGCCACCCAGGTGCCCCTTTTTTCCTAATTTCTTAAGGTGGAAGCTTAGGTCACTGATGAAGCCCCTTCTTTCTTCTTCTCTATTGTAACTGTTTAGTGCTATACATCCCCCCAAATCCTGCTTTTGTGGCATCCCACAAGTTGTGAAGCTCCTCCTCCTAGAGGCTCTGATTCTGGGGCAGCACTTGCCCCCTCACCTGCTCTGTCGTCTCTCTTCAGCCCTTGGACCCTGGACTGATCCAAAAATCCACCTTTATCAATTACTATACCATCAGAAAAAGGAAGCCTCACTAGGCATTTCAAATAGAGAGGATTCAGGATCAAGAAGATGTGGTTTATCTATACCATGGAATACTACATGGCAATGAGAAAGAATGAAATCTGGCCATCAGCGGGTGAATGGATCAAGAAGATGTGGTTTATCTACACAATGGAATACAAATGGATCAAGAAGATGTGGTTTATCTATACGATGGAATACTCCATGGCAATGACAAAGAATGAAATCTGGCCACGTGTAGCAACGTGGATGGACCTTGAGGGTGTTATGCTGAGCGAAATAAGTCAGGCAGAGAAGGACAAATATCACATGTTTGCACGTATAGGAGGATTAGGAGGAACTTAACGGAGGACCGTGGGGGAGAAGAAGGGGGGAAATAGTGGGGGAAAGGGAGGGAGGCAAACCATGAGAGCCTCTTGAATGCTGAGAACAAACTGAGGACTGACGGGTGTGGGGGGGGAGGGGAGACGGGCATGGAGGAGGGCACTTGTGGGGATGAGCACTGGGTGTTATATGGAAACCAACTTGACAATAAACTATTTAAGAAAAACCCATAGAGGATTCAGAGACTTGGTTACTCGGGGGCTGGAGGCGGGAAGAGCAGAAGGGAGCCCTGAGTCACTGACATCAGGAGCAGCAGGAAGCACATCCCCCTGCGGCTGGGGGGCAGGCGGGGCGGGCGCCGAGGGCTTCTGCATGGCTGGCGGTGGGAGGGCCCAAGGGTGGGAGCCACCCTCTGTGACTGGAGGTGCTCCCTCTGTGACTGGAGGTGCTCCCTCTGTGACTGGAGGTGCTCTACAGGAGCTGGAAAAGGGAAGCAAGTCCATCCCCCCCTCCTCCCACCTCTCAACGGTGAATCCCAGGAAGCCAGCTGGCCAGGTAGTCTGCAAACACAGTTTGCAAAGTCCCAGCCACATGTATTAGTCACCTATTGCTGCATAACAAAGCATCCCAAACCCAGTGGCTTAAACCAGTAAGTGCTGAGTAAATGACAGACAGACGGATGGATGGACAAATGGACAGATAGATGGATGGATGGATGGATGGATGGATGGGTAGATTGGTAGATAGATAGATAGATAGATAGATAGATAGATAGATAGATAGATAGATAAATAGATGATAGATAGATAGATAGATAGATAGATATAATAGATGGAAATAGATGGATGTGTATATGTAGTTAAGACACATGCATGGACCACTGAGAGAACTTGTGTCCCAGGAGTCATGACCTCACCCATTGCCCAGGTCTTGGCTTTTAAATGCCATTCTCCAGAGGTGCCCAGGGGTCAGATGGTTAAGCGTCCAACTCTTGATTTTGGCTCAGGTCATTTGGCTCACGGTTTGTGAGTTTGGGCCCCGCGTCGGGTTCTGCACTAACAGCATGTAGCGTGCTTGAGGTTTTCTCTCTCTCTCTCTCTCTCTCTGCCCCTCTCCTGTTCTCTCTTTCTCTCACTCAAAATAAACAAACATGAAAAAATAAAAGTAAATAAATACCATTCTCCAGTAAGAGGAACCAGGACTCCTTGGAGAAGTAGTTGAGTTTCTGGAAAAGGAAATTATGAAATGAGGCCGGAGCATTTCGTGGCAGTAGAAAACGAGGAACTGTTCCAAAAATGACGGACTGTGTCACGGGTTACGGAAGGCCGCCTGAGGCAGCGCCCGAAGGCTGGAGCCGGAACAGTTTGAGCAAAAAGCCTGGCGCCATAAAACGAGACTGCGAACCAGGGAATAAAACAGGTATCAATGAGTCCATTGTGATAGGAATGATGAGTAGGCACCTAAAGGGTAGGGAACGGCCATTCTGTAGAGGAATTCCAATTAATTAACGTCCCAAGGAGAGGGACGCCGAGCTCGCCAGCAGCTGCTGTGGGTTGGTTGCACCGCACTCAGGGGGCCACGTCCAAAGAGAAACACCCAGAGAGACTCAGAGTCACTGCCCGCAGGCGGTCGGCAGTTAAGCGGTAGCAAATTGGTGAGAAGTAGAAAAGTGGCGGAGAGGCCTGGCAGGCACCCCCTCGCCCACGTGACGGGGTTAGCGCGGCCGGAACCGGCACAGCCCCGTCGGGAGGCGCAGATACGACGCGCTGAGAGGGGCACCTCACCTCTGCGAAACTCCCACTCAGTCGTGAGAAAGCACCCAACAAACTCACCTGGAGGGACGTTCTACAAGATGCCCAGCGGGGCTGTTCGGAAGTACCAAGGTCAAAGGAGGCAGGGGAGGGACAAGGAGCCGCCACCGAGCAGAGAGCGGCAGCGCAGGTGGTGTGGAGTCTGGACAGGAGGGCGCAGCGGAGACGCCGGGGAGACGCCTGCCTGGTCCCCGACGGGAGCCAACCGGAGCCGTTGGCCGCGAGCAGCACCGTGAGCGGAAGCGCCGCGAGCTCTCGCCTCACCTCGGTGCTGGTCTTGCAACTGTTCTGGAAGCCAAAAGTTATTTCGAGTTAAGGTTTGTGAAAACAAGCAGTTATTATCCCTCCGGGTCCCGGGCGTCTGGCCTCGGTCCGGGGCTCCCTGGGGGCCATGCATTTCCTCCACGTCAGAGCCACAAGCTGACCTCCCTCAGAAGCCAGGACCCGCCACCAGGGCCCAGCCAGCGGCTCCGCGTCTCACGTGGCGGCTCAGAGGCAGGAGGGACCGCGGGCCCCTNGGAACAAAGAACCGCACTGGAAGAGCAGGCGGCCGGGTGCGAGAGTGAGCCCCGCACGGGACCTGCACTGCCGCCCGGCACGCGGCCCCACCGCGGGAGGGCACCCTCCGTCCTGCGCCAGGCCCCCAGCGGGCACCACAGCTGGGCCGTTCCGTCTGATGCCAGACCAGCGCTTCTGGGCCGCGGGGCCTGGCAGGGAGGCAGGCGCGCAGCTCAAAGCCTCGCTGCCCTTCTTGTTCCGAGAAAGAGCGGCAGCAGGAAGTTGTGGGGTGCAAGGGCGCAAGGGCGCAGGGGTGCAGGGGTGCAGGGGTGCAGGGGCGCAGGGGTGCAAGGCAGTGAAGGAGGTGCCACCGGCCTACGGATGACATGCTGATGGAAGCTCTGTGGGCAGCAAAAGGAAACTCACGCCCAGGAAGCGGGGCTGGTTCCTGGCCCTCCGTGATGGATGGGGACCCGGGCCTGGTCTGTCCCCCGTCCCCCGGGGAGGGCGCTGTGGTCAACGGGCAGAACCTCCATCCTGCCATGAGGGCCACTGAGCAAGCCACAGAGAGACCAGGAAAGAGGAGACGGGCCCCGCCTGACTGGGCCTCCGGTATCCTGCGGGCACTCACACGGGGCACAAAGGGCCTGCACCCCTGCCCAACTCAGAGGCTCCTCCGGCCCCTCCTCCCCAGACCGCTGAGCCCTGGTCTTACCACCCCATCTTCCGGGCCCCAGGACATCCGGCCATGTCTCCAGCCGCCCTCTGGGAATCAGTGTGGGTGGGCACTCTGGCCACTTCCCAGTCCGGGCAAGCAGCCCCCAGATGCGCGGGCCTGAGCTCTGTCTGCAGGGAGCAGCCGCGCCCCTGCCTCGCCACCTCTGGCCCTCCCTCCAGCGACCGCTGGGCGCCAAGCACATCCTGACACGGCCTCCCCTCCCACCCAGGGCTCTCCCCGCCTTCCCGGGCACACCCGGCCAGCACCCCTCACGCACAGCCCAGCTTCCCCCAGACCGGTGGACCACGAGGAGACACACAGCCCCCAGGGGAAAGTGACCATCCAGGCCCACCGCCGACTCGCTCCACGCCCCCTGCGTCCTCCTGCTGCTCGGGCCCCGAAACACAGCTGTGCTGGAGCTCAGCGCCCCGACTCTGCCCTCCGAGCCGCTGCTCCAGCCGCCATCTTACTGGGAGCCAGCCTGCGACCCTGAGGACCCACCGGCCAGGCCCAGCCCTCAGGCAACTGGCCAGAGCTTGGCGGTGCCCCGTGGCCGCCCACAGCGTGGTGGGCCGAGGGCTCTGCTCCGGGGGGCGGGAGGGGGGTGCAGGGGGACCTCGACGGCCCCGCTCGCTGCCCGCACTCCAGGCAGCCCCACGGGCCTGGAGACAAGGCGGGACCCGCTTCCCAAAGCAGGACGGGCATCTGCAGAAGCGCCCCAGCCTCCCTCCAAAGACCCGGGGCCCAACGCTGTGACCCTCCTGTAGCAGCTCAGCTGGATGGAGCGTCCCGTCGGGGCTCTGCCCAGGGGGCACAGCACCCAGGGGTGCTGAAGGCTGGCCCACAGGGAGCTCGGGCTTTAGCGGCTGCCGGCTGTGAGCTCGGAGAACAGAAGGGGGGGCTTATGGGACCCGGCGCTCAGACCCGGGCCGAGCTGGTGTCTGTAGGAGGCACAGGATGGCTAGTGGGGNGTTGACAAAGTCCACGGGGAAGCCGCAGGAGTAGGTCCACCCGGAGCCAGAGTCCCGGGCCCCCCGATAAGTGCAGCAGGTCCCCCTGGGGAAGGCGGGGACAGGTGGCCAGCAGACATCTGCTGCCCCAGGGCCTCTGTCCAAGCACAGGGACAGGCAGCGCCACAGCCCCCTTCCCGCCACCCTGGGTCTCAGCCAGGGCGAGGATCTTCTCCTTCTAGCACGTTCGTTCCCTGAGCTACTGCTGGAGACACCCGAGTCCGGGAGCCTCTCCCCTCCGTCGGCCTCCCGGGTCCGTGAGGGACACTGTCCTCGCACACTGCCCTGGCTGTGACGCCCCCAAAGGACACGTCCACCTGCAAACCTCGAGCGTCACACCACGGTGGCCGAGGCTGGAGGAAGTGGCCACAAGCCCAGGGGCCACGGGAAGCTGCAGAGGCAAGAAGCGTTCTCCCAGAGCCTCCAGGAAGGACCAGGCTGGCGGCACCTCTCGGACCCCAGATGTCTGGCCCCAGAACAGAGAGAGGCGCTTTCAGCTCCGTGGTCCGTGGCCCTCGGCTGTGGCCAGCAGGGGACATGAGTCCACACGCGGACGGAATCACTCTGGGCGGGGGAGGCTGCTCTCACACACTACTCTGCCAATGCAGATAATAAAGGAAACGATTTTAAAATAATGTCTACAAGAATCTTTGATTTCATGAGCAATGCTTACAGGGTAAAAACAAAAAAGAGAAAAAGCAGCGTCCTGAAAAAGGGTCAAACGTTTACCATTAGGGAAAGAGCGCTTTTCTGAGCAAGAAGAGTGAAGGCAGCTGATGAATCGCCCACCTCCCTAACGCGTGACAGGAACAAGCCCCTCGGCCGATTCCGTGGGGCCGGGGCCGCAGGAAGGGCCCTGCTCCCCGGGGGCGGCATGTCCCCGGCTGGCGCAGACGGAGGGCCGAGTGCTGGCGCAGGCACTTGAGCAAAACTGTGCGTTTTGCGCTGCTGCGCTCAGGGTAGTGGCTTGGGTGAAACACAGACCGCGCCGTGGCCACACTGAGTGAGGCTGAAATGCCGGAACCGCCTTGTTGGTGTAGAGGGGGCCCCAGGGGCGTCTGGAGGTTAGATGCCAGAGCCCATCTGTCAGGGAAGCCTCTCGCCCACCCTGAGGGGTCCTGGACATGCCCGTCTCACCACGATGGAGAGGAGCTCCGTGGTCCCTGTCCTCTGCAGGCCACGCCTCCCGGGCTGGGGGCGGGGGGGCTGCAGCCTCTGACCCGACCCGGGAACCTACCCGCGGTGAGGGCCCTGGGACCCCAGGGAGCAGGGGCTGAGCAGCGCTGGGCCACCCAAGGCCAGCTGGGCGTGGCTCCCGGGACTGACGGTGGAGTCCGGGGTGCCGTCAGCACAGTGAGGCTGGCAGCGAGGTGGGTGATGGCGGGGGCGGGGATCGCGGCGTTCCCAGCGGGGAATAGACAGGACGCCCCCGGAATCCGCACTCGACGGGATGAGCAGAAACATCCTTGGTCAAGCGAGCAAATGACCCGCCCGAATCCCCGCAGCAGAGAGACACAGCCCCCGGCTCAGTGCTGAGACTCCAGCCAGTTCACGGCCCCACACCCCGGGCTTGGAGGGGGGACCCCGGGGCACGGCGGCAAATGTCCACTGGTCACCTTGTCCCCGCCTTCCCCAAAGGGCCTGCGGCGTTCACCAAGGAGACTGTGTCCCGGGGGAGGCAAATAAGCAGACCTCGGGGAGCACAGGGCACTGGCTCTGGACGGACCCCGCTTCCCAGAGGCCCCAGACGTCCCTGTAACCAGCAGTCGGGGCTCACGGGGGCCGGGGACCCACGGAGTCCCAGCCCAGGGCCGCCTTGCCCTGGGGCCAGTGGGTCCCCCCGCGGCGTGTGGCCTTCTCTCCAGCAGCAAAACAGGAGAGACTCCCACCCGGGGAGACCCCACGCCCGCACCTCCCTGAGCCTCGGCAGCCTCAAAGGGCCGTGACCAAGCCCATAAGAAGATTCTGTCTCCAGAAAATGCGAAGGAAACAAGACCCGGCGCTCGCCATCGCCTTGGCAGGGCAGTGGGCGCTCGGGCCACGGGGGGTGCGGAGCGTCACGGGGTCCTCGGGGCACAGACAGCCGTGCCCTGTCCTCGCAGCGGGGCCTGGCTGAGCCTAGGGCAGCGAGGCTGTGCCATAAAGTATTTCACAGCCGTTGAAACTTACGTTCTCTGCAAATATTTAATGGTAAATTCAGCTGGAGCGCCAGGTGCAGCCGGGCAGGAGGACCCACACGGTCTCAGCCCCAGCGCGACCCGCAGAGGGCGAGGGAGGTGCCGTGGCCAGCCCGCCAGCGACGAGCATCCGTGTCTCTGGGTGGACGGGTGCCCGCAACCCGGCTGGCCAGGCACGGACACCCCCGCTGGCGGGTGGCCGTGGGGGGCGGGTGCTCACTCCCTTCCTCCCGGCCACTGGCCCAGGGAAACAGCAGGGGGCTCCAGGGACTCGGGGCTCTGAGCACAGGCGCGGGGGACCCTGTGCCTCAGGCCTGCTGTCCCTTGTGAAGGCCCCTCCGCGCAGGCCGGGACAGGGACCCCAGGGCATGGACAGGGGGACCCCAGCGGAGGTCAGCGACTGACCCAGGGCTTCCTCACATCTGTGCCTCGCACGTCCCTCTGGAACACGCGAGTGCTGGGCATTCAGGGGGCCACGTGATTGGACACGCGAGTGCTGGGCATTCAGGGGGCCACGTGATTGGACACGCGAGTGCTGGGCATTCAGGGGGCCACGTGATTGGATAAGGGGAATCAGGCACCAATCGTCCCCGAGAACGACCAGCACGGAAACGCTGCCCGGCACGGGTCCCCTGATGGCGGCCGCGGACGGCGCCAGGCACCTCTCCAAACTCCTGCCACGCAGTCCGGGCGCTCTAGTGCTTCCTGGGCGGCAGCCATGGGGCGGGGGGGGCAGGGGGGGCAGGGCTGACGCAGGCACGACTCACAAAGCAAACACAGGGCGGGGCAGGTCAGCTCCGGGCTCGCTCGCAGCCATAAATTCCTGCTTCCCGCACCCGGACCCCGTCCTGTTACACAGCACAGTGAAGGACGAAGGCCATAAAGAGGCAGGTGTCAGCTCCGGGACCCGCATCCGGCATCCAGCCCTCTGGGCTGCGGCCGTGCATGGAGGCCGGGGCCCTCGTCCCAGCCGGGTGTGCAGGCCTCGGCTCTGACCCTCGAGACACTGACACCCTGGGCCCCGGGGGCGGGGGGGCTCTAGGCCCTTGTGGGGGCGAGAGGCTGGGGTACCCCAATCCCGGGGCCAGTGTAGCCCTTCTGCCTCTGACCGGACAGGAGCCAGGTGTGGGGGGCTCCCCAGGAAGGTAAGGGGAGCCAGCGAGGGGCGCAGGAGCCCGGGCAGACAGAGCGGCAGAGTCGCCCCCGATCCGCAGCGTGCGGCCCAGCCCGCGGGCCTCTGAGAATAGACGTCGAAGCAGAAGGCCAGGGCACCACACTGGCCAGGCTGCGACTGTTTAAGAACAAACAAGCAAACAGGCAGGAAATAACACGCGTTGGCGAGGAGGTGGAGAAACCGAACCCACGAGCACTGCTGGGGGGAATCACACTGCGCGGCCGCTGTGGACACGGTGTGGAGGGTCCTCAAAGAGTGAACCAGAGTCACCGTGTGAGCCAGCAGCCCACTTCTGCTGAGCGTGTCCCCCAGGGAACCGAGAGCAGGGACTCGAGTGGGTGTCTGCACACCTGTGTTCACAGCNCACGCGAGTGCTGGGCATTCAGGGGGCCACGTGATTGGATAAGGGGAATCAGGCACCAATCGTCCCCGAGAACGACCAGCACGGAAACGCTGCCCGGCACGGGTCCCCTGATGGCGGCCGCGGACGGCGCCAGGCACCTCTCCAAACTCCTGCCACGCAGTCCGGGCGCTCTAGTGCTTCCTGGGCGGCAGCCATGGGGCGGGGGGGGCAGGGGGGGCAGGGCTGACGCAGGCACGACTCACAAAGCAAACACAGGGCGGGGCAGGTCAGCTCCGGGCTCGCTCGCAGCCATAAATTCCTGCTTCCCGCACCCGGACCCCGTCCTGTTACACAGCACAGTGAAGGACGAAGGCCATAAAGAGGCAGGTGTCAGCTCCGGGACCCGCATCCGGCATCCAGCCCTCTGGGCTGCGGCCGTGCATGGAGGCCGGGGCCCTCGTCCCAGCCGGGTGTGCAGGCCTCGGCTCTGACCCTCGAGACACTGACACCCTGGGCCCCGGGGGCGGGGGGGCTCTAGGCCCTTGTGGGGGCGAGAGGCTGGGGTACCCCAATCCCGGGGCCAGTGTAGCCCTTCTGCCTCTGACCGGACAGGAGCCAGGTGTGGGGGGCTCCCCAGGAAGGTAAGGGGAGCCAGCGAGGGGCGCAGGAGCCCGGGCAGACAGAGCGGCAGAGTCGCCCCCGATCCGCAGCGTGCGGCCCAGCCCGCGGGCCTCTGAGAATAGACGTCGAAGCAGAAGGCCAGGGCACCACACTGGCCAGGCTGCGACTGTTTAAGAACAAACAAGCAAACAGGCAGGAAATAACACGCGTTGGCGAGGAGGTGGAGAAACCGAACCCACGAGCACTGCTGGGGGGAATCACACTGCGCGGCCGCTGTGGACACGGTGTGGAGGGTCCTCAAAGAGTGAACCAGAGTCACCGTGTGAGCCAGCAGCCCACTTCTGCTGAGCGTGTCCCCCAGGGAACCGAGAGCAGGGACTCGAGTGGGTGTCTGCACACCTGTGTTCACAGCAGCTGAAACATGGAAGCGACCACGTGTCTGCCAACGGACGAATGGATGGACGTGGTCCGTCCGCACCCTGGATGTGGCTCAGCCCTGACGGGAGGGACACTCTGACACCTGCCACACCGTGGACGGACCCGGGGCCGTGATTCTCACGTGTGACCCACTCTCGCGAGGCCCCTGGGGTCTCCAGGTTCCCGGAGACAGAGAGTGTTGGGCGCCGGGGCTGGGGGAGGGGCTGGGGTCCCTGTTTCACGGGGACGGGGTTTCCGTTTGGGAAGATGGAAAGTTCTGGAGACGGAGAGTGGGGACGGCTGCACAGCAGTGTGAAGGTGCTCAGTGCCACGGGGCTGTGCACTTAGAGTCGGGGAAGATGGTACTTTTTATGTTGTGTGTATTTTATAATAACAGAAAAAATAAAATTTTTGAAAGAAGATAAAAATGATATTTAGTAATGAATAAATGAATGTAGGAGAGAGGAGCCAGTCCCCGGCTGTGGCCCCGGGCAGGGGTCCGGAGCAGAGGAAGCTCTGTGGAGTAGGGGGCTCTGGGTGGGTCGGCACCCGTGGATGGGGCGACCCCACATTCCCCAAGGTCAGAACCCCCGAGCAGGGGCGAGGAAGCCACGAGCACATGTCCCTTCCTCTGCTCTCCTGATGACAGGGACAGCTGTCTGCACATCAGAACCTCTTTACACCCTAACAAGTGTCACGGGCCCCACACAGCTTTGGTTTATGTGGTGACATCTATCGATATTGGCCACGTTGGGTATTAAAACTGAGAAATTCTTAGAATGTGAGTTATTTCAGTTAAAAATAACACAAACATGTCGTGCTGACATATATAACAGTTTTATAAAATACAACTTGTTGGGGAGCCTGGGGGCTCAGTCGGTTGAGCATCTGACTTCGGCTCAGGTCACGATCTCACGGTTCACGGGTTTGAGCCCCACGTTGGGCTCTGAGTGGCAGCTTGAGCCTGGAGGCTGTTTTGGATTCTGTGTCTCCCTCTCTGTCTGCTCCTCCCCTGCGCGCGCGTGCGCACACACACACACACACTCTCTCTCTCTCTCTCTCTCTCTCTCACTCAAAAATAAACATTAAAAAGTAAAATCAAATACAACTTTTTTCCAACACAAAAGTTCAGTGAGAAGAGAGGCGTTTCTGCAGATTGAGAGGCGGCTGCACCTCCTCGCTGGGTCCACGTCCGTGTGCAGGGACACGTTGCCTGGATGGAAGTGGCCGGAGAAAACCGGCTTCACACGGAAGCTGGAAAAGGCAGGGGCGCGTCCATCGCCTTCTCGGAGAACGTGGACCTTCTCCTCTGGGACGAGAGCAAACCCCAGCCGGGGGCAGAAGGCTACCCCACGCCAGCCCCCCTTCCCCGTGGGTCGCAGCAGAGCCCTCCCGCCCCCAGTCCGTCCTGCTCTGAGCTCCGAACGGCCCGCACGGTCCCCAGGGGGCCGCAGATGCTCCCCTGCGGAGGGTCTGGTCTCAGCGGGGACCCCGCGCTCCCTCCTTCAGGCTGGGTCTGGCCTTGACGCCAGGAAGCCGCCTCCAGCCCCCTAACTTGAAAGCTCAGGTTTACCGTGGCAATAACGACGGTCCCGTCTGCTCTCTTCCTTGAAGCCACAGGGTCCCTGGTTCATTCCGGGAGAAGGGCTGCCAGGGTCCCAGGTCTGAACACCCACAGCCCAGTGGCCACGGGGCCGGGTCGGCTCGCACCGCGGTCGCCTCCGGAGAGCGCTTCCTGGGGCGGCTGCCGTCCTCACCTGGGGGGGTGGGGGGCTGAGACTGGATGAAGTGAGATGAGGGGG
>NW_027531292.1:439505-455095 GCF_008692635.1 Crocuta crocuta
GGGGGTGGGGGGGTGGGGGTGGGACAGGACCGGCCACGCCGGATCCTTGCAAAGGAGCCCGCGGCTTCCCCGGGCGGCTCTCGTACCCTCTGCGCACGCGCGAGCCCCTGAGCAAGGCTGACCCCTTGCAGCCTGGCCCTGCAGAGTCCGGAGCCCACGGCCCCCCCGCAAAGGGCCTTGAGGGTCCCAAGGGAATCGTGGGCCACGCTGGGGTGTGGCTGAGACAATTCACCGTCTGAGAGCGGTATTAAAATCACCCCACAAACACTGATGCCTGGCGGGGTGGGGGGTTCTGTCTGCAGGAGGTGAACACACACCAGCTCCCCGCCCAGCGCCCCCTCCCACCTAAAATGACAGCGGTCCATCCGCCTCAGCAGACCTTCACCTTCCTCAATCCAAGACGAGGCCAAGCCACAGAAAAGGGGAGCCACAGGCTCCCGGCCCCAGCTCAGGGCCAGGCGGTAGCCACGGGGCCTCCGCACGGGCCCACCTTTTCTGGGCCCCCGTACGCCATGCCCCACGGCCGGGGGTGAGGCTCTGCGTCCGCAGCCCCCAGGGCCAGGGCTCAGGCAGCTCAGGCCACCAGCTCCATCAAAGGGCAAACAAAGGTGCCGGTTCCTAGGAAGGGCCGACAGCTGGGGGCCGGGCTGGGGAGGAGCTCCCGTTAGGGCCCCTGGTCTGCGCTGCGGCCCCACCCGCGGCCCCAGTTTACGACCAGGTCCTGTTGTGGGCTCGAGTCCAGCACCGCCCTTTCTGTGTCCAGCATCTTCCGGGAACCGGCCTGGGGTCGCGGGAGCCAGGAGGCCCCGGAGGAGCCGAGCGCGCTTCTCCCTTCATAGACTCGAGCAGCGTCGCGGGGGGCTCGGTGCTCGCGTGGCACGGCCTCGCCAGCGTCCAGGCCGCCCCCGGGCCCAGGCTGATGTGCCTGTGGACAGAGAGGGCTGGGGCTCAGGCCTGCACATCCGACACTCACACACCGTGGGGGGGCACGTGAGGCAAGGCTCAGGAGGGCTGGGGGTCACCCCGGAGGGCTCTGGCCTCAGGGGCATTGGGTCGGGGGCTTCAGGGAGAGACCAGGCTAGGGCTACGGGTTAGGGTTTGGGGCCCAGGGCCAAGGGGTCAGGCTGGGGCTGGGGGGGAGTTAGGGCACCAGTAGGCTGGGTGAGTCATGGGGCGTAAGGGTGAGGAACCGCATCGAGAGCACCGTGTCAGCCCCCAGACAGGGCAGGACACGGTGCCTGGGCACGGCCCCCCTTGTCCCTGCGTCTGCCCCTCGGCAGGAGAACGCCGGCCACACAGCCCACCGCCGCCTTCGCTCAGCACCCGGCGGCCCCCGCGGCCCTGCCCCGGCCGAAGGTGAGCCCTGAGCGGGAGAGGCCGGGGGAGCCTCCAGGCTGCCCCCTGCTGGAGCCCATCTCTCCAGCAACAGGTCAGGTCCCAGAAGTCCTTTCCTCCCGTCCAGCATGGGCTGGGGGAGGGGGACAGTGTCCATGCTCACCACCCCCCAGACCCCTGCAGCAGCTGGACTGGACAGTTTGGGGGACGCCAAAAAGCTGGGCANAGGGGGAGGAAGGAGGAGGTGGGCCCAGGGGTCCAGGGCTGGGGGTGCATGTTTCTGGGGTGTCTGAAGCCACAGATCCTCAGTGGCCTCTTCAGAGCCAGCCTGCTCTTTGCTCTGGGGCCTTCTAACCTCAGCAGGCACTACATACAGCTGGTGCTCAATAAAAGCTCACAGACGCTGATGGCCAGGGATGACCCCTGCGCCCCTGTGTGGGCTGCCCCCTTCTAAGGCCTGTGTCAGCGAGGGGTGTTGGGGGCCGCAGGGCCAGCTGCCGGGGGAGAAGAGCGGCCTAAGGGCAGAAATCCCCACAGGCACAGGCAGGGCCTTCGGCTGGGGGGCCGGGGGGCTAAGTCCCTGGCCGTGGGGGGGGTCACATCGCCCAATGGGGGGCTGCGGTGGAGAGGTCTGCCCATGAGGAAACAGGCCGTGACTTTGAGGGCCCCCAGCCCAGAAGGGGCACGTTGGAGGTGGGTGCGTGGCTGGCTGGGGTTTGGGGGCCTCGGGCCGGGCACTGTCCTCGGCCGCCGCCTGAGGAAGGATGGGCTCGTCCCCGTCCACGGGTGAGTCAGGAAACAGACGGTCACCCCCCCGGAGGCAGAGCTGGACACGCTTCCCAGACCAGGCGTGTCCTGCTGACAGTGCTCCAAGGAGCGGGGGTGCAGGGGGTCCCATCCTGAGAAGCCTTGTGGGGAGGCTCCTCTCCCTGGGGCTGGGGGCGGCGAGGGGGAGGCAGGCTCCGGGGTCTGGGGCCCGCCGCACTGGCCTGACGCGCCCACCAAGACCGCTGACCTCGCCCTCGGCTCCAAGGGCACAGAGACTGGGCACCGGGGTGCTTCTGCGGTGGTGGGCGGCACCTCAGAATTTGGGGTCTGTGCATAGTGCCCTGGAGAGGGCTGGCTGGGGAGGCAGAGGGCAGCTCCACCCCCGGCCGAGCCCGCCCCCTGACGCCCCCAGGCCAGCGACCATGCAGAGTCCTGGGCCAGGCCCCAGAGCCCACCTCAGGCCAAGGGGCAGGTCTGCGGGGTCTCAGCAGGCACACGGGGAGCCCCACGCTCTCTCTCACGGGGGGCCCTGGACGGTGCACGTGGGGGGCGCCCGGTGCTGGTGGACGTGTCCTAAGGGTCCTGGTCAGATCTGGGGGTGGGGCCACAGCCCCAGGGAGCTGGGGGAGGGGGGCAGCCGCGGGGGGGGAGGGGAGGGGCGTGTCAAGGCAGCTGGAGGCCTCTCAACTTCACAGAAAGATGCTGGGGAAGACCCCACCCATGGGTCCTTGGTGAGCAAGGTCCCCAAGGGGCGGGAGCCAAGGGGACCTTCCCTTTGACCTTCAGGCAGCTGCTCCTACCTCCCCGCACGGGCCACGCGATGTGCCAATCACTGGGGTCCTCGTGGACAGCAGGGGTGGGAGGCTGGTCTCCGGAGTCTGGGCTCTTGCACATTCACAGGAAAGAAGGCTCAGCACAGCCATGGAGAACGTGGGGACCGCGGAGTCCCTCAGGTCAGGTGCACCAAGGGCCTCCTCCCCACTGGAGCCGCGCAGGCTCCCCCAGGCCCGGGCGGGGTCCCAGGAGCCTGTGTTCCCGCCCTCCCAGTGCACCGTGCTGTCTGCCCAGCCGGGCTGTGCTCTGGGTGCTGGGGGTGCCTACGGCCTCCTGTGCAAGGACCTCGCCCCCTGGGACTGCGTCCTGGGCAGGGCTGCAGCCCCCCACCCTTCACCTGAGCAGAGCTAGCTCTGGAAGGTTCCAGAGGGGGCATGTCACACCAGGACGCCGATGTTCACCACCAGGTGGCGCCCGGTTCCCACACTCTTCCTGGGGGGCGTGGGCGCGTGCACAGGGCCCTGTCTGCATGCGTGTGCGTGTGTGTGTGTGTGTGCACGCGTGTGTGTGTGACCATGTGAGGGAGCGGGCGTGTGGGACCACACGTGTGAGCGAGTGTGTGCACACCGGGACCAGAGTGTGGGCAAGGGGTGTGCAAGTGCCCGGGCACTTGGACACAAGAGCCTGAGCGTGAGTGAGTGTGGCCTCACCCACTCCAGGTGCCCTGCAGTCGGGGACCCTGCCCCTTGGGGGTCAGCCGGGCGAGCAGCCTCGCTGGCCCAGGAACCACGGACGGAGAGCATCCCGCAGCCTTTGTGCCCTGGGGGGCATCCCCCACGGCTCCAGGGGCCTCAGCCCCGGGCGCCCCCCAACACCAACTGGGACAGTCAGGTCTGCAGCCTGAAGGCAGGGTGGGCCTCCCATTTCTGTGCCTGCTGCACACGGGGACATCGGTCCCTCTGCTCCCACAGTGTGGCCACAAAGCAACAGTCACTCGCGCCGGGGGGACCTCTTTGATCTAAGCGTCCCACTCAGTGGGGACTCTGTCCCCAGCTGGCCAGTGATCCCCTGCTCTGTCCTGGGCCCTCCCTGCCTGGCCTAACCCCACAGACGGCTGCCCACCTCTGACCACCCGGGAGCTCGGCCCCAGTGCTCGAGGAAGTGCCCCAGATCCGACCTGGCGGGCACAACAGGCCAGTCTGTGTCCCTCATCAAGAGGGGGCCTCGGCCCCACTCAGCATACACCCCAGTGGACCGTCAGGCCCCTTCGTGACCCAGCTACTTGGGTCATGTGACCCACCTGGTCTGGGCCCCTCTGAGGGAAGCCAGGGGCCGGGACGTGTGACCACTAAGACCTAAGGCCAGTGAGGCTTGAGAAGTGGCCAGAATTACCCCTCAGCTCTGCGGGTAGGAAGAGATGGGACCCGCCTGCACGGGCCCCCCCAGCAGTGAGGCTGAGCAACCGCAGTGCCTCCTGCCCCTGGAAGAGAGCCTGTCTTTCCCGGGCGTGGCCACGGCCACGGGTAGATGGAGAGATGCCCATGTCCCCATTTTCCTGAAGAAAGAGGCCGTGGCCAGGGAGTGCAGCCAGCCGGGGGGGCACCCCCAGGAGGTGCCAGAGCCCCAGAGCTGGACCTGGGACCAGGGTCGGTGACGGGGCACCAGCTGCAACAGGGGCGGGACGTCCACCTGTGGCCACGTGGACGGATCTCGAGGAAGCGGATGTGGCCTTTGACCAGCAGATTACAGAGCTGGCCAGGTGGGAAAGTCAACAAAAGCTCTCAAGGAGAAGTTCGTGGGGACCTGCCGGCCCATCACCCCTGCACGGGGTCAGCGGCGTGGGGGTGGGGCTCAGTGGGGGGGCCCGGACTCCAGCCACAGACCCTCGGGGAGCGGAGCCCGGCACAGGGCAGGGAGCGCAGACTGCCACCGTTAGTGGTCATCACCGCCCCATCCTGTAGGCAGTGAGTGCCCCACTGAGGCCGTGGGCCCGGGCCTGGGCGCGCCCCATGCATCTGGATGATACCCAGGGGGCGGGGGGGGAGGGGGAGACTCATACCCTGGGGTGGCCCCGTGGGAGGGCTGCCTGTGTGCAGCAGGCTCGGACGCCTGAGGGACAGAGGTCTGGCTCAGGGGCTTCCACGGCCCAGACCCCTCCTGGGCAGGGCAGGGGCCTTCGGGTCCCGCAGCAACAGCCCACGCGCTTACAGGAGCTGAACCCCGAGCGTTCACAGAGGCACCGCGGGGGCCGACGCGGGTCCTCGGGACGGGGTCAGAGAAGACGAGGCTGCGGGTCCGGAGAGGAAGCACTTCTCGGACGAGAAGCAGGAAGGTCGGAGACAGACGGTCCACTCACTCGGAAGCAGCAAGAGGAAAACCAGCAAAGAAGCCAGAGCGGGAAGGTGTGTGTAGAGAGGGGCACGCGGCCCGGCGGCCGGCTGCACCGTCGGAGCCACCAAGGGACAGACACAAAGGGAAAGAAACTGGCATCCCGGGGAAATGTCCCCAGAACAAAGGCAACAGGGAGGCGCTGGCGGACTCGGCCACTGGTGACAGAGGTGAGGACGGGCGCGGGGCTCCCGTGTAGTATTTCAATCTCTTTCAGACACTGACCACGAGGACGGGCGTGGGCGCGGCGCGGGGTCCGTGGCACGCGGGCAGACGGGGCTGCTAGCACGTAACACAAGGGCTCCTGAGAAAGTGCTCAGTCAGCCCGACGGAAGGCAAAGAGGAGAAGAGACAGAGAAAGGGAGCCCGAGGCAGGAGGGGCTGGAGCCCCAGAGTCCCGATGGCTGCGTTCGGCACAGGCGCCGGGAGCGCCGGCTCTCGGGCCGCACAAACTCACGGCTCGCCCCGTAAGCTGCCTGAGGAAACCCACTGTCAGCATCAAGGCACACGTGAGTCTTCAAGGCAGAAGCATAAAAAAGATGCGCAAACGCACTGCAAAAAAGGCCAAGTGACGATATGAACAGCAAAGTAGACTTCAGAGCGACGACTGTTAGCAGAGATGAAGAAAGTCATTTCATAACGATAAAATCTGACTTCCTGGCAACAGCACAATCCATAGATGGAAAATCGGTAAACGGGACATCGTCCAGATTAAAAACATCTGCTCTTTGGGGGGCGCCTGGGGGGCTCAGTCGGTTAAGCGTCCGACTTCGGCTCAGGTCATGATCTCACGGTTCGTGGGTTCGAGCCCCGGGTCAGGCTCTGTGCTGACAGCTCAGGGCCTGGAGCCTGACTTGGATTCTGTGTCTCCCTCTCTCCCTGCCCCTCCCCCACTCATGCTCGGTCTCTGTCTCTTTGTCTCAAAAATAAATAAATAAAAAACAAACAAACAAAAAGAACATCTGCTCTTTGAGAAACACGACAGGGCAACAACGGCAACCCACACACTGGCAGGGATCTCTCGGCAAACCCTGCGCCTGGTGAAGAAGGACTTGTGTGCAGAATAGATCAAGAAGTGTCAGGACTGAATCATAACCAAATAATCTGATTTTAAAATGTGCAGGAGACGTGAATAGACACTTGACCAAAGGAGATACATGGAGGGTGGGGGCGCCTGGGTGGTTCAGTCGTTTGAGCACGTGACTCAGCTCAGGTCGTGATCCTGAGAGGCAGGAGTCTGAGCCCCGCTTGGGACTCGCTCTCCGTCTCTCTCCCTGCTCCCCCCTGCTTCTCTCTCAAAATAATAAATAAGCTTTAAAAACAAGAGAAGACACACGATGGCCAGGAAGCGCGTGTGTGCGGGATGCCGCTACGCCCGTCACAATGGCCGCGGTGCTCGTGCCAGTGCTGGGCAGGCAGAGGGTGTGGGGGTGCAAAACGGTGGGGACACTCCGGGGGGCAGGTTGCCAGGTCCACAAAGAAGTCAGAAAGGCACCAGCCATGTGCTCCAGTCACGCCACGCGTGGGCGTCTGCCCAAGAGAAAGGGGAGCGTGTGCCCACGTGATTCGTGCGCACACGGTCCCAGCAGCGCCAATCTGGAAGCATCCCAGCGGCTGGCGCCCCTCGGCCACGAAACAGAGCAAAGTATTGATCAGGCAACAACGAGGATGAATCTCAAACAATTTCGCGCAAAATGCTGAATGAAATTGGCCACGCGGCAGAATCCACGCGGCAGTTTTCTATTGACATAAAATCTAAGAACTGCGCCGGAGTCTGCGGCGTGTGTGCTGGGTCTGTGTGCCCGTGCGGGTGGGTCTCCCAAGGGCGCGACGCCTCCCGGGGCCCCTGCTGTCCCTGTGGCGGTGACGGGCATGTGATTGGGTCAAAGCCCACTCACCCATACTCTTAAATCCACGCGGGTTTTCTGTGGGCCAGTTACACCGGACAGAGCTGCTGAAACAGCCCCACCGAGGCCACGCGTCCACCCTCTGGGGGAGGACGGACTGTCCTGCACCTTCGCCTCCTCCAGAAAGCGCTCCTGGACTCCGAGGGGCAGGGGCAGGGCGCCCCGCCGCTGCAGCGGGGCCGGGAGCGGGGCACGCGGGGGTGTCTGGAGTCCTCGTCCAGGCACCACCAGCCGGGGCCCTCTGCCCCTCCCCCGCCTCGCGTCCCCCTGAAACTCTGCAGAGGGAGGACAAGGCGCCCCCACCTGTCCCCGAAGGCGACTCGGCCACGCCGTCCCTGTCCCCTCCACCTGTGCTCAGGTCAGGGGCAGGCTAGGGTCAGAGGGACCTCCGTGTGCCTCAGCCCAGCGCAGCGCACTTAGCCCAGCCACGGGGCTGCCTTCACAGGAGGGGACAGCGGATTTGGCTGCTCCCAAGGCCAGTCTCAGCCCCCTGCCCCCTGAGGTTGGGGGGTCTGGAGCCTCAGACCCCCAGGGACCTACCCTGCCACGCAGGCTTTCTCGGGGCCTTGGCCCTCTAGTCCGGTGTGTTCTGGGGCCTTCTGGGGGCCAGGCCAGCAGCGGCTGCCGGCTGCGAGTACTCGCTGAGCAAGTAGGGAGCACCTGAGGCTCCCCTGGGCCGGCCCCTGGACGGAGTGGCCCTGGTCACCCACCTGGGCCCGTATGCGTGCTTGTGTCCTCCTTGACCAGCCACGTAGAACTGGCCATTGTGGGTCAGGGGAGCACTGGTCTTGCTCCCTGACCATTGCAGGCCACACCCAGGCAGTGCCAGGCCCCTCAGACCCGGCCCTGCCCCCCCTCGCCTGTGGCCTCTCCCCTTTGTGCAGGGCCCCTGCTTTCCCCCACTCCTGCTCCTCGTTTATCCATTTCTTCCAGCTCACTCCAGAGCCAGGACACTCTCTGGCGTGGCCTCTCCCTACCTTGGCCCCAGCTCCTGGCCTTGAGGGTCTGTCTCTGCCCCTCTTTTAGCCCACCTCCTCCAGGAAGCCTTCCTGGGCTGCTCAGGGCCTTCGCAGCTCAGAGGTGCGTCTGCGCTCAGAGACCACCAGACTCACGGCCTGGAAGGACCCTCCCCCGGCCTGATTACTTCCCACACCATCTCTATGAACCCCCTGTTTGTGACCCCCCCCAAATTCATACATTGAAGCTCTTACCCGAAGGGAATGGAATTGGGAAGTGGGGACCTTGGGAGGTGACGGGGTCCTGAGGGTGGGGCCCCCACGACGGGATCCGTGCCCCTGTGAGAAGATCTCCCCGTGTAAGCACGCAGCAAGAAGGCGCCAGCCGCAGCCAGAAGAGCCGTCACCACAACGTGGCCCCACGTGACGGAGAGAAGCAAACGTGTGCTGTGGACACGCTGCCCCGTCTGGGTGCGGCTGGAATTGGACACCCCCCAACGTGACCCCCTAACCCTAATGTGCTCGGGGGGGGGGTCAGGTACCCTGCCCTGGTGGCCTCCACCCCCTGGCCCCCGGCGGAGAGCAAACACTCGAGAACCCACCACCTCCACACTTGGATGGCCAGATAACCCCCCGCTTGGCTCGCGGTGTGCCTGCCACCCGGGCCCAAACCCCAAATCCTGCCCCAACAACCTTATCTGTTTGCTTTTCACCCAACATCCGCTGGCAACCGGGGCCCCAGCACGGAGGTGCGGGAGGCACTCAGCCAAGGCAAGGGGGCCGCTGGGGGCCAGCCAGGGGCCTGGGGGCACATCACTGTAGCCGCTCCCAGGGGGCCCTCAGCTGAGGGGACAGCGGATTCTGGATCCTCGACCTGGAGCTGGGGGAACAAGCCAGTGAGCTACCGTGGGAAGCAGCACAGGGTCCTCTGAGAGAGGGGAGGGGGTGCCGGTGGGTGCCCTGACCCCGGGTGGGTAGCACCCACCCCAAATCCAGGTCCAGGGGCAGCCAGGGGTTAAAAGTGCAGCTGGAGCAGGGTCAGGTGTGGGGTGCGGGGGGAGCCTGCAGGGTGGCCCTGGGGCCCCGTGCCTGTGGCGCGGGCTCACAGGCTCTGTTCTTGCGCCCCGCGGGGGCTGACCCCAGCAGCCAGCGGGCAGCAAGAGCCAGCCCAGGAGGGGGCAGAAGGCCGGGAGAGCGGGGCAGGCTGGGGTGTGGCGAGGGTACCTGGAGTAAGAGCCCTGCAGCTCCAGGGTTGGGGGTCCTGAGGAAGAGGGGCTGCGGATCGCGGGAGGCGGGGATCAAGAATGACACTTGGGGGTGGAGACAGAGAGAAGAAGGGCACCTGCTGGGCCCCCAGCTGCACACGGATCTTGGGGCAAAGGTGCGGCCGGGGTGACTCTCGCCACAGGCCAGAGGTCCCTCCTCTGCTGGGTCCCCTCCCAGGCCCCCCCAGGCCCCAGATCTCCTGGTCTGCACAACGTCCCAGGGGCCGAGCCCAGCCCCACGGGGAGCAGCAGGAGGGGCCATGCCCCCAGCTCCTCAGGCCTGCCCTTGATGCCAGGGGTCCAGGGCGCCCGCTTTGCACCCAGCAATGGCACGCCTTGTGGGCCACACACGCCACAGCCTCCCTGGCTGCTGCCGGGCCCACCTCCCCGAGAGGTCTCGGCCGCTGGCCAGGCCCGGGACGCAGCTGCCACGAAGGCAAATCCTGGCTCCCGTATGGAAATCTTTCCCCAGAGCCATGGTTTTCAGTACTTTGATCTGACAGTAGTCCCTGGGACCGAGCCTTGAGCTTGGGGTGAAGCCTGACCTGCGCCCCTGAGGAATGTCACACCTGGGAGGCGGGGCCCAGAGGGGCTGGCTGACCACTTTCACCTCCAGAAACCTGAGTCCAGCAAACCCAGGCTCTTGGGGGCCCTGAGCCTGTTCAGGAGGTTTCTGGAAGCACTTGCCAGCGGTGAATGCCAATGTCCTCAAGCAGGCTTCAGTCCCAAGTGAAGGTCAGGTCAAGGCCCCAGGAGAGCCACTACCGGGGGGCCAGCACCCACCCTCCCGAGTGGGTGATGAAGGGCCCCTTGGCGGAGACACTGGGCCCTGGGCCAGACGGTGCTGCTCAGGGCCCCGCCAGGCAGACAGAGCGTGAGGGCAGGGGTCTGAGCTGGAGCGAGAGGCCGAACAATCACCCGCTTGTCCAGCCCACGGGTTCCGCTTCCCGGGGGTGGCCAGCAGGCCGTGCCTTGATCGCCCGCGCGGCCGGGAACAATGGCCGCACACACTCTTATCTCCTACTGTTTGCTCAGCACATTCAAGGCTCCCGGGTCAGCAAAGAGAAGCACCATTCTCCTGATTTCCTGCCACACCGGTGTATAGAAAGGGACGTGGGACCCACGGCCCCAGGCGTGAGCCGTCCACTAGCTGTGCACACAAGGCCTGAACGGCCCGGAGGTGACAGATCCTGGGATGTTCAGCTTTTTCCAGGAAACCCAACCCGAACCTCGCACATCCGCACGTGCACAGGCTTCTTAGTCCCGGCCCCTGGGCAGCCCCGTGGCAGTGCTGGTGACCCACACTCTTCTGGGCCATCCTAGAGCCCTTCAAGCTGCCAGGGGTATCACTGGGGACCCCAGCGTAGGGGCCCCTTGCCTGCCACAAGCCCTGGCCCTTCCCCCAGGCCCTGCAAGTCTGTGATCCAGGAGTGTGCGTGTGACCAGTTCCCTCTCTGGCTCCACCCCTTGCTGCCCCCCTGGCACATCCTGAGGCCTGGGCACCTTCCAGGCCCTGGGGCACAGGGAGAACAGGTGGGGGCAAGGCACGGTTGGGAGACAGGACAGCACCCAACCTGCAGGGAACTGAGCAGAGAAGTGGGGAGGGGCCGTCAGCAGGGAGGCAGTGCCAAGGCCCTGTGGTTGGGTGCCTGCTGGGAGGGGGAGCAGGCAGCCTCGTGGCTGGGTGGGAAATCCACTGATGGGTGGGCAATGCAGCTGGGGGCCTCGTAAGGGTCCAGGCAGAATTCAGGCAGAGAACAAGGCCTGGGGCTCAATTCCACTGGCAGCCGTGGCCCCAGGGGACCTCAGGGGGTGGCTTTAACCGCTGGAGAGAGCCCCAGGCAGCCCAGGTACTTAGCCCAGCAGGATTCTGGGCCTCTCTCCTTATCCTGCCTGTCCCAAGGTCTGCTAAGTCACCTCCCCACTGCCCCCTGTCTAGGCACCCTTACCCACCGAGCACCCTGGCCAGGGCTGAGGTTCTAGGAGGGCCCACTCACCTGTCCCTATGGGACCTCAGGCCCCACCCAAGAGCCCACCACCTCTACCTTCAGAGCTTTGTGAGATCCCAGTGAGGGTGTGAGCTCTCCAAGGGCAGGGAGAAGCCCCACAGTGGCCCCATGGCAGAGCCTGGACAGTCCTCACCCCTTGTGCCCAGGCTTCTGGCCACAGTGACCCCAGCAGGGGTGGTTCTGGGCAGGAGGGCATCTTGGAACCCCTCCTTATCCTCTGCTTCTGAGTTAAAGGAAAAAGCAGGTGTGCGAGTGCCACTAGCACACCCAGGGGCCTGCTGCCCACCTGGCCAGGCCCAGGGGCCCGAGGCCGGCCGCCCGCTGGATGCAGTTAAAACAATTTTGTGTTAAGGGGCGCCCGGGTGGCTCAGTCGGCTCAGGTCATGATCTCACAGTTCGTGAGTTCGAGCCCCGCGTCGGGCTCTGCGCTGACAGCTCAGAGCCCAGAGCTGCTTCTGATTCTGTGTCTCCCTCTCTCTCTGCCCCTCCCCTGCTCACACTTTGTCTCTCAAACATAAACACTAAAAATTTTCTTAAAAACAATTTTATATTAAAACTATAGTTCAAGGTAAACGCAGGTTGTCTGTGAGGCAGGGTGCAGCCCCATGTGGGGAGCCCAGAGTTCCTGCACCCAAATCCCTGTGGGGCCAGAACTAATCTCAGGAAAGGAGAAGCCCCCGTACCAGGGCCCCAGACTCCTTCCTACATGGGGTCCACACAGGCTCCCACTTAGGGCCAGGCCGCCCTAGAGAATCATCAGACCCATACCTGTTCCCCGACTGCTGGAGGACCCCACAGAGGATCCAAATCACACACACGTCCTGACACAACCTGACCATGACCTTGACCATGACCTTGACCTCTGCCCTGATCATGATCCTCATCCTGGGCCTAACCCTGACCCGTCTCTTGGTGCTGGCCTGTGTCCTCCCTACTCCCTATCCCCTGAGCCACTGCCACCCCTCCAGCCACACCCTTCTCCCAGGAGGCGGTGGGCACAGCCCCTGCTCCTCTGCCTGGGAGGCTGGCACCCAGCCTCCACGGAGATGCCCTCCCAGATGGGCAGCCCCCTGTGGCCATTTCAGCTCAGAGCTGCGGGGGTCAGAAAAGAGTAACAGGGGCCCTTCTGGGCACAGCAGGACCACCCTGGTGCTGCCCCTCCCAGGGGCTGGCAGGGAAGGGTCCCCAGGGAGGAGGTGCCCGGCGGGGGTCCCTGTACTTTGGGGGTGGTATTGGCGCCAGGGAGGTGTCCCAAGGCCTGCCGCGGTCAGTGACTGCCCCACCCCTGGGGTCCCACCCCAAAATGCTTCCTTCCACTGGGTGGTCTTTCCTCCCAGGCAGAGGCGGGGCTGGGTGTGCTGGCACCTCTAGGTAGAGGATGGAGTCCTCCCCAGGGGCCACCTGAGCACTTTGGGCTCCCCAGCCAGGGCCAAGGGGGTGCCCAGGGTGCCCCCGCGTGCCTCCCTACGGTGTGGCTGATGGCGCCCCCGCCACCTCGGCCGGGAGCAAATGCGGGGTGTGTCTGCAAGGCTCTGGAGGGCCCGTGCTGGCCCCTGCCCGGAGGCCGACGATACCGGGGCTACCGCCCACCAAAGAGCTTTCCGAAAGCCAAGTCCTGATAAAGCAGCGCCCAAGATCCTGTCCGGCCACCCCTGCGCCCAGTGGGTGAGGCAGAGGTGGAGCCTGGAGCCGCTATATAAGGCATCCAAGACGCCTTATATCCAGGCGCACAGGTGCAGCGAGCCTGCCCGGTGAGGGGCCGGCTCCAGCGGTGACCTCTCTTCTCGCGTCATGCTGGGGCCTCGGCTGCTGCTGCTCCTGTCCTGGGGGGGCGCCCTGTGCAGTGCTGGTGAGTGGGGGGCCCGCAGGCCATGCCACAGGGGCGGACAGATGCCCACTGCGCCGGCGTCAGGCTGGCCACAAGGACGCTGATGGAGGGGAGGCCCCTCCCTGCTCCGTCGCTGTCCCACACTCGCCGAGGCCCCGGCCCCCCCAGGGAGCAGAGGACGGACATACAGTCTCTTCAACAACAGTGGGGGCAGCGGGAGGCGGGCACACTGGGCAGAACGGTGCTGCCTGGGGCTCTGCTGTCCACACTGGGCCCCGGGACCAGAGGGCTGTAGGGTGTAGGGAGCAGGGCAGGGGCCTCGTGGGAGCTGGAGCCAAAGGACTCAGGTGGAGAGCCCCGCTCCATGGATCCTATGAACAGAAGAGCCACAAAGTGGGCTCCGGGCCTCAGTTTCCCCATCTATAAAAGTGGAGGAAACCTCTCCCTCTTCGTGTGGCTACCGTGAGGATTAAAGGAGGGCGTGAAGGGGGCACATGTCGGGGCCCAGGGCCACCACCACTGTTGCAGAGGCTCAGCAAGGGCCGCCACGCCCCAGAACCCACCCAATCTTCCCGCTCAGGCCCATGGAGCCCGGACCTTTCCTCCTCCCTCACCCCCACCCCCCTGGTTGCTTCCACTAACCACCCCAGACACCGATGCCACAGGCTGAGGGCAGCACTCACTCCTGTCCCCAAGCCTGGAAAGGCGCCAACCCCAGGGGTCCCACAGTGGCCCGGAGGCCGCAGACCCCAAGTGCTCCGCGTCTTCTCTCCTCTGCCCAAGAGCCCAGCACGACTGGTGCCTTCTCTCTCCTTAATCCTTGGGTCTGCTGCTCCCTCCCTGGCGGGCCCTCAGCCCGGGGGCCAGGATGTGGGTACTGGGGGTGAGCTAGGAATTCCTGAGCCCAGTGGGTCTCCCCTAGGCCCAGCCCACCCCTTCCCTCCCACGAAACCTGTCCCTCACCCTCGTGGCTCTGAGCACTCAGGACTCCTGCCCAGCCAAGGGCCACTTGCCTGGGCCCGTCTCCTCTGAGACCCAGACCCAGAAGCACGACAAGAAGGGAGACAGCTGGGAGCCGGCTGGGGTGGGGTGCAGGCCTGCAGGTGTGGCAAGTGGCTGTAGCTCTGGTGAGCCGTGGGGTCCAGCTGTGACTGTGGCGGGCCACGTCTGTCCACGTTTCTGCCAACGCTCTGAGCACCAACTCCGTGAAGGTGCTGGAGGAGGAGGCGGGCTCTGCCCTCCTGGATCAGAGACTGAAAAAGCACAAGGTCAGACGCAGGAGGCCTGGCGTGCCTGGGGCTTGGGGTGGGCGCAGGAAGAGGCTCCCGAGCCACGCTGGGGTGGAGATGGGACGGGCAGGGCGGGGTCGCCAAGCTTGTAGAAGGAACAGCGGTGCTCTGGTGGCCCCGTGGCCTGTCCGGGGGCAGGGGAAGGTCGGGGGGGGGGGGGNNNCCGCCCTGCAGACCCTATGGGGCCGGGGCAGGGGCAGTGCCTGTCCGCGTGGGAAGTACAGGCGCCCTTGGCCTGCCTCCGGAGGGCTTCAAAGGGGCCTCTGCTGCCGGTGGTGGGGGTCCTGCTGAGGCAGGGCCGGAGGACCGGAGGCAAGATGGGGCTCAGGGAGGCTGGCACAGGGCGACAAGAAGGAGCTGGTGTAGTAGCCACTTCAAGTGGGGACCACGAGTGACCCACTGTGGGGGGGGCAGAGAATACAATGGACATGTCCTGGGGGCAGCTGTGAACTGAGGAGGGGCAGACACGGGGACCTGCGTGGGTGACGCCATGGAGGAAGGAGACCCAGGCCCAAGCGTCACCGGCCCACGGGAACCGGAGCAACACAGCCTGGGTGCCACCTGCCCCATCTGGGGACCCCGCGGCCACCAGAGTCCCCGCCCCCTGGTATCGCCCAGAGGCCCAGGAACATGGCAGAGCCGGGGCAGAGGGGCATGGGGAGCGGGCAGGCTCAGGCGCCCCGACAGACATGGCTGCGGAAGGTGGGAGCCACGGCACAACTGAGGGCCCGAGTGGGTGTGAGGGGCGGGGGAGGAGGGCTGCGGAGGCCACGGCCCACAGGTGAGCCCCCTCCCCTGCCCCTCCAGCTGTCCCTGGAGTCGCCAGCGCGGTCAGCGGTTCCTGCCCCTGCGGCCACGTGACTGACTGCACCTGGGCATTTCTCTAGTCGTGGTCACCATGATCCCAAGACTAAGAGACTACCTGGGAGGAAGGAAGTAGAAACATGGCCGCTTTTGGGGGCTGGTAGAGGGAGCAGCTCCCTGGGGACACGCTGGGTGGGGTGCAGCCAGACAGACGGACGCCCGGACAGCTGCCCGCCGGCTCCAGGCCGGCTCCCCCCCCCCGCGGCG
>NW_027531292.1:455219-457768 GCF_008692635.1 Crocuta crocuta
AGGCGCAGCTGTCAGGGGGCCGCTCTCTCCCCAGGTCTCTGCTCAAAGCCCACAATCCCCTCCCGCCTGCGGCCCACATGAGAGCCAGGCTGCCCGTCTGTCCTGCGTGGGGGGCTCTGTTCAACCTGGGGGGGCCCTGCAGCACTGCACCCGGCCGGCCCAGGCAGGGACCCCGTGCACGTGTGACACATGACCTGGCCGGGCTGGTCAGAGGGCGTGAGGGGCAGAGCCAGGGCCAGCAGCCTCTGAGCTTCCGCCACTCGGCTCCTGGCCGACAAGCTGCACCCAGGATAGCACTGAGCACAGCCTCTGTCCACACAGGCCTGGACGACGCCTCCTTTGTGCACCCGGGCCTCCAGGACTCCCCAAAGACAGGTGAGGGCCAGAGGCGGCCTCCCGTCTTGTCCCGCAGAGCTGCTGGGAGCACCCAGGCCACAGACCTACCACAGGATGGCCGTGGTCTGGGGCTTCCACGAGGGGAACCGAGCTACAGAAAGACTTAGCCGGCCCCTCGCCTGGAGGGGACCAAGCCCATGCTGCCGGGGGCGGGAGGGGCCTGCGCAGGGGCTGTGCTGCGGCTCTGTGCCCCGCGCTCCCCAGGGCCGGTGATGCCTCGGTGCCCGTAAGGCCTGGGAGGCAGACCCAGCCCAGAGCCGGCGTGGCATCGGGGCGCAGGCAGGGGCTCTTTCCCACCCACACCAGGAGGGCCTGGAACTTAGCCAGGGGCCCGGCTCATGGGGTCAAGACCCCCATGCCCGCCCCGCCCCCGGGAGCACACAGGGCTCCAGGACCCCGCCCGCTATGCCCACAGCTCCAGACCACGGCTGGTGCTCCACGTGGGGGGCCGGACACTTCTCCACCTTCGATGGCCATGTCTATGACTTCCCGGGAACCTGCAACTACGTCTTCTCTGCCACCTGCAAGGACACCTCGCCTGCCTTCAGCGTCCAGCTGCGGCGAGAGCCCGGTGGGAACATCTCCCGGGTCATCGTGGAGCTGGGCGCCTTGGTGGTCACCGTGCAGAAGGCAGTGATCTCCATCAAGGATGTGGGGTAGGCCACGTGGCCGGGGTGGGAAGCTGGGCAGGCAAGGGGCTGTCCCTGACCACTCTCGCCCCACAGGGTCGTCAGCCTGCCCTACACCAGGCACGGGCTCCAGATCACGCCCTTCGGCCAGAGCGTGCAGCTGGTGGCCAAGCAGCTGGAGCTGGAGCTGGTGGTCCTGTGGGGCCCGGGCTCTCACCTCATGGTGAGGAGGCTGGCGGGGTGGAGGGACGGGGGTGGCCGTCCCAGGGTGGCACGCTGACCGGGAGCCTGGCGGGACTGGGCTTCCCCCACTGGCTCGGCGAGGGCCCGGGGACCCCTGAGGGCAGTGCCCACCTGCCCGCCCGCCCACAGGTGCTCGTGGAGAAACGGCACGGGGGCAGGCTGTGCGGTCTCTGCGGAGACTTCAACGGCGAGCGGACAAACGAGTTCCTGAGTGAGGACGGTAGGTGTGGGCCGGGGCCCCGCGCCCCCCCCCACCCCGAGGCCCGGCCCCACGGTGCTGACTCTGCTCCGCCCCCTACCCCTAGGCAAACTCCTGGAACCCCACATGTACGCCGCCCTCCAGACGCTGGATGACCCCAATGAGATCTGCACCTACGAGGCCATCCCCGGCCGCTTGGACCCACAGGCAGAGCATGTATGTGAAGTGGTGGGGACCCCGGGGGCCATGGTAGCCCTTCAGCCATGGTAGCCCTTCAGCCATGGTGGCGGTCGACCTGTGGAGTCTAAGGGCATCTCGGAGGCCAACAACACTCCTAGCCTTCTAAGACTGGTGTGGGATTGGCCTTGACCCCATGACCCCGAATGGCCCTCTACCCAGGCCCAGACTTGCAGCCGGCTGCTGACCCTGGTGTCCCCCGAATGCAACGTGCCCAGAGAGACATTCGTCCTGAGCTGCCAGGTGGACATGGCCGCATGTGTCCCGCCGGGCCGCGAGGACTGTAGCTGCGCGACGCTGTCTGAGTACTCACGTCAGTGCAGCATGGCTGGCCAGGCCGTCAGCAACTGGCGGGGCCCCAGCCGCTGCTGTGAGTCCTGGGGAAGGGCCCCGGATCCCCGCCTTGTCCGTGACACGGAAGGAGCCTGGGTGGAGGAGGGCTGGGCTAAGTCCGGGGCCAGGGCGGGGCAGGCGGTGCGGGTGCTGGGGTGCCCCTGCCCCTCTGACGGAGCGTGCGCGGGCCTGCAGCGGTGGGCCAGTGCCCCGCCAACCAGGAGTACCGGGAGTGCGGCGAGGCCTGCGCCAGGACCTGCTCCCACCCGCAGCACGCCTGCTCCAGCTTCTGCACCTTCGGCTGCTTTTGTCCGGAAGGTGAGATCGCCCGCTCGCCCCGGGATCCCTCAGAACTTGCCCTGTCCCGCTCCAACACATCAGAGCCAGGCCTGGACTTGCCCCGGGGAAGGGAAGGGCTTGCTCCCTCCCGCCCCCACAACCCAGCAGGCCCTGCGAGGGGCGTCACTGGGTGCCCAAGAAATTGCCAGAAGAATGGGATTTGATCTGACCAA
>NW_027531292.1:459504-467469 GCF_008692635.1 Crocuta crocuta
AAGCAGCGGATGGGGCCAGGAGGGCATCGAGCCACAGGCCTAGAAAACCCCTCTCCTGCAGATACGGTGCTTGATGACATCTCCAAAAACCACACCTGTGTGCCGGTCACCCAGTGCCCGTGCATGCTTGGCGGGGTGGTCTATGCCCCTGGGGAGGTCCTGACATCTGCCTGCCGGACCTGGTAAGGGCTGGGCAGCTTGACGGGGCGCATGGGCAAGATGGAGACTTTGGGGGGATACAGGGGTTATGGGGCAACCTCAGCCCTGGAGATGGCCAGCTCTGCCGGCCTGGAGCGTCTGGGAGTGCCAACTGGGTCATGCCCTCCTGGCCTGCAGCCAGTGCACCATGGGCCAGTGGAAGTGCACGGAGCAGCCCTGCCCCCGACGCTGCTCCCTGGAAGGCGGCTCCTTTGTCACCACGTTCGATGCCAGGCCCTACCGCTTCCATGGCACCTGCACCTATATTCTACTCCAGGTAGGATGCGCCGCTACAGGGGCGGAGGGGGGGCACAAGGGGTCGCCACAGCGGGGGGGGGCACACTGAGCACCCCCAGGCCATCTGTGCTGAGCCACATCTCCCTCCTAGAGCCCGCAGCTCCCCGATGGGGGGTCCCTCATGGCCTTGTACGACAAGTCTGGGCACTCTCACTCAGAGACCGCCCTAGCTGCTGTCATCTACAAGTCCGGCCAGGTAAGGCCGTGCCGTCATGCAGCCGCTGCGCTCACCCCAGGTTCCCAAGCTTTTGCATCCCTGCTATGTCCCAGCTCCCGCTTCATCCGGCCTGGCCTGCAGGACGGGAGGCCTCCCCCGACTCCCAGCACCCTCATGACTCAGGCCACCCTCCCTCCAGGACAAAATCGTGATTTCCCAGGACGAGGTCCTCACCAACAATGGAAACGTCAAGTGGCTACCATACAAGACTCGTATGTCCTTAGCCCCTGCCCATCACCTAGGGCCTCACTGGGTGCGAGCCCCAAAGTGGGCTGCTTCCTGAGCCCCCTGTCCCCCCAGGCAACATCACGGTCTTCAGGCAGACATCCACCCACCTCCAGATGGCCACGACCTTCGGGCTGGAGCTCGTGATCCAGCAAGAGCCCTCATTCCAGGTGTATGTTACCGTCGGGCCCCAGTTCAGAGGCCAGACCAGAGGTGAGCCCCCCTACCCCCCCGCCCAGCTTGGTCAGAGCAGAGAAAGGGCCCAACAGACCTTTGCACGTCCAGCACTCCCAGGTGGCCCTCCTGTCCAGGCTGGCTCCCCCAGGTGGCAGCCAGTGACAGCCGCACACCCAGGGCATGGTGATGGGGGGAGACGGGCTTCGGAGTTTGGGACAGGGCAGGAGCGCAGGTTGGCCCCCACTCACAGCCCGGCCGGTGCAGGGCTCTGTGGCACCTTCAATGGGGACACGACAGACGACTTCATGGCCAGCACGGGCATTGTTGAGGGCACCGCCTCGCTCTTTGTGGATTCCTGGCGGACGGGGAACTGCCCAGCCTCGCTTGAGCGTGAGACTGACCCGTGTTCCATGAGCCAGCTCAACAGTAAGTGCCAGGCCGCGGGAGGCCCAGGGTGGGCGTGAGGCCCAGGCCGGGTAAGCGGGAGACCCATGCCACCCCTGTCCCCCCAGAGGTGTCTGCAGAGACCCGCTGCTCAGTGCTGGTGAGGGAGGGCACGGTGTTCGCGAAGTGCCACGCCACGGTGAACCCCAGGCCCTTCTACAAGGTGGGCAAGGCCTGCGGGCCAGCGGGGGACCCAGGGTGTTGGTGGGGCTGGACCCCCGACTAGCATGTCCTCTCCACCCGCAGAGGTGCGTGTACCAGGCCTGCAACTATGAAGAGACGCTCCTCCACATCTGTGCTGCCCTGAGCGACTATGCCCGCATGTGCGCCACACGGGGCGTCCTGCTGCGGGGCTGGAGGGGCAGCGTGGACAACTGCAGTGCGTGCTGGCGGGTGCAGCCAGGGGTGGGAGGGGCCCAGTGCCATGCGGGGGGCAGGGGTCACAATAGAGCCTCCTCTGAGGGCCTGACGCCAGTCCCCCCACAGCCACCCCCTGCACCGGCAACCAGACGTTTGGCTACGACAGCCGGGCCTGCGGCCGCACGTGCCTATCACTATCTGACCACGCTGCCGAGTGCCACCCAAGTGCCGTGCCTGTGGATGGCTGCAACTGCCCCGAGGGCACCTACCTCAACCACAAGGCCCAGTGCGTACGCAAGGCCCAGTGCCCCTGCCTTCTGGACGGCTCCAAGTTCATCCTCGCTGACCAGTCCGCCATGGTCAACGGTGTCATCTGGTGAGCAAGGGGGTCCCCAGGGGGACTGGCCCGCACCAGCCTGCAGCCCCCAGCCCAGGGCCCGCGTGCTCACACAGCCCCTCTCTTGCAGCTACTGCATCAATGGGAGGCTGAGCTGCCCGGGACGGCCGCAGATGCTCCTAGGTATGTAGCTGCGCAAAGGCCGGCGGGACTGGACGGCCACATGCTGCGGCCCCTCTGAGTATGCCTCACCCCAGCTCCCCCCTCGACTTCCCTGCAGCCACCTGCTCGGCCCCCAAGACCTTCCAGTCCTGCAATCAGTCTTCGGAGAGCACGTTTGGGGCAGCCTGTGCCCCTACGTGTCAGATGCTGGCCAGTGGCATCCCCTGTGTAAGGCTTGGGGCAGAGGGGCAAGGGCGGTCCCCTGAGGGCAGACCCCACCGGACAGCCTGTGGGGAACACGGCCCAGGGCCTCTCCCTGGACCATAAGAGGAGTTTTACAAAATCCCCAGGGAAGGCAGAGCCATGCTATCTCTCTGTCCCCATCAGGCCATGATAAGGGTGGCTGGTGCCCAAAGGGGTCAGGAGTGGCCCTGGTGACCAGGCCTCCCACCACTTGGGGAAGGGTCGTAACAGCTCAGCAGTGACACAGAAGCACCAGAACCTTGCTAAGAGAAAGACCTGGAGCAGGCATGCCCGTGGGGACAAACCGGGAGGCACACTGGGGGACTCAGAAGGGCCCAGGGCCTCTGGCTACAGGAGGCAAGGCCAACCTCCCAGGGGCTGCTGACCCTCCCCCTACAGGTACCCACCAAGTGCGAGCCCGGCTGTGTCTGTGCCGAGGGGCTCTACGAGAATGCCAGGGGGCAGTGTGTACCCCCCGAGGAGTGTCCATGCGAGTTTGCGGGGGTCTCCTACCCCCGGGGCGCCGAACTCCATACTGACTGTAAGACGTGGTAAGCCACAGCCTTACCCTGGAGACCCTGGTGGCCTGCGGGTGTCCCTGGGTCATCCCCGGGATCTCCTACCAACCCCACCAAGGTGAGGGGCCAGTGGGAACGCACGTATGGCCTGGGCCCCCCTGGAATGCCACAGCGCCAGCTTCTCTCCCCAGCACCTGCTCGAGGGGGAGGTGGATGTGCCGGCAGAGCGCCCGGTGCTCGTCCACCTGCACCCTGTATGGGGAGGGCCACGTGGTCACCTTTGACGGGCAGCGCTTCATGTTTGATGGCACCTGCGAGTACATCCTGACCACAGTAAGGCCCCGCCCTGGGACTCGGGCAGCGGGGGCCACGGGGCCACGCGGCGGGCCCCTCCTCAGCACCCCCTCCCCACAGGACAGCTGCGGGGCCAACAACTCCCAGCCCAGCTTCAAAGTCCTGACAGAGAACGTCGTGTGTGGGAAGTCAGGCGCCACCTGCTCCCGGGCCATCAAGATCTTCCTGGGGGTGAGCGGGCCGGGTGGGGCCTCCGCACACTTCAGCCACCAGAGCCCCAGGTCCTGGCCGCTGGGTGCCCCCATGTCTGCACGGCAGACAGCAGCATCTCCTGGAGCTGGACAGTTCTGCCAAGGGATGGGGGGGAGGGGTGCTTCTCTCAGAAGCCTGATCCTCAGCCCCTGGTGCAGTTTCCACCACATTCTGGAATGTTCTGCCCATGTTCCAGAGGGCAGGCCCCCAGCACAGAACTGGCCCAGCACAGATGCATGCCCGTCCTGCCTCAGGGAGCCCAGGCAGGGGATGTAGAGCCCAGCGACATTTAGCAGCCACCGAGAACTGGGGACAGGCAGACTCATGACAGCCCCGCCCCACAGGGCTTGAGCATAGTGCTGGCGGACAAGAACTACACCGTCAGCGGGGAGGACCCCCACGTTCACTTCCGGGTAAAAACCGGCTCCCTAAACCTGGTGCTGGATGTCACCATCGGCAGCAGATACAGCCTGACCTTCGTCTGGAACAAGCACATGAGCGTCTACATCACGATCACGCGTGCTGCACAGGTACGGGCGCTGCCCCAGGGCCCGGGTCGGCCTGCAGGGCAGGGGCAGTGCCCAGCCTGACGCCAGGCCCCCCCACAGGATGCGCTGTGCGGCTTGTGTGGCAACTACAATGGGAACATGAAAGACGACTTTGAGACACGCAGCAAGTACGTGGCATCCAATGAGCTGGAATTTGTCAACTCATGGAAAGAAAGCCCACTGTGCGGAGACGCCAGCCTCGCGCTGGACCCCTGCAGCCTCAATGCCTTCCGCCAGGCGTGGGCAGAGCGCACCTGCAACATCATCAACAGCCAGACCTTTGCCGCCTGCCACAGTCAGGTGGGCCTCCCCCCCGCCCCCCGCCCCGAGCGCGCTCCTTGGACCCTGGCCTGGGTGCTCCACCCCTGAGCACACTCCTCAGACCCCCCTGGCCCAGGTGGGCGCTTCAGGCAGGCTCTGAGGGCCCCTTCCCACAGGTGTACCGCCTGCCCTACTATGAGGCCTGTGTGCAAGACACGTGTGGCTGCGACACCAGCGGGGACTGTGAGTGCATGTGCGACGCGGTGGCCGCCTATGCCAAGGCCTGCCTGGACAAGGGCGTGTGCGTGGACTGGAGGACCCCCGACTTCTGCCGTGAGTGCCCTGCTGCTGTCTGCAAGGCTGCCTGGATGCAGTGCTCTCCCTGGGCAGGCCCGGGTGCAAGCAGCACCCCCCAGACTCCCCGTTCGGGCCCCCTGACCAGGGCACCAAACGCCTGACAGATGCCCCTTCCCCCAGCTGTCTACTGTGACTTCTACAACAGCCACAAGCCAGAGGGCAGTGTGCCCCAGCACAGCCAAGAGGGTAGCTGCATGTGGCACTACCAGCCGTGCCTCTGCCCTGGGCACCCACAGAGCGTCCCGGACACCAACGTTGAAGGTACAGGCCAAGAAAGAGGTCTGAGCAGAGGATGGACCGGGAGGAGGACAGGGTGTTGAGGGGAGGGGACAGAGGGGACCCCTGCATCCAGGCTTCTGGGGAGAGGCCGGGACTGGCTGTGGACAGAGAGGAGAGGGACCCTCCAGAGTATCTTCTCTGCAACCCCCTCCCCAGGCTGCTACAATTGCTCCCAGCACGAATACTTTGACCACAGCAAGGGGACCTGCGTTCCCTGCGGTAAGCCCCATCTGCTGCCCAAGGCCCCCCGTGCCCACCGGCCCCCGCACATCCTTCCTCCAGCCTCCCAGCTAGGGCCCCCAGGGACCCGGGCAGCCTGAGCCTACTCAGTACAAACAGGAAAAGCCTCCCCTCCTCTCCCCAAACATCAACCCACCCAGTCCCCCAGACCCACCCATACCAGCCTGCTGGCCGGACCGGGTGCGGAACGGCAGTCCGCGGAGTACTCGGCACCAGGGTATTCGGCACCAGGTCGCCCAGATGGCTGCCTCATGGTGGGATGGGACAGGGAGAAAGGGGTGGGTGGAGGCAGACAGGGGCAGGGCCCTGGGCACCTCTGTGGCCGCACCCTCCCCCTGGGTGTGCAGCCGCACGAGGCCGGGGTCAGGCACTCCTCATGGCTCCTCTTCCCGCAGCACCGCCGCCCACCACGCCGAGGCCCATCACAGGTGATTGCACACGTTTTAGGTGCCAAGGTGAAGGGGGCTCTCCTCAGCTCCACCCCGGCTCGGCAGGGGTCTGTCTGTCGGGCTGGGTGCCGAGGGGGTGGCAGACACTCCCGTTCCCTGTCTCCGAGTCCCCAGCCAGTGGATGTGGGGTGGGGCAGGGAGCTCACCAGTGTGACCAGCAGGGACCGGCCAGGAGGTCACAGGGGAAGGGACATGTGAGTCTGCGCGTTGGCTGGGGCCCCAGAGCCTGGGCAGCCACTGAGAACAGCAAGGCTGATGAGGAGCTCAGGGTGCAGGCTAGGGGAGGGGCCCCACACCTCAGCACTGAGAGAACGTTCCACAGAGTCCATGTTTAGCACAGAAACCCTGTGCTTAGGAGCAGCCATCGGTTTCCACCAAAGACTTACTTTAGGAAAACCTTCTCACAGAACTTGACCATTCCCTGCCACCTTATACTATTCATAGAAAATACGTATGACACGGCATAGAGAGGGTCCCCTGGAGCGGGCACGAGTCCTGCATGCAGCCCGCCCCAACCGACACAGCACAAACCTGTGTCCTGGCAGCCGAGAAGCCATGTTACTATTAGCAAGGGTGGGGGATGGACAGGCAGTGGCGAGCAAGCACGTAGTTAATGAAAACGCCACTGAAGCCACACAAGCCAGGCCAGTCGAGGTAGGACACAGTGTGAGTGGAGGCGGGGGGCGGCGGGGCTGGACAGAGCCGCCCTCGGGCTGCGGCAGGGGCCTCAGGGCCAGGGGAGAGGTGGCACGCAGGGCTGGAGGCCATGTTCTGGGCTCGACCCCTGCAGCGTCTCCGCAAACCACCTCCGCCATCACCACACGGCCCACCTCAGCACCAGCTCCCACGGGCACGACAAAGTCAACGGCCACAGGACCCACGGTGACCCAGGCCACAACGAAGCCCACAACACTCACGCTCAGCTCAGCCACGCAATCCACAGCTCGGTCCACAGAGCACACTACAGCAGTACCGCCAACCCCACAAACGTCAGAGACCTCCGTGGGGCCCACACGTAAGCATGCCCGACACACGGGGCCCCAAAGCTGCCAGCAAGCACAGATGCCCAGACAGGACCAAAGCCGCACGGGGCACGTTGGGAGACCAAAGTGCCAGGTCAGGCCACGAGGAGGCAGGTACCACAAAACACCCAGGCCCAAGCACACGGCCCTGACGACAGTCACGCAGCTTCACCATAGCGTCACCACACCCTCCGCCGCTCACCCCAGCCTGAACCCTGGGGAAGACACACAAAGAGGGGGGCGCCGCACCTACCAGTGCACTGCAGTACAGCCCCAATACCTGAGGATTCGGTGGAAACGTCCCAAATCCTCTGACAGTAACCCAGAAACAGCGAACTTTCCCCAGGATAGCAGCACTGGTCTCAGGGGAACACAAAGGCCACCAACCACAGCCACTGAGGCTGGGGGGACAGGGCCAAGGGTGCCATGCAGAACGACCCCAAGCCCCCCTGCAAAGGCCAAGGTACAAAGGAGTAACAAACACCGAGGGGGAGGAAAACAGGAAACAGACACTCACTCGGGCAATGCCTGGGACGTCCCCACCAGGTACACAGAGAAGCCCCAGGCGGGCAGGAAGAGAACGAGGCAGGACTGGGGGACGGGCCGGGACGTCACACAGGTAAGCGCCTGACTGAAACACTGTTTCCCACAGCGCCCGCGACACACCATGGGACCCCGGAAACATCTGCCACCGGGGACACAAGGCACACGGAGACCCCACCACACCCTGAGACTACCAATGGCCACAGCACCAGACACACAAGTCCCCTCACAACATACACTACACTACTCACCGAAAAGACCACACACGAAACAATTCCATCCAGCAAGCCCCCCACCCCGCACACCAGTCACTCCGGCCCGACGCCTGTGCACTCCACCAGCGCCCGTACCACAGGGCCCCCCACGGGGACGTCCTTCCGCACCAGCTCCGCGGTGCCAAGCCCCTCGCGCCCGCTCACCACCAGCTCCACGCACCCTGCCCCCTCCACCACGTCCTCGGTGACGCACACGTCGCACCGACTCCCCACCATCAGCCGCCCGGAGCCCCAGCCTCCCCACTCCACCAGCAGGCCCACCCGCTC
>NW_027531293.1:0-865 GCF_008692635.1 Crocuta crocuta
AACTCACGAAACCATGACATCATAACCTGAGCCTAAAGCCAAGAGACAGACACTATAACCGACCGAGCCCACCAGGTACCCCAGCTCATTGCATTTTTAAAGAGAAAGAGCTTTTGGGGTTCCATGTGCCTGTGCTTCTAGGAGTCAGCAGGAGGGTGGGTCCCCAGGAAACCATCCACTGTGACATCATGTTCTGTCCTAGGCAGTGCCCCAGATGAGGTCCCTTTATTGCTCTGTGATCAGGACAGAAGGAAGGACCCTAAGAAGGTGGCTGTTGGGATGCCGGCTACAATATACTCTAAAGCTAACTTTTTATTCTGCACTGATTCAGTTCTTAAAGTGATAACCGGGGCACAGGTGAGTACCCAGGCTCAGAAGGGCGCAGAGCGGACCGGGTACTGCGCCTCTGTTTGGCCTCTCCGGCACCAGCACTGTCCCTGCTGATCTTTTGGGGTTTGTGGGTCACATACGTCCTTGTGCGCTTACCGTCCCTATCTGTAGAGATCGATCTGTGTTGACTGCATGGAGGTCTGAGTCCTGATTTCTCTTAACAACCCCAGGGTGCTGCGTGATCTGGATCCTCTGCTCTTCTACGGAACCTCCGTAGATGCACATTGGTTTTGGCGCAGGTCATGATCTCGTGTTTCGTAAGATCGAGCCTGACGTCTACACTGTTGTCGTGGAGCATGCTTGGGACTCTCTCTTTTCTTCTCTCTCTGCTCCTCCCCTGCTCTCTTTCATGCACACTCTCTCAAAAATCAGATAAACATTTTTTAAAATTCAAAAAAATTTTAAAAGGGCATTTTTCACTATGAATGAATTTGGGCATCATTCCATAGGTTTAGAAGCTTTTTTTTTTTTTTTT
>NW_027531293.1:893-2545 GCF_008692635.1 Crocuta crocuta
TGGGTGGCTCGTTGGTTGGGCATCTAACTTCGGCTCAGATCATGATCTCGGGGATCGTGAGTTTGAGCCCCGCGTCGGGCTCTGTGCTGACAGCTCAGATCCTGGAGCCTGCTTCGGATCCTGTGTCTCCCTCTCTCTGCCTCTCCCCCGCTTGCGCTCTGTCTCTGTGTCTCTCTCAAAAATAAATAAACGTTTAAAAATTTTAACTAGAGGAACATCTTTGAGGATATAAAACTAATCTGAATTCTGTTCAAAGCAAAGCATCTTTGCCACAGAGAACTGGTCAGTGGAGGGACAGGGAGGAGACTCACGGGGCCTGCTAGCCAGTGCCGCTGACGAGTTCTAAAAGACTCTTGGTGAGAGAGATCAGACTTTTGCCCCAAAAGATTGATGAGAGCCCCTGTGTACAACCCAGCTTTTGGATTCTGTACATCTAATTTTCTTTTCTTATTATTAAAAAAAGTTTTTTTAAATATTCAGTTATTTTTGAGAATGAAAGGCATGNAGGGGAGCAGAGAGAGAGGGAGACACAGAATCCGAAGCAGGCTCCAGGCTCCGAGCTGTCTGCACAGAGCCTGATACGGGGCCGAACCCATGGACTGCAAGATCATGACCTGAGCCAAAGTCGGACGCTTAACTGACTGAACCACCCAGGTGCCCTGTTGACTTCTATGTTTTTTGCAAACATACTTTTATTTAGTTTGTTCCTTTTTTAAAAGTATACTTTTGACATATACCACTGTGCAAATTTAAAATACTTTTAACAACACTTGGGTATTACAAAAATTTTGGCAATAACTTAGTATTAATTTTTAATACTGTATGTGGATATTACTTTTGCCTAATAGAAAAAAGTCTAAGGGGTGCCTGGATGGATCGGTTAAGAATCCAAGTCTTGGGGCGCCTGGGTGGCTCTGTCGGTTAAGCGTCCAACTTCAACTCAGGTCATGATCTCATGGCTCACGAGTTCAAGTCCTGTGTTGGGCTCTGTGCTGATGGCTCAGAGCCTGGATCCTGCCTCAGATTCTGTGCCTCCCTCGCTCTTTGCCCCTCTCCCTGCTCAGGCTCTGTCTGTCTCTCTCAAAAATAAATAAACATTAAAAAAAAAAAAAGAATACCACTCTTGATTTCGACTCAGGTTGTGATTCCGGCATCATGGATGGAGCCCTACCTCTGGCTCTGTGCTGAGCATAGTTTTGCTTAAAGATGCTGTCCATCCCTTTGCCTCTCTTCCCCACTTGCACTTTCTCTCTCAAATTTAGAAAAGAAAAGTCTGAATGATGCTTTGTTCAGAAACACGAGTGAAATTCTCTAACCCGAGAACTGAGTTTTACATGGTCCTTATCACAGAGGCACCAATGAGTACTTTTAAAACAAATTCTCTGGAATTGGTAATATGTATTCTTCTCTGTCTAAACTTAAATCTTTGTTTAAAGCCTGCCATTCTCCTCATTCTCCATCCACAGGCAACCAATCATCAGACTTCTGTCTCACAGACCAGTTAGCATTTTCTAGCACTTTAAGTACAGCTCCAAGGTAGATCATGTACTCTTCAACAAGCAAACAAACAAAACCCAACCAGTTTATAAAAAGGCACTCTGGGGGCACCTGGGTGGTTCAGCCATTTAAGCATCTGACTTCGGCTCAGGTCA
>NW_027531294.1:0-1136 GCF_008692635.1 Crocuta crocuta
TTTGAACAAACATTTAATCAAATAATACATACAAGTGGTAAATAAACACATAAAAGATGTTCAACATCACTATATATTAGTGAAATAAACATTAAAACCACAGTGAAATACCACTACACGCCAACCAGAATGCATAAAGTTAAAAAGACTAACCATACCAAGTCTTGGTGATGATGTGGAACAACTGGAATGTTTAAAGACTGCTGTTGGGAGTATAAAATGTCACAACTGCTTGGGAAAAAATGTTTGACAGTTCCTTTAAAAGTTCAGGATAAGTCTACCAATAAATCTAGACATTCTACACTTAGGTATAGATCCAAGAAAACTGAGAGCCCAAAGGCTGTGTGAGAATGTTCATGATGATTTTATTAGCAATACTCAAGAACTGGAGGCATCAAAATATATAGCCATATGAAAATGCATAAACAAAATGTGACTATATATGATACAGACAATGGAATATTGTTCAGAAGTGAAAGTTAATTATATTGACATATGTGCCGATATGGATCAATTTCAAACTAGTTAGCCTTAGTCAAAGAAGTTGGGCAAAAATAGTATGTATAGTATTATTTCAGTATTTAAAATTCTAGAAATTGCAAATTATTCTATAGTGCCAGAAAAAATATCAGTAGTTGCCTAGGGTCTTTGGTGGGAAGAAGGGTGGATGGAAGGGTTATAAGGGATTAAAAAAACTTTTGCAGCTGCTGGATAGTTCACTATCTTGATTGTGTTGATAGTGTCATGGATGTATGCATTTATCAAAACTTATCTAAATGTACATTTTAAACATGTCAATTACATCTCAAAAGATGGGGAGAAAACAACTTCATCATATATTAGTAGGGAGCAGATTGGACCTATGCCTCTGAGGCTACAGCCTCTATACCACATTTCTAGAAAGCCTAGCCTTTTCCCTCTTTAGTAGTGGTATGTGCAGAATAAAGGAAATATAAAAATATAAATGTGATCTTGAGAAGACAACAAATGATGTGAGTCCCATAAGTGCCTCTGGGTGACAACAAGAGGGAAATCAAGTAGATAACAGTGGTCTTGCTTTCTTTACAACTCAGGAAGTAATGCTCAGTGAGATTGAGGCCGAAGATGAGAGAATAGAGAGCTATGTAGATAAAAGT
>NW_027531295.1:0-1252 GCF_008692635.1 Crocuta crocuta
TGTTATATGTAAGTGATGAATCGCTAAATCCTACTCCTGAAAACACTACTACACTATATGTCAACTAACTTGAATTTAAATAAAAATTTAAAAAATTATTTAAAAAAATGAACAAACAANCAAAAAGGGAAAACACTCATAAATATGGAGAACAAACTGGGGATATGGACAAAATGAGTGAAAAGGATTAAGAGGTAAAAATTTCCAGTTATAAAATAAATAAGTCACCAGATGAAAAGTACAGCAGAGTTAATATAGTCAATAATACTGTAAAACACTTATTGTGGTGAGCATTTCATAATGTATATAATTGTTGAATCACTATATAATTTAATATTACATGATCTATATTTCAGTAAAAGAGACAATTGATTATTTAAACAAAAAAATAATTTGGTGTGCTAAAAATAAAATGTATGAAAACAATAGCACAAAGGCCAGGAGGAGAATAATGGAAGTACACTATTTATTGTAAGGTTTTTATATTATTCATGAAATCATATAATATCATTTGAAGATAGACTGTGATAACTGAAAGATCAACACTACAAACCATTAAACAAATACTAAAATAACAAAACCTGAGTTGTAACTATTTATCCCCCCCAAAAATAAAAAAATGTACTAAATCAATCCAAGAGTAGGAATAAAAAGAAAAAGAAACCAAAAACAGATGGGATACATAGAAAAGAGTAAACAGTAACTTTAAATGTAATCATATAAATAATTACATTAAATATAAATGGTATAATAACCCTGATTAAAAGATAGAGTTGTCATACTGGCTAAAAAAGCAAAAGCCAACTATATACTGTCTGTAAGAATCAACTTCAATAGAAAGATATAAGTAGGTTAAAATACAGAAAAAATTATGCTTTGCTAACACTAATAAAAAGAAATCTTGAGTGGCTATATTGCTATAAGACAAAGTCAATTTCAAAGCAAAGATATTACCAAGGATAAAGGAGGTTATTCCATCACAATAGAAATGTCAACTAATAGAAAATACATAACCTAGGGGCGCCTGGGTGGCTTAGTCGGTTAAGCGTCCGACTTTCGCTTAGGTCATGATCTCGCGGTTTGTGGGTTCGAGCCCCGCGTCGGGCTCTGTGCTGACTGCCAGCTCGGAGCCTGGAGCCTGTTTCAGTCTGTGACTCCCTCTCTCTCTGACCCTCCCCTGCTCACGCTGTCTCTCTCTCTCTCTCCTAGAAATAAATACAACATTAAAAAAAAAAAACAGGGGCGCCTGGGT
>NW_027531295.1:1589-2384 GCF_008692635.1 Crocuta crocuta
TGACCACATATGTTCTGTGACCATTTTACAGATCTGTAAAATCTCCAAATATTTAGAAACTAAACAACACACTCCTAAGTAACCCTATCAGCCAAATAAATCAAAATGGAAGTTAAAAACTATTTTGTACTGACTGAAACTGAAAACACAACATGTCAACATGTGGGATGTTGCTCATACAATATTCATCTTCCCCAGCCTCCACTTTTAAGAAACTAAAAGAAGAAAAGGAAATGCATCACTGAGTACGGAGAGGAAATGGAATAATAAAGATCAAAGCAGAAATAAAGACAATGGAAAACAGAAAAATAGAGAAGTCAGTGAAATGAAAAGGCAGCTTTTAGTATCAACATCAAAAATGAGCGGAGTGACATCACTTCAATTCTACAGATACTAAAAGGATAATAAGGGAATATTATAAGATACTTTATGTCAATATGTCAATAACTTCAAGATTAAATAGATTCCTTGAAAGACTTAAACTACTCAAAAATAAGTATGTAACTTAAGTAGCATGATTAAAGGAATAAAATGTGTAGTTTAACACTTTCTCACAAAGAAAACTTCAAGCCCACAAGCTTCACTGGTGAATTCTAGCAAACATATAAGGAAGAAATAATGCCAATTCCGTACAACTGTACTAGAGAATTGAAGAGAAGGGAATATTTCCAATTCATTTTTTTTTTAATTTTTTTAAATGTTTTTTATTTATTTCTAGGAGAGAGAGAAAGAAACAGCGTGAGCCGGAGAGGGACAGAGAGAGAGGGAGACAGAATCCTAAGCAGGCTCCGCACT
>NW_027531295.1:3884-8464 GCF_008692635.1 Crocuta crocuta
CTCTCTCTCTCTCTCTCTCTCTCCTAGAAATAAATAAAACATGAAAAAATTAAAACACAAAGACTTTGTGATATTATGTAAATTTAGACAAACAGATCAAGGAGACAGAAATTCCAGAAGGAAAGTGGTATATGGACAACTTATGTTCAGGTTCTTAGGCAGTTGAGTGGAGAAAGGATAGTCTTTCCACCAAATGGTGTTGGAACAATTGGATATCCACGTGCAAAAAAAACCAAACTTCAATCCAAATCATACACAGAAATGAACTCAAATTGGTCCAAAGATCTAAATGTAAAACCTAAAACTATAGAACTTCTAAAGGAAACACAGGAGAAAATCTTTATAATCTTGTATTGGGCAAGATTTCTTAGATATGGCACCAAAAGCATAGTCCATAAAAGAAAAAAAAAGGATAAATTCAACATCATCAAAATTAAGAATTCCCAAGACACTCATAGGTATGAAAAGCCAAGCCACAAAATGGGAGAAAATACTTAGTAAATTACATATTTCATAATGGACTTGTTCCAGAGTTTATAAAGAACTCTCAAAACTCAATAATAATATAGACAAAAGACAAATAAGCATATAAAAAGAAACATGACATTGTTAATCCTAAGGGAAATGCAAAGAAAAGCTACACTGATATACCACTACATACCAATTAAAACGTCTAAAATTAGGGGCACCTGGGCGGCCCAATCGGTTAAGTGTCTAACTTCAGCTCAGGTCATGATCTCACAGTTTGTGGGTTTGAGCCTCGCGTTGGGCTGTGTGCTGACAGCCAGCTCGAAGCCTGGAGCCTGTTTTGGATTCTGTGTCTCCCTCTCTCTCTGACCCTTCCCTGCTCTCTCTCTCTCTCTCTCAGAAATAAATAAAACATAAAACATTTGACAAATAAAGTGTCTAAAATTAAAAATGCTATAGCAAGTATTGACAAAAATGTGAAGAAAATGGAACCTTCATACACTGCTGGTGGGAATGTAAAATGGTACAACCACTTTGGAAAAACTGGTTTTTGTTTTTTTTTTAAACTTAAGCATACATTTAGCATATGGTCCGGCCATTCTACTTCCAGGTATTTACCCAAGTGAAATGAAACAATGTATCCATACAAAGTATTGTACACATACATTCATAGAAGCTTTATTTTTAATAGCCAATAATTGGAACAACTCCAATGTCCATCAATGCTGAACAGATAAATTCTGGTATCCATATAATGGAATGCTATTCAGCAATACAAATGAATTGTTGATATACATAACAACATGGATGAATCAACATAATCATGCTGAGTAAGGGAAGCCAGTTACAAAGGAGTCCATGATTCCATTTATATCACATTCTAGAAAATGCAAAGCATCTTTAGTAACAGAGAGCAGATCTGTGGTTACTACCCAAAGCAATCTACAGATTTAATGCAATCCCTACCAAATTCCAAGAGCATTTTTCACAGAACTAGAACAATCATACACGTTGTATGGAACCCCAAAGGCCTTGAATAGCCAAAGCAATCTTGAAAAAGAAAAAGAAAATTGGAGATATCACAATTTCAGGCTTCCAAATTCTATTAAAAAGCTGTAGTAATCAAAACGGTATGGTACTGGCACAAAAACAGACACACGGATCAATGGAACAGAATAGAAATCCCAAAAGCAAACTCACAATTCTAGGATTAAGAGTATGCAACGGAAAAAAGACAGTCCCTTCAAAACATAGTGTTAGGAAAACTGGACAGCTACATGCAAAAGAATGAAACTAGACCATTTTCTTACACCATACACAAAAGTAAACTCAAACTAGATTAAAGACCTAAATGTGAGACCTGAAACCACGAAAATCCTAGAAGAGGACACACATAGTAATTTCTCTGATGTTGGCCTTAACAACATCTCTCTAGGTATATCTCCTGAGACAAGGGAAACAAAAGAAAAAAATAAACTATTGGGACTACATCAAAATAAAAAGCTTCTGTATGGCAAATGAAACAACCAACAAACCTAAAAGACAACCTACTGAGTGGGAGAAGATATTTGTAAGTGACATATACTATAAAGGGTTAGTATCCAAAATAGATAAAGAACTTATACAACTCAACACCGAAATAATAATAATAATAATAATAATAATAATAATAATAACTTAATTAAAAACAGGCAGAAGACATGAATAGACATTTCTCCAAAGAAGACATCCAGATGGCCAACAGACCATGAAAAGGTGCTGAACGTCACTCATCATCAGGGGACTGCAAATCAAAACCACAGTGAGATGTAACCTCCTACTTGTCAGAATGGCTAAAATAAAAAACACAAGAAACAGCAAGTTTTAGCGAGGATACGGAGAAGAGGAACCTTATGCACTGTCGATGGGAATACAAACTGGTGCAGCCACTGTAGAAGACAGAATGGAGGTTCCTCAAAAAATTAAAAACAGAGCTACTCAATAATCCAGTTATTGCACTTCTGGGTATTTAACCAAAGAATACAAAAAACACTAATTCAGAGGGATACATGCACCCCATATCTTTACTGCAGCATTATTTAGAATAGCCAAATTATGGAAGGAGCCTAATTGCCCATTAATAGATGAATGGATAAAGATGTGGTATATATACAATGGAATTTTATTCAGTCACAAAAAAGGATGATATTTTGCCATCTGCAATGACATGGATGGATCTAGAGAACATAATGCTAAGCAAAACCAGTCAATCGGAGAAAGACAAAAGCCATATGATTCCACTCACATGTGGAACTTAAAGAACGAAAGAAACAAACAAAATGAAGAAAGGGGAACAAGGGAGGAAAAAAATAGAAAGAGAGAGACAAATCAAGAAACAGACTCTTAATTATAGAGAACAAACTAATGGTTACCAGAGAGGCCGGGAGTGGAAGGACAGGTGAAATAGGTGAGTTCACCAAAATTTAAAAACTAAAAGCTTCTGGTCTTCAGAGAGAGAACGAAATAAGACAAGCCACAACCTGGGAGAAGAAATTTGCTAAACATCTATCTGAGAGAAGGGACTTTTTCCAGAATATATAACACACTCCTAAAACTCAGTAAGTATCCAATTAAGAAATGGATTTGAGCAGACACATCATTAAAGAAGATATTTGCCCATGAAGAACTCCACATCATAAGCTTTAGAGAAATGCAAATTAAAGCCACAATGAGATACACAATGAGATACCTACTAGAAAGGCTAAAAAATTTTTTTAACTGAAATATAAGGTGAAGATCTCACATACTGCTGGCTGGAATGCAAAATGGCACATCCACTTTAGAAAACAGACACGAATCGCTTCTTGGCCTTTTGGCTAAGACCAAGTGTAGAAAACAGATATGCAACTTTTATAAAATTAAATATACACTTGGCCATACGATGTAGCAATCCTGCCATTAGGTATTTTACCACCCTCCCCCAAAAGAAAACATATGCTCATGCAAAGACCTGCATGTGAGTATTTTTAGCAACTTTATTCATAATGGCCAAAAAGCTAGAAACAACTCAAATGTCCATCAACTGATGAATGCATAAGCAAACTGGCATATCCACACAACTGGAATACTACTCAGCAATAAAAGGAATAAACTACTGATATGTACAATAACATGGATGAATCCATGGGATGCCTGGGTGGCTCAGTCAGATAAGCAACCAACTTCAGCTCAGGCCATGATCTCATGGTGGGTGGGTTCAAGCCCTGCATAGGGCTCTGCGNGCTAAGACCAAGTATAGAAAACAGATATGCAACTTTTATAAAATTAAATATACACTTGGCCATACGATGTAGCAATCCTGCCATTAGGTATTTTACCACTCTCCCCCAAAAGAAAACTTATGCTCATGCAAAGACCTGCATGTGCGTATTTTTAGCAACTTTATTCATAATGGCCAAAAAGCTAGAAACAACTCAAATGTCCATCAACTGATGAATGCATAAGCAAACTGGCATATCCACACAACTGGAATACTACTCAGCAATAAAAGGAATAAACTACTGATATGTACAATAACATGGATGAATCCATGGGATGCCTGGGTGGCTCAGTCAGATAAGCAACCAACTTCAGCTCAGGCCATGATCTCATGGTGGGTGGGTTCAAGCCCTGCATAGGGCTCTGCGCTGACAGCTCAGAGCCTGGAGCCTGCTTCAGGTTCTGTGTCTCCCTCTTTCTCTGCCCCTCTGCTGCTCATGCTCTGTCTGTCAAAAATAAATATACTTAAAAAAGTTGTTTTTAAAGACCATGGATGAATCTCAGGATTATGCTGAGTGAAAGGAGCCAGTCACAGAAGACCACATACTGTATGATTGATTGATTTTAGTGTTCATTTATTTTTGAGAGAGAGGGAGATGGAATGCAAATGGGGGAGGGGCAGGGAGAGAAGGAGACACAGAATCCGAAGTAGGTTCCAGGCCCTGAGCTGTCAGCACAGAGCCCGACACAGGGCTTGAACTCATGAATAGCGAGATCGCGACCTGAGCTGAAGTTGGATGCTTAACTGACTGAGCCATGCAGGTGCCCCCTGTATGATTTCATTTATAAGACACTGTGGAAAAGGCAAAACTAAA
>NW_027531295.1:8637-11368 GCF_008692635.1 Crocuta crocuta
TGTATTCTTAAATCACAGCCTTTGTCACATGGCATGTAATCATCTGTTTCCTTATCCGTCTCCTGGACTGTCAGCTCCTTGAGGGCAGGGACCATACTTTATCGTCATTGTTGTCCCTGTGCCTGACATAGTGCTTATAAATTTTACTAGTTATTTACTGAATGCTTATTGAATAAATAAGTAACATTTTGTCACTTTTTGACACAAGTTTTTATTCCAAAACGCTGAGTAGATTTTCTTCTCAATTCTTTAAAACAAACAAACAAAAAAGTGAAAGAAACAGGAAGAAAGAAGAGAAAATCTGCCTTTAGGCTGACGCTACTCAAGTATCATTGCTGTACTTTTGCAAAATATTATAAAGGTAATCATCATAACCAATACTGGGCTATAAGGCATCTGTGATNTGCCCCTCAAGTGTGGTGGTTACATAACTATGTGTTTGTCAAAACTCATCAAACTGTATACTTAAAAAAAGTAAATTTTATGAAATGAAAATTAATAGATGTGACTTAAAACAATAAAACAAACCTGAATAAACAACGAAGAGAAAATAAACAGAAGAGAAATCAGCTTACAGTTTTTCCAGTTCAAAGGTCATCATGANGGGTGCTTGAAATAGCTGTTACCTTAAACTTAACTTTGAGAGCATTAAATATAGAAACACTTGGTTGAACTTCATCACTCCATCTGGGAGAGCTTCTTTGAGAATTACATATTCTATTTTTATTCCTTTNAAAAAAATTCTATACTTAAAAAGATACTTGACAACATGTGATTACTTAAATTCTGGCTTCTCTGTCAAGTCAGCTCAAGAATTTACTTGCTATGGACAATGATTTCAGAGCACTCTTAATGAGGATATTTATGTGCATCATCAAATTAATCACCTTGGCCCTCAATGGTACAATCTATTTTACTATCATCCTAATTTTCATTTTCAATTGCATCTACCTCTCTTGAGTAGTCTTTTTTTTTTTTTAAACATACACCTTGCTCCACTTTGCATTTTGAGATAAATGGTATTTCTCCACACATCTACACGTCCCGTGTCTGTATGTGTCTTCTACACGGCTCCTTCCTCCACAGACTGTCTTGTCCATCTACATTCTTTCTTTGCCAATACTGCTTATTTCAATAACCCAGTTAAAATTTAAGTTATGAATTTTTAACCAAAATGCAAAATACTTAATCTTTTGATGACAATAAAAAAGAGGACAAATCATCTCATGAGCCATGAGATTGTTGCAATACTTACAAATATCTTAATGCCGGCAATTTAAAAAGGTATGAATCTTCAACAGTTGACAGAGGGTTATGACTGAGAAGTCTGAAAAATGCAATGGAATTAAAATTATCTGCATTTTCAATAATGACTACCATGAACGTTTATGTTCATTTTGGGGGTATTTTAAACCTTTCAGTTTAAAACTAATCGTTTTCTTCCATTGCCTGTAAATCACCCTTAGAGTCTGGAAAGCACTCTTCCTTTGGGAATGGCCCAAGTCTCTGGACAATAAAGTGGAGAACAGGATGAGGACAAAAAAATGTTTTGTAAAGTGGATAGCAAAGAAAAAAGATGCCAAAGAACTTTTTAGGCTGAAAACCCTGGAAGTGACTATGTTGGTGGGAAGGCCTGGCTCTGTAAGAAATACTGTGTCTAGTGTCCTCTATAATTCTAGATGCTTTTCTTTCTAGAAATTTAAAAAATCGCCCAGTTTAAACCACCCAGTTAAAGACAAAAATAGGACGAATACCTCAGTTTGAGGGCCAAAGAAGAAGGGCTCAATCTAAGAGGAAATGGTGAAAGCTATACTCCTGCTACGTGTATTCTTAAATCACAGCCTTTGTCACATGGCATGTAATCACCTGTTTCCTTATCCGTCTCCTGGACTGTCAGCTCCTTGAGGGCAGGGACCATACTTTATCGTCATTGTTGTCCCTGTGCCTGACATAGTGCTTATAAATTTTACTAGTTATTTAGTGAATGCTTATTGAATAAATAACATTTTGTCACTTTTTGACACAAGTTTTTATTCCAAAACGCTGAGTAGAGTTTCTTCTCAATTCTTTAAAACAAACAAACAAAAAATTGAAAGAAACAGGAAGAAAGAAAAGAAAATCTGCCTTTAGGCTGACTCTACTCAAGTATCATTGCTGTACTTTTGCAAAATATTATAAAGGTAATCATCATAACCAATACTCTTGGGCTATAAGGCATCTGTGATCAGCATTTCACCTTTAAATCTCATGATAACATTATGTGATAGATACTATCATTACCCCATTTTACAAGTGAGGAAACTGAGGTACAGAGAGGGTGTGTAATTTGTCCTAGTTTGTCAAGCTGGTCACAAGCAGAGCTGGAATCTGAACTCAATTCTGACTCCAAAGCCTGTGTTTTACTTGTATGAAAAAAAAGGACGCTTAAAATAGCTGTTACCTTAAACTTAACTTTGAGAGCATTAAATATAGAAACACTTTGTTGAACTTCATCACTCCATCTGGGAGAGATTCTTTGAGAATTACATATTCTATTTTTATTCCTTTTTTCTAATCATCTCCCATGATTAAGTATTTAATTAACTTATGGTCACTGAGACTTTAGAGATTTCATTTTTTTATTTTATTTTTTAAGAGAGAGAGAGCATGAGAGTATGAGTGAGGGAGGGGCAGAGGAAGAGGGAGAGAGAATCCCAAGCAGGCTCCCAAGTCCAGGGCAGAGCCCAACACA
>NW_027531295.1:14078-15553 GCF_008692635.1 Crocuta crocuta
GGGGGGGGGGGAGGGGCAAAGTCTAAAGAATCTGAAATGGTGAGCCTATGTTTGAATGAAAGTTCTGAGAATAGCCTTGAAGAAGAGTTTCTGGCAGTGAGGATCAGCCCAAGCAACAAGGGCCCTGGAATCAGGCAGACCTAGGTCTGAATTTTGGCCGTCACTTCCTGGTGAAGTGACTTGAGTAACAGACGTCTCTGAGTCTTCCTTAGTAGCATTTACCTCATAAGGCCACCTGAGGATTAAAGGAAAGAGCACGTGCAGAGCACCTAGCATAAGGCTGCACACACACACACACACAGTAGGTGCCTAGCAGTGACGATGTGATATCTCCATTAGGCCGTGAGCAGAAAGTCTGAGGATGCCTATAGGTGGCGAGGCCAGGAGCTCCAGAAGCATGGGAATGCCCTAGGGAAAAAGGGAAAAGCTCCCTGGTCTAAAGGTCCTATTCCAGAAGGACTGGAAGCCGACCCCAAGGGACGGTACACAAAGGCCAGTTGTCATTCAGCTCCTCGTACAAGGGAATGCGGAGTCGTATTCCTTGCAAAGCTTGTTAAGTGGTTCGGCCACTTATTAACAGTGTGAACCTAGGCAAGTCACCTGACGTCTCTGAGTTTCAATTTCCTCATCTCCAAAATGGGGATAATACTACTTGTTATCACAAGAGTTGCTGAAAAAACGAAAATGAGATATAGTGTGAGGGGCCATATGTGGAGCATTTCCCATGTGCCAGGCACTATTCTAAGGGTTTAAGGCACGCTCTCTTACCTGTAGAATAAGTGAAAGGTCTAAGCATAGTGCCTGGAACACAGTAAATACCTAATAGAGGAAGGCACTGAAGAAATGTGGCGGGGCAGAGGAGGAATTGCCATGCCTCCTAGAGAAAGAAGACGTGTTGGTATATACGTGGGAAGAATCCGATGCAGGTGGGAAAAGAAAAGTAGTAGCTGGGTAGGACTATCTCAAAGCTTTTGAGCTATTACACATGGAACATAATTAAACAGTCACCCTACATGACCCCAAAGGACAACCCTGAGTTATTATTTTCATCCTTAATGTTTACGCCTTTCTGCATCTGAGAAGCTGCTGCCAGGATTTCCAGTACATACCAGAAAGTGATGACAATACCCTGAAGTGTGTCAACTTGCGTGTGCACACGGAAAAGGAAACCGATGCTGGCTGACTGGGGGAGCATTAGGGCGTCTCTGTGACTGCAGCTCGATTTTGCCCTCAGAGTGTGGCCACACCTACCTCATTGATATTCTCAATAAGCCAACAGGGATAAGGTTTAGATTTTCCTTATTCTCTCTTAGCGCTTATGTTCTTGGCACAATACTGAGAAGCCACAGACAAGCCGGCATGTGAATGCGCTCTATCTGGAGAAGGTACAGCCTTTCTACATTGTAGAGTCCTTCAGTTTCTAAAATCAGGGAGCTTGTATTGTTAGAACCAATGAAGTGACTAAAGGAATTTTT
>NW_027531296.1:0-6488 GCF_008692635.1 Crocuta crocuta
TGGCTTGGATCATGATATGGTTTGTTGAGTTCGAGTCCAACATCAAGTGAGCTCAAGCACCTTTGAGTGAAGACCAGCCCAGCTTCAAGTGAACATGAGCCCCACTTTGAGTGATCCCCACTTCTCTCTCTCTTTCACTCTCTCTCTCCTCTCTCTTTATCTCCTCTCTCTCTTCTCTCTCACTCTCCTTCCCTCTCTCTCTCTCTTTCTCTGCTCCTCGCTCACTTGTACCCTCTCTCTCTCTATCAAAAAAAAAAAAGCCTCTAGTTCATTACTAAGTATATATATTACACATATCAGAAANTTTTTGGGACACCTGGGAGGCTCAATTGGTTAAGCGTCCAACTTGAACTCAGGTCATTGGTTCAAGCCCCACACTGAGCTCTATGTTGACAACTCAGAGCCATGAACCCTGCTTTGGATTCTGCATATCCTTCTCTCTGACCCTTCCCCGATACTCACGGTCTGTCTCTGTCTTTCAAAAATAAATAAATGTTAAAAACTTTAAAAAAAGAGAGAAAATGTGATCTTCACAGGAAATAATAATTTTACATCAGGAACACTACTAAAAGAAAAGGTTGCTCAGAATTATTTTCATTTATGAATATCAATTTAAACTTCAGTGAGATAACACTGTATATCAAGGGTATCTAGTTCTTGGTGAGTATATGTGGGAATGAAAACTTTCATACATTATTGGTGGAAAATTATACTCGTACAAATATTTAAAAACCATCTGGTTAAGGTTTATTGGGGTGCCTGGGTGGCTCAGTTGGTTAAGTGTCTAACTTCGGCTCAGGTCATGATCTCACTGGTTTGTGAGTTTAAGCCCCGCGTCAGGTTCTGTGCTGACAGCTAGCTCGGAGCCCCGAGCCTGCTTCAGAATCTGTGTCTCCCACTTTCTCTGTCCCTCCCCTGCTCACGCTCTGTCTCTCAAAAATAATTAAAATATTTTTTAAAAAAAGATTTACCATCGTAAAAAGTTAAAAAGCAGCTAATACATTTGGGCATTCCACTGCCATGGATTTACCCGAGAAAAAAGAAAACACATACTATTGCAATTATGTGTATGTGAATGTCCATAGAAAACTTATTTATAATAATCAGACTTTGGAAATAATTCAAATGTTCACCCAGTTGAGAATGGATAAAAAATTATGGAATATCCAAACAAGTGAATAACAGTCAGCTATAAAAAGCAATAAGTTATTGGTATGCACAAAAATATGGGTGACTCTCAAAAATTATTATGCTGAATAGAGGAGATCAGACTTAAAAGTATAAACAGTCTAACATTAAATTTACAAGAAAAAAAATCTCAAATCCAGATCCATCTATAGTTACAGAAAACAGATCATATGAGAAGTTCCCAACAGTGCAAGGAAATGGCATAAGAGACTTCGAGCTTGGAAATGAAGAAATGAGACCCTCTGTAGTACAAATGGCATTTTGTCTAACAGAAAAGTTCAATTTATCCCCCTGACAAAATGTGAGTTTGGCAAGGTTGCAGGATTCCATGAAAATACAAAGATACAAGAACAACATACAAATATATTGTAGAAATTTTAAAATACTATTTATAATCACACAAGTATAATGAAATACACTTACAATGAAATTCAGAAACATTGTGCAGGATCTGGATGCCAAAAGCAATGCTGATTAAGAAAATCACAGAACATCTGAATAAATTGTAGAACATACTGAGTTCATAGATCACAAGACTCAACAGGTCTATAGGTAATAAAATCCAAACAAAATCCCCACAAGATATTTTATAGATATGGTTAAATGTACAGAGTTTATACTAAAATGTAATGAATGATCAGGGACTGGCATAGCTAAAATACATGTAGAATAACATGGAAGAAACTCTCTGCTCCATGTTAAGACTTACCATCTAATAATCAAAACTGTGTAACATTAGTGGAAATAAAGATATCCAAATCAATGGAAGAGATAAGTAAACCCAGAATAGACTTTTATAAAAAATACAACTAATTTTTCATGGAAGTACAAAGATAATTCCATAGAAGATGCATAACTTCTTTAAAAAAAATTCTAGAATCATTGAATGTCTTCAGGCAAAAACCAAATAATGTTGACTTAAATCTTATACACAGTATACCTCCAAATGGATTACAACTTAATGTAAAACGATGGTGCGCTTTGACAAAAGCATAAGGACAAATCTCTATATAGGAATTAAGAACAGGCAAAGAATTTAGATACAGGACATCAAGAGCATAATATACACAAGTACACATTGATAAAATGGAAAATCAAAATTTACTTTATTGATAGGACAAAAATCAAAATTGAAACAATTAGTAATCACATGCTTGGAAATGATTCTTAAAAAATCAAAATGTATGTTCACACAATTACTTTAAGAAAGTGTTTATAGAATCTGTATTCATAATAGTTTAAAACTGGAAAGAACTAAAATGTCTTCCAATGACTAAATGGTTTAACGAGTTGTACCACCAATACCATGAAATACCTTTCAGCAACCTTGAAGAACAAAGGGGATACACACACAAAAACGAGGATGGACCTCAAAAGACTGAAGCTATCCCAAAAGATTAGAGATTGTGTACTATTTATTAAAAAAACTTGTTCAAATGACAAAAGTATGCTAATGGAAAAAATATTAGTGGTTGCCAACAGTTAGGGACGTCTACCCAAGCGGTGGGAAAACAGTGTGGCTTTAAAGGGATAGCAAATGAGAAATTTGTAGAGATGGAATAGTTCTACAATTTGACTGTGGTGGTGGTTGAAACAATGGAAAATGAGTTAAAATGTAGAGCAGTGAATGTACGCAAACACAAGAAAGAATAACCCCAAACGTGTGAAATCTGAACAATGTATGTTACACCAATGTCAATTTCCTGGTCATGAAATCATACTACAGTGTGGCAAGACGAATTCATTGGGAACTGGGTGCAGATTACACAGGACTTCTCTGCAATCTTTTTACAACTTCCTGTTAGTTTATAATTATTGAACACAAAAAGGTTTTGAAAATGGCAATTAAATGTTTTCTTAGTGGATTGAGAGGAAGGAAGGGTAGAATGGGTTTAACATGTGTGAACCCTAAGACTTCTGGAGTGATGGACATGTTTATTGTCTTGAAGGTTTTTATAGTGCCATCGGTATATACATATGTCAAAACTTACCAATTTGGTGTATATATACATGTATGCATATATATATACAGCTAACTCCATGTCCAAAACGAAAGGAAAACTGATGATAGAAACAGACCAGTATTACTTAAATGAAATGTCTCCTCTTCGATAACTTGAAAATAAAAGAGAAGTTGTCTAAAACATTACATGAAAGACGTTTATGCTATAAATGCACATTTAACAAGAAAGGTATAATTTATGTAACATGAAAGGAAAGATCCAGGATAAGTCTTACATTTATTAACTGAAGAGTATCTTAGGATAATACATCTGAAATATTTAGGAAAATTAATGAATCTATTCAAACCCCACTTATCAAGAATCCATATATATATATAATTTTTAAGGGAACAAACTCAGGCTGTTCATTGAGGCTGTACACTGTAATGATGTAATACTTATGGACACACAACACCTATAAATAAAAAATAAGTGAAATCTGGTAAATTTGTTTCACGGATTATAATATGACAAAGTGTCATATTATCTATGTACAACAAGTAATTAAGGTGACAAATGTAGCAATAAAATTCATAGAAATATAAGGCATATACATAATTATATATATGTAAGATATTTTTGCAAGGATACCTTGATGATCTAGGTATAAATCAAGTACAACAGGGCATGTTTCAAGGTGGGAAAAAAACTGAAACGATTTGGACCCAAGGGAATGAATAAAATGCAACTTTGTGAAATTAAAGAGAAAAACAAAATTAAAACAGAAGCAGTAACTAGTCAGTGATGGCAATTCACATGCAATGGGAAGGATATATAGCAAATTTTTGCCTTGGAAAGAAGGGTAACAATGAAAACAAAATGAAATTCATGAAAACAATGTGTCACATTTGCTTCATGTATGATTTTATTCCATGTACTTTTTAAAATTAATTTTTGTAATGTTTATTTATTTTTGAGATCCAGACAGAGATGGAACATGAGCGAGGGAGGGGCAAAGAGAGAGGAGATGCAGAATCCAAAGCAGGCTCCAGGCTCTGAGCTGTCAACAGATGTGAGCTGAAGTAAGACACTTAACCTACTGAGCCACCCATGTGCCCTATTACTATACAATTTTAAAATAATGGAATGGAACAGAACGTATCAATTCTCCACTATGTCACCAATTTAAGGAGACGTCTATGGAAATGGAAACCCTGATAAACCTGTCCTAAACATATTTATCTAGAGTCCTATTTAATGTGGAAGCGCCTGGGTGGCTCAGTAGGTTAAGTATCTGACTTCAGCTCAGGTCATGATCTTATGGCTTGTGAGTGTGAGCCCCACATCATCATTTTGCTGACCACTCAGAGCCGGGAGCTTTTGATTTTTCATCTCTCTCTCTCTCTCTGCCTCTCTTCCACTCACACTCTGTCTGTCTTTCTCTCTTGAAAATAAATGATCACTGAAAAAATTTTAAAAAGAGTCCTATGTGGTGCACATGAAATGCTAAATAAGGGTGAAAATAGGAAAATAGGTGATTGAATATAGATGATGATGATAATAGATGATAGATAATGATAGATGATAGACAGATGATAGATGATAGATAGATAGATAGATAGATAGATAGATAGATACATAGATACATAGATACATAGATACATAGATACATAGATACATAGACACATGGATACATAGATACATAGATACATAGATAGATACATAGATAGATGATAGATAGATAGATGATAGATATAGATAGATAGATAGATGGATAGATAGACAGATAGATAGACAGATAGATTAGATAGCTAGATGATAGGTAGATCAATTGACAGATAATTTATTCACTGGTGAGTACAAATTATCTCTCCCTGTTAATGAGCAACCTCCAAGCACTTTTTAATGCTCTCATATGCTTTAGTCATCATAAACAAATTGCTAGGCATCTCCCGGGGAAGAGTCTCAAAAGGAAAAGGAAACCCATAAATTGTTCTCAAAATGCCATGGTAAGAAACATATATGGGAGTCAAGATAGAGGCTTCGTTACAGGTATAAATGACAGAAAATCTGTGTGCTGTCTCATACTACCAAATATCCACAATGTTTCAATGATGTTTGGTAAGTTCCACTTTAACTCCATGGCAAATCCCTAGCAAAATGTGACCATTTCTGATTTTGTTTGCTTTGCTTTCCAGTGACCATAGTGCCTGAGCAGGAGTAGGAATCACCTCCTTTTTCCTTCATATTAATTTTTTGAATATTTTCACATGGTGAGAGGCTAATGCTCCTGTGCATCTGTGAAATTTCATTTTCTTACTGTATTACAACACTTATGTTTAATAGGAATAGTTTGACCTCAAATGGAGACCCATACTAAGAGGAAATGATGAATAGCTAAAGAGACATGAAATTTTTTAAGTTGGTAAAATTAAGAAAGTGCAGGTAGTATCTGTCATTTCAAGGTCTTTCCAAATGTTTATTTCATGACTCTGGACACTTCTTGTGATTCTCTCAAAAACAGTTTCATTTTTAATGATCATTTAAATAAACATATAAATACAATTATTCTCTGATGTCTTGAAGAGGAAATAAGGGGTGGTCACCCCACAATGTGGTGTGCGAAGTCTTATTTGGACGTTGGGAGACCTTTAACTAACAAGTTTTATGGTAATGGAATGATGTACAGAACGTTCTTCATTTTCCAGTAGGATCTGAGAGAAAGCAAGGTATAATCATCTGAAAGAATATAGCTTTAAATATTAATTATCAAATAATTAATAGTAAACTATGAAACTATTAACAGTATACTGTGAAATCGTAATGTGATTCTTTTTTAGGAACTCCAAAGCTGGCGAGAGGAAATGCTTTTATCTTTCTTCACCTCATAGAAAAATCGGTACTCAAAAACTCCTATTTGTTCTTTAGCCTCCCATGATTGTGAAGGAAAACAAACGAAAGTGGAAAGAAACAAGCAAAACCCAGGATTTATACTGTTTTTTTTGTTGATTTTACTGGCCATTTCTCTAATATTGCCACCTACTGATACACATGATCATATTTCTGTTATAAGAAAGGTGTGTGCATCAGAGCAGTAGAGAATACCAAGAGGTCACAAATGTATAAGGAAGGCTCAGGTAAGTTAAGTGAAAGTCACATATAATTGGCTTTATGTTTAATATTGTAGAATGTATGTTTTTGTCTGCTTATAGCTCACTCAGGGACTTCTGATTTGACTTGTAATTTTACTGTAATTTCACAGTATTATTTTCCTTTTCTTCTTTATAAAACAAAAGCATTGATGCCCACAACTTTTTAAACCAAAAATACTTCTCTTACCTTAACATGCCATTCACC
>NW_027531297.1:0-33821 GCF_008692635.1 Crocuta crocuta
ATGAAAAGTCACTGACCCATCTTATAGATTTCGATTTCTAACAAAGTAAGTATCAATCTTGAAAAGCCCTCACCAACAAACAAAAAGCCCACTGGGATACTTTTTTTTTTTCTAGGAGAGAGAGAGAGAAAGAGACAGCGTGAGCAGGGGAGGGTCAGAGAGAGGGGGAGACACAGAATCCGAAACAGGCTCCAAGCTCTGAGCTAGCTGTCAGCANGAGCCCGACGCGGGGCTCGAACCCACAAACCGCGAGATCATGACCTAAGCGAAAGTCGGACGCTTAACTGACTAAGCCACCCAGGCGCCCCCCCCACCACTTTTTTTTTTTTTGAGTAAAGGGGTCTTGGGAACAAAGAGAGAGGAAACACTATGGTCGCAGACATAGTGTCTGATTGCATCATGATTGCATGATGGGTCCATTTCCTGCTCTGACCTCATAAAGCACCATTGTGATGTAGCTGCAGGACCTGCCTTTATAAGCCCCTGGCTCAGCCCAGTGTTTGGTCTCTATAGCCCAGGAAGCCTTGGTGACCTGTTGACTGACCCTAGCTAGTTTGGTTTCTGATTCACTTTTTGTTGTTTGGTTCATATATTCTTTTCATTTTCATTTTTCTCTTTTCTCTACTCATTTTTTCTCCATTTTCTTTGCTTTTTNTTTTCTTTGCTTTTTTTTTTTGTCCTTTTTTCTTCTTGATCTTGTTTTTTTTTCCTGTTTCTTCTTTTTTACCCTTTTTAAAAATCTTTTTTCTTCATTTTCTTCCTTCATTTTCTTTGTGTTTTTTTTTTTCATTTGTTTCTTTCTTTAGTATTAGCATTTTAGTACAGGTAGTATTGTTCATCTCGTTGGTATAGTTAGTGAGCGTAGTATTGTTAGTATAGCCCAGTGAGTGTAGTTAGCCTTATTGATATTAGCCCATTTTGCATTGTTGGTTTGTTGGTTAGCATAGTTAGTGTAGTTCACAGTGTTATTTAGGATCAGTGTAGTTAGACCTGTTAGTTTCAGTGTAGTTAAGCAGGTCACCATGCTTTGGGGGCTTTCACCACCCATCGTCACTGACAATGAGGTGACCCATGTGTATGTGCTTCCCAAGACCCTAGGTGAGAGCACCTTCCCCAAGATGGACCGAAAATGGATGTGAAATTCATCCAGAAAACATAGCAGGACTCCACTGGTCTCCTGGGACTTCACCATGAAGCACAGAAAATGAGGACATCGAATTCACCCATTGTGAAGTCACTTCAGGTGATCAACACCAGCAAAATGCTAGTTCTGGTATCAGAGAATGTCATAAGAAACCAGCTGGTGGACAACTGCACACACCGTGGCCCCGTGGCTGAGGACGTTGCATATTAGCTCTGTCAGCTTCTAGCCATTGAGGAGTGCGGCCACCAGGAAGGTGTTTTCCCCAAGGACCCAAGTAACCCTAACCCTAACCCTACCCCTAACCCTAACCCTAACCCTACCCCTAACCCTAACCCTAACCCTACCCCTAACCCTAACCCTAACCCTACCCCTAACCCTAACCCTAACCCTACCCCTAACCCTAACCCTAACCCTACCCCTAACCCTAACCCTAACCCTACCCCTAACCCTAACCCTAACCCTACCCCTAACCCTAACCCTAACCCTACCCCTAACCCTAACCCTAACCCTACCCCTAACCCTAACCCTAACCCTACCCCTAACCCTAACCCTAACCCTACCCCTAACCCTAACCCTAACCCTACCCCTAACCCTAACCCTAACCCTACCCCTAACCCTAACCCTAACCCTACCCCTAACCCTAACCCTAACCCTACCCCTAACCCTAACCCTAACCCTACCCCTAACCCTAACCCTAACCCTACCCCTAACCCTAACCCTAACCCTACCCCTAACCCTAACCCTAACCCTACCCCTAACCCTAACCCTAACCCTAACCCTAACCCCTGACCCTAACCCTAAACCCTAACCATAAACCCTAAACCCGAACCCGAACCCCGAACCCCTAAACCCGATCCCGAACCCCGAACCCCTAAACTCGAACTGGAACCCCGAACCCGAACCCCGAACCCGAACCCTAACCACTAACCCGAACCCTAACCCTAACCCCTAACCCTAACTCTAAACCCTAAACCCTGACCCTAACCCCTAATCTCTCACCCTAACCCCTAACCTCTAACATCTAACCCCTAGCCCTTACCCTGACCCCGTCCCTGACCCTAAACCCTATCCCTGACCCTGACCCTGATCGTGAACCTGACCGTGAACCCTAACCCCTGACCCTGACCCAGACCCCTGAATCTCACCCTGACCCTAACCCCTGACCCTGACCCTGACCCGGACCTGGACCCTAACCTTAAACCCTAACCCTAACCCTATCCATAACCTTAACCCTAACCCTACACTACTCCTAAACCTGAAACTCTAACCGCTAAACTTAACCCCCTAACTCTCCAATCCTTTAACCCTATACCCTAACTCTCCATCCTTCTAACCTTCTTACCTTAACCCTGTCACCCTAACTCATAACCCTAATCATAAACCCTAACCCTATCCCTAACCATAAGCCCTATCCCCTAACCCCTAGGGTCTAATCCCTAACCCCAACCCAAAACCCTAATCCCTAACCCATCTCCTGGCACCCACACACTAACCCTCACCCTGACTGGCACCCTAACTCACACCCTAACCTGCATCCTCACACATCCTAATTCTATCCCCATGACTTATTCCATCCACAGCCACAGTTCTTTAACCCCTAAATCCTTTCCCAGTCGTATCACATCAATACATCACAAACCCAGGAAAAAAAAAAAAACATTTTATCCCTTTAAATACAGATGTAAAAATCCTCCACAGAATACAGGGATATAAAACCAAAGCACATAAAAGTACGGCGCGCCAATGACAAATCTACTCCAGACATTCATGGGTTTTTCAACACACTGAAACCAAGCAATGTTATATACCACAGTTTTTTTTCCAATGAAAAGTGATAATATTATTTGATCAAAAAAAGAAGACTCTGAACAAAATCCAATGCTAGTTAATGACAAAGACCCAAGAAAGTAGGAATCAAGGGTAATTTGTTTAATAAACCTATAGCAAACATCATTCCCAATTCTGAAGACTAATGTTTCCTCTGATATTGGGAACAAGGCCAAGATGAAGGCTTTTCACCCATTACTCACTACTGTACTGAAAGTTCTACCCAGAGCAATGAGGAAAGAGAAGAGGCATCCACGTGTGAAAGGAAAAGGTAGAACTACATGGAATCAGAAACCAAAGATGACATCATCTTATATAAAAAAAAACTTCCTAAGGAAGCAACAGAAATAATTGGACTAATTCAGAAAGTTACAGGACAAAATTGTTGCATAAATATCTCACTTATTTGTATACACTAGCAATGAATCTTATAAAGAAGAATTTATGAAAGCAATTCCATTTTAGGTCACATCAACATCAATAAAGTACTTGGGAATAAATGTAAAAAACACTGCTGAAAGAAATTAAAGACAATCTAAAATGTACTATTGCTAAATGAGGGTAGTACACAATGCAACATGTAGATTCAATGTGATTCCCAGGAAAATGCACAAAGGATTCTGAGAAGAAATGCACAAGCTAATCCTAACAGTCACATGGAAGATCAAGGGACCACAAAATAAACAAAACAACAGAAAAAAATCAAAGTTAAAAGCTCATACTTCCTAATTTCAAATCTTCAAACAAAGCAACAGTAAATAAAATATTGATACTGTCATAAAGATATACATACAAATCTTTGGGATTCAATTGAAAACCCAGAAATAAACCCATTCATCTATGGATAACTGAAGTTTGACAAACATGGACAGCATAACATTGGGGAAACAGTGGTCTTTTCAACAAAGGGTGCGAGACGACTGGCTATCCATGTGCAGGGGAATGAAATTGGACCCTTGCCCTCACACCACATACAAACACTAACTCAAAGTGGATCAAAAGCTTAAATGTAAGAGGTAAACTTATAAACTGTAGAAGAAATAAATGGACATAAATCTTCATGAACATTGAGTTTACCAGTGCTCTTAGAGCTGACACCAAAGCACAAGCAAGGAAAGAAAACTAGATAAATTTAGTTTCCTCAATATTAAAAACCTTTGTACCTCAAAATCTGCTATTCCAAAAGTAAAAAGACAATGTCTAGAATGAAAGAAAATATTTGCACATTATTTGTCTGGTAAGAGTCTTTTTTACAGAATATATAAAGAGCTTATACAACTCATTGACGACAACAACAAAAACCCATGATTTTTAGAATGGACAAAGGACTTGGGATATACTTTCCCAGGACAGATCATATGTATGGTGAATAGACATGAAAAGATGTTAAACATCAGTAATCCTTATGGAAATGAAGATTTATGTTTGTATGTACGTACGTATGTATGTATGTATGTATGTATGTATGTATGTATTTTACAAATAGTTTATTGTCCAGTTGGTTTCCATATAACACCCAGTGCTCATCCCCACAAGTGCCCTCCTCCATGCCCATCTCCCCCCTCCCCCCCAGAAGAAGGGGGGAAATAGTGGGGAAGAGGGAGAGAGGCAAACCATGAGAGACTCTTGAATGCTGAGAACAAACTAAGGACTGATGGAAATGAAGATTTAAAGCACAGTTAGATACCTGTTTACATGTACTAAAACTGCTATAATATAGAAAATTATGGCATAACAAATGTTGGCAAAGATGTTGAGAAACTGGAACCCTTAAACCGTGCTTGTAGAAATGTAAAATGGTGGAGCCTATGTGTAAAATAGTTTNTTTGTATGTACGTACGTATGTATGTATGTATGTATGTATGTATGTGTTTTACAAATAGTTTATTGTCCAGTTGGTTTCCATATAACACCCAGTGCTCATCCCCACAAGTGCCCTCCTCCATGCCCATCTCCCCCCTCCCCCCCAGAAGAAGGGGGGAAATAGTGGGGAAGAGGGAGAGAGGCAAACCATGAGAGACTCTTGAATGCTGAGAACAAACTAAGGACTGATGGAAATGAAGATTTAAAGCACAGTTAGATACCTGTTTACATGTACTAAAACTGCTATAATATAGAAAATTATGGCATAACAAATGTTGGCAAAGATGTTGAGAAACTGGAACCCTTAAACCGTGCTTGTAGAAATGTAAAATGGTGGAGCCTATGTGTAAAATAGTTTGGGATTTCCTCAGAAAGATAAAACCATAGAATGGCCATTTGGCTCCACAATTCTACTCCTAGATGTGTGTCCCAAAGAATTGAAACAGTAGTTTAAAAAAAAAAGAGCACTTGCACAAGCATACACAGCAGCACTGTTCACAACAGCCACAAACGGTAGAAAACCTGTTCAAATGCCCATCGGTGGGTGAATGGAGAAACACACCGGGCAGACCCATAAACAGCAATATTATTCTTCCATGTAAAGGAATCAAGGAAAACGGCGCGGCTGCAGAGCACAGTGCGGCGGTTCCTCAGAAAGTGCGCACAGCACTGCACCCCCGCACACACACCCCCGGACGCTGAAAGCAAAGCCTGGAGCGGATGTTCACGTTCCCTTAGTCACAGCAGCTTCTTCACAGCAGCCAAGAGACGGAAGCAACCCAGTGACGGCCGACAGATGGATAAATACACAACATGTGGTCTACACACAACGGAATACAGCTCAGCCTTACAAAGGGCGGGAATTCTGACATCCGCTGCAACATGGATTGAACCCCGCAGTCATTATGCTGAGTGAAACACGCCAGGCAGAGGAGGACAAAGACTCTCTCTGTCCCAAGTGAACCCATTTTTCCTGGGAGAAGCTGGAGGTGTTATGTTGAAGGTAAACAGAACTAATAAGTGCGTACACTCGCAGGACACGACACGGACACAGAAACCCCACGTGCACATCTACACACTCAGGACGACCATCGGAAAGAGACACGAAGAGACGGACCGCTGACACCTTCGTCAGAAGGAACCAAGTGCCCGGGAGGGACTCTGAGCGAGGAGGGGACAGGCCTGCTCTCTAGGACGACAGGACGCTGGGGACAGAAACGCAGGGAGACGCGCCCGGACGTAACGCCACTCTGGGCTCCGTCCGGTGACGACGTCCGTCCGCCCGGAGCGGTCTGCACATCCGGGGCCGTCGGCACCNCCTTCCTCCGTGCGAACGCCGACCCCTCTCAGCGGCGTCTGCTCCGGAAGCTCCTCCCCCCGCCTCGCTTTCTCCTCACCTGCTCCTCCCGCGGCGGGTCCTGAGAAGAGCCGGCTGTTGTCCCTGTGGATGTGGGCCCACTTCTCCCGAATCCTCCTCTCCTGAGGAAACAGGGTTCTGGTCGGTGTGGACGCAGGGCCAGGTCCTCCCAAGGCCTCCACAGTGGGTCCTGACGACATCGAGTTCTTGTCCCTGTGGACGCGGTCCCACGTCCTCCTGAATCCCACACAGCGGGTCCTTAGTCACGCAGGAGGCAGCTGTGCGCGTGCGCGCACCGGCGTCAGGGAGAGGGGCTCGGGCGCCCTCTGCAGGCGGTGGCGGTAGTGCAGGACACTCTGGGTTCACAGATCCAGGGAGGCAGCGCCCCCTCCTGGCCACCCGCTGAACCCAGTACATTTTTTAATTGAAACAACTGGAGCCCACTATCCCCCAACTTTGCTAAAAGTAGTTAAGGAACAATTAATTGGAAACTATGGAATGAAACGTACACACAAACTTTACAATCTGCACCAAAATTCACTGGAAACTGTAGATAAATTTAAAATGCAAACACAAGGGACAGCTCTTCCTGCCCACAGGTCCTGTCCCTGTGCTTTAATAAAATCACCAAAGACGTCTTCAAGCATTCTTTCTTGGCCGTGGCCTCTGGACCCCAAGAATCCCACTATCACCATCAAAAACTCATCATTTATATGGTGGCCATCATGTGGGGCGATGAGTTTTAATCTGTACTCTGAGCCGATGCAAACTTGTTGAGTACTCTTTCCTTCCTTTATTCTCATTTCAGCACCTTTTGAGAAGTATGGTCTTATTGGAACACTTTCATATCCATCGCTCAGGCTGCAATCTTCTGGCCTGTGACAACTCTAGGGGGAGCAGAAAGCCTGCCTTTTGGCTGGAAGTTAGTGCCCTGGCAGGAATGGTAACATCTTTAAAGAACTAAGATTGACTATGAAGCATGACGCCAATAAAGCCCCTTGGAAATGTTGGCCTGATACCTTGCTTACAGATTTCCCAGCACCCTTACCAGGTGAGTAAAAAGTGTCACTTCCTGGCAGGTGCAGGAACCTCAGGATACTATGGGGACCTCATGAAGAAAAATCTGCCCATATCTACAGGTATTGCAGGCAGGTCTGATGACAAGTACTTGGCTTGGCTTCTGGCCTAGAGAGGCTATTAAAATTTCAGTCTAGAGGTTCCTTATGAAAGGTTCCACCAAAGCAAACTTTGAAAGATCTATATGATCAATCACTAGTCTTGCTGACCTTATATAAATAATTAGGCCAAGGTTGTTAAAACTGGACTTGTTTTACAAACAAATTAGTCTTGATTTGGCTACCTCTGAAAATCAGGGTTTTTAGAGAAAAAAATTGTGTTTCAATAATGCACCTTTGTGCATGTTAAATTCTAGTTCTGATAGTCTATAAATGTTGTTTGCCTAAGCTGGACAACTTGAGATAAATTTGAAAAAATTGTCACAATAGCACAGGTATGGACAATCTTTTTTCTTGTTACTCTGTGCAGATAGTAACAGGACCCCATGGGCATAAGAATGTTTAAACAACTAAAAATGGGATGGACTCCTCCAGTAATTGCATATGAAAAGTCCTTTCTCACAGTAGACCTATCAATAAATAGACTATAGTGCTTTATTTAATTATTCACTTGAGGCTGGGTTAATTGATACATCTCTAAATGAATATGCAAGTCATAGCCTTCCTGAACATGATCTGATAGTTAACTAGAAACCTACCCCATATAAACCCAAGAGACATGATTAAAAGGATTTTAAGTATTTAAAAGATTGGAAATCTAATACAGCAGGGGTTTTAACTCCAAAATGGAAGGAATCTACTATGCAAGCTGACATGCCTTCTTAGTCATGTGAACCAGTGGAAGGCCTCGAATCTCTTCAAATGACATTAATGCACTGAAGAAAAATTACCAAAGGGTGAAATATTNGTCCCCTTACTGGGTTGTATTATGCACTCCACTATAGTAAAATTAGAAGGCCATTCTTCATAGACTTAAATATCAAGAATCAAACCTGAATCTTCCTCATAGGAGTCTAGTATGCAAGCTGGCATGCCTTCTTATTCTTGTGAACCAGTGGAAGACCTCGAATCTCTCTTCAAATGACAGTAATGGACTGAAGAAAAATTGCCAAAGTTGTTTTTTTTAATATATATATTTATACTTCTCTTTCTCATAATATGAACCTTATTTTGTTGTCTTCCTGTCTGGTTCCAAGACTCCTTCACAGCCATAACTTCTAGAAGACAGATGATCTTTTCTACTCAAGGAGGTTCATATATGTTGTCTACCCTGGATTGACTGCCTCTTACTCTGTGGTAATTCCTATATATAAATACCTTCCCCAACTGACCAATGTTGACCTATAGGTAGAGACATCTCTACACCCCTACTCAGGAGAAAGAATTTACAGAAAATGAGAACTTCCACCCTCAGCAACATCAATGTAAAATTGTTCCAGGGGGAATTATGTGGGAAACAAAGGCAAATGAAAATGGCAGATAAAATTAAATTTCCTTATAACCTGCAGCCCATTGGCAAATACTTGAGGCAAGCAGAGTAAAATGTTTCTCCAGGAGCTCCCTACTGTCTTAATGATAATGCTTTGCTAGGGGGAAAAACAACCTTAGCTTGACAATAGTGAGGCCTCTAATATGCTGTGAGTTTTCCTTAGTATATGAAAATCTCACTGGAAACTTCCCCTGGACTTGACCTCCCCAACTCCATAGTATATAACCAGTCTTTCCCCATGGTCCTGGGGCAGGTCTTCCCGTTCACAGGTCCTGTGCCCATGCTTTAATAAAATCACCTTTTGCAGCAAAAAATAAGTTAATTAATTAATTAATTAATTAAGATTAAATGCAAACACAAGGGGTGTCTGGGTCACTCAGTTAAGTGGTTAAGAGTCTCACTCTTGATTTCCACTCATGTCATGATCTCACGATCGGTGAGATTGGCCCCACATTGGGCTCTGTGCAGATAGCACCAATCTCTCAAAATAAATAAACATTAAAAAAAAAAAACAGAGGAGGAGCCAAGATGGCAGAACAGCATGGAAGTCTTTTTTATCTCATGTACATGAAGTATAGCCAGATCAACACTAAACTATTCACCACACCTAGAAAACTGATTTGGGTTTTCTCAAAATCCACAACATGAACCAGAGAACTCAGCAGGCACGCGGTGCAGAGAGATGAACTGGGGGAGAGAGGAGAAGCAGAGGGCAAGGAGCTGTTTCTGCTTGCAGAGAGAGGATGGAGATGGGGGGAGAGTATGGGAAAAGCACCCCCCAAAAAAGCAGCTAGAGAGAAAGTGAGGGGGGGTGGAAACAGCCGCAGGGACTGAACTAAAAAGGAAGAAAGGAGAAAGGAGAGGGTTTAAATTCCATTTAGACTCTGTAAATAGGGGGAGGACAGAGTCTGAAACGCCACAGCTCAAATACCTAGTGGTGCTCTGGTGGGAAGGGTGAATTTCCAGGAAAAGAGTGGGTCCCGGAGGTCCTTGGGCCACGCGAGATTTTTCCATAATCCCGCGTGAAATTTTTCTGGGGCAGGCTGGCGCCCAGCCACAAGTCTCTGGTCATTGGCAGCAACAAGATCTCACCAGCATTCCTGGGTACAGCCAGCACCCAGCCATTCCTCAGTGAGACCCTCACCCAGAGGATCTGAGTGGGTCAAAGGCTCAGTCCCTCAGAAGTGAGGGGTCAGGAAGTGCACCCGCATCTCAGATAAAACTCAGGAGCAAGGTGCCACCTGGCAACGTGACAGCATGGTTACACTGCAAAAGCGGGGAGTGGACTGAAACTGAAAACAAAGGACAGGTGCGCAATTCCTGGTTAGGGAGAGCACACAGTTCTGATACTAGTCTGAATACCTGGGTGATGCCATTGTTACCCCACCTGCGCATGCGCATACACACCTACAGGTGTCACAGTAAGCTAAGCAGCGCCACCTAGTGGAGAACGGAGCTGTTACACTAAGCCCCGCCCAGCTGGGCCAACCTTGCTCTTCAGGAACACCACAAATCTCTCCACCTGCTTAGTTTAGGGACTATAAAGTGCTTCATAGTTTGACTTCTAGGGCAAAGTGATCTATCGTATCTCAGTCTGTTCACTGGCCCATCTATTCAATTTTCTTTTTCCTTTTTTATTCTTTTTTTTCGTTTCTTTTCTTTTACTTGAATACAGAAAGATAATTAAAAACTTTATTTTTATATTCAATTTTTATTAAAAATATTTTCCTTTATTTTTTTATTACATTTTTTTGGTAAAATTTTCAAATTCTATTTTATTTCCATCATTTCAAGTTATTCTATTTCATCGTATTCATTTTCTCAAAATGTCAAACATTTTTGTTTGTTTTGTTTCTTTTTTCCTTTTATTTTCTTCCCCCCCCCCTTTTTTTTTGTAATCAATCAAACTCCTTTCAATAACCAGACCAAACCACACCTAGGTTCTAGTATCACTTATTTTATTTGTGTGTGTGTGTGTGTGTGTTGTTTTCAATTTTTACCTTTAAAATTTTTTCCTTATTAATTCCTTTTCTTCCTTCAAAGTGATGAAATGAATGAATTTACCCCAAAAGAAAGAGCAAGAAGAAACATCAGCCAGGGACTTAACCAACACAGTTACAAGCAAGATGTCTAAACCAGAATATAGAATCATGATGATAAGAATACTAGCTGGGGTCGAAAATAGATTAGAATCCCTCTCTACAGAGATAAAAGAAGTAAAAGGTAGTTAGGATGAAATAAAAATGGGGTAATTGAGCTGCAATCTCAAATGGATACCACAGTGGCAAGGATGGATGAAGCAAAGCAGTGAATCAGCGATAAAGAGGACAAACTTATGGAGAATAATGAAGAGAAAAAAAGAGGGAGAGGAAAGCAAAAGAGCACGATTTAAGAAAAAGAGAAGTTAATGACTCAATAAAAAGGAACAACATCAGAATTATAAGGGTTCCAGAAGATCAAGAGAGAGAAATAAGGGTAGAAGGGTTATGTGAGCAAATTATAGCAGAAAACTTTCCTAACCTGCAGAAAGATGCAGACATCAAAATCCAGGAAGCACAGAGGACACCCACAAGATTCAACAAAAACCCACCATCAACAAGGCTTATCAGAGTCAAATTCACAAAATACTCAGGCAAGGAAAGAATAATGAAAGCAACAAGGGGCGAAAAATGCTTAACCTACAAGGGAAGACAGATCAGGTTTGCAGCAGACCTATCCACAGAAACTTGGCAGGCCAGAAAGGAGTGACAGGATATATTCAATGTGCTGAATCAGAAAAATATGCAGCCAAGAATTCTTTACCTAGCAAGGATGTCAGTCAAAATAGAAAGAGAGATAAAAAGTTTTCCAAACAAACAAAAACTAAAGGAGTTCGTGACCACTAAACCAGCCCTGCAAAAAATTTTAAGGGGGAATCTCTGAGGGGAGAAAAGATGGAAAAAAGAAAGAAAGAAAGAAAGAAAGAAAGAAAGACCAAAAGTAACAAAGACTAGAAAGGACCAGAGAACGCCACCAGAAACTCCAACTCTACAAGAAATATAACGGCAATAACTCATATCTTTCAGTACTCACTCTAAACGTCAAAGGACTAAATGCTCCAATCAAAAGACATAGGGTAACAGAATGGATAAGAAAACAAAACCCATCTATATACTGTTTACAAGAGACCCACTTTAGACCTAAAGACACCTTCAGATTGAAATGGATGGAGAACCATTTATCATGCTAATGGTCACCAAAAGAAAGCTGGAGTAACCATACTTATATCAGACAACCTAGACTTTAAAATAAAAACTGTAACAAGAAATGAAGAAGGGCATTATATCATAATTAAGGGCTCTATCTACCAAGAAGGCGTAACAACTGTAAACATTTATGCTCCAAATGTGGAAGAACCCAAGTATATAAACCAATTAATCACAAACATAAAGAAACTCGTTGAAAATAATACCATAATAGTAGGGGACTTCAACACCCCACTTACAGCAATGGACAGATCATCTAAACAGAAAATCGACAAGGAAACCATGGCTCTGAATGACACACCGGACCAGATGGACTTAACAGTTCTATTCAGAACATTTCATCCTATAACAGCAGAATATACATTCGTCTCCTGTACACATGGACCATTTTCAAGAATAGACCACATACTGGGACACAAATCAGCCCTCAACAAGTACAGAAAGATCGAGATCATACCGTGCATATTTTCAGACCACAATGCTATGGAGCTCGAAATGAACCAGAAGAAAAGATTTGGAAAGATAACAATACTTGGAGACTAAAAAACACCTTACTAAAGAACGAATGGGCTAACCAAGAAGTTAAGGAGGAAGTTAAGGAGGAAGTTAAGGAAAAGTACATGGAACCCAATGAAAATGATAACACCACAACCCAGAACCTCTGGGACGCAACAAAGACAGTCATAAGAGGGAAACATATAGCAATCCAGGCCTTCCTAAGAAAGGTCTCAGATATACAACCTAACCTTACACCTCAAAGATCTGAAAAAAGAACAGCAAATAAAACCCTAAGCCAGCAGAATACATAAAATAATAAAGATTAGAGCAGAAATCAATGCTATTGAAACAAACAACAACAACAACAACAACAACAAAAACCATGGTAGAACAGATTGATGAAACCAAAAGATGGTTCTTTGAAAGAATTAACAAAATTGATAAACCGCTAGCCAGTGTGATCAAAAAGGAAAAGGAAAGGGCCTAAATAAATAAAATAAAAGATGAAAGAGGAGAGATCACAAACAACACAGCAGAAGTAAAAACAATAATAAAAGAATATTGTGAGCAATTATACTCCAATAAAATGGGCAATCTGGAAGAAATGGACAAATTCCTAGAAACATATAAACTACCAAAACTGAAACAAGAAGAAATAGAAATTTTGAAGAGACTCATAACCAGTAAAGAAATCGAATTAGTAATAAAAAATTTCTCAAAAAACAAGAGTCCAGGGCCAGATGGCTTTCTAGGGGAATTCTACCAAACATTTAAGGAAGGGTTAACACCTATTCTTTTGAAGCTATACCAAAAAATAGAGATGGAAGAAGACTTCCAAACTCTTTCTATGAAGCCAGCATTGCCTTGATTCCAAAACCAAAGACCCCACTTAAAAAGAGAACTATAGATCAATCTCTCTGATGAACATGGATAAAAAAATCCTCAACAAGATATTAACCAACCATATCCAACAATACATTAAAAAAATTATTCATCATGACCAAGTGGGATTTATACTTGAGATGCAGGGCTGGTTCAATATCCGTAAAACAATCAATGTGATTCAAAACATCAATCAAAGAAAGGACAAGAACTACATGATCCTCTCAATAGATGCAGATAAAGCATTTGACAAAATACAGCATTCTTGGGGCACCTGGGTGGCTCAGTCATTTGAGCGTCTCACTTCAGCTCAGGTCATGATCTCACAGTTCGTGGGTTCGAGCCCCGCATCGGGCTCTGTGCTGACAGCTAGCTCGGAGCCTGGAGCCTGTTTCGGATTCTGTGTCTCCCTCCCTCTCTGACCCTCCCCTGATCATACTGTCTCTCTCTCAGAAGTAAATAAAACATTTTTAAAAGATACAGCATTCTTTCTTTATTTAAAAAAAATCTGAGAAAGTAGGGATAGAAGGATCATACTTCGAGATCATAAATGCATATATGAAAGATCCAACACTAAAATCATCCTCAATGGGGAAAAACTGAAGCTTTCCCCTTAAGGTCAGGAACAAGACAGGGATGTCCACTCTCACCACTGTTATTCAACATAGTATTAGAAGTCTCAGCCTCAGGATTCAGACAACACAAAGAAATAAAAGAATCCAAATCAGCCAGGAGGAGGTCAAAATTTCTCTCTTTGCAGATGACATGATACTCTATATGAAAAACCCAAAATATTCCACCAAAAAAAACTGCTAGAACTGATTGAGGAATTCAGCAAAGTGGCAGGATATAAAATCAATGCACAGAAATTGGCTGCATTCCTATACACCAACAATGAAGCAACAGAAAGAGAAATCAAGGAATCAATCCCATTTACAACTGCACCAAAACCCAAAAAATACCTAGGAATAAACATAACCAAAGAGATGAAAAAATCTATACACTGAAAACTGTAGAAAGCTGATGAAGGAAATTGAAGAAAACACCAAAAAATGGAAAAATATTCCATGTCCTGGATAGGAAGAACAAATATTGTTAAAATGTCAATACAGCCCCCAAAATCTAATATTCAATGCAATCCCTAGCAAAATAACACCAGCATTCTTCACAGAGCTAGAACAAACAATCCTAAAATTTGTATGGAATCATAAAAGACTCCAAATAACCAAAGCAATCTTGAAAAAGAAAACCAAGGCAGGAGGCATCACAGTCTCAGACTTCAAGCTGTATTATAAAGCTGTAATCATCAAGACAGTATGGTACTGGCACAAGAGCAGACACTTAGATCAATGGAACAGAATAGAGAACCCAGAAATGGACCCACAAACATATGGCCAACTCATCTTTGACAGACCAGGAAAGAATATTCAATGGAATAAAGACAGTCTCTTCAGCAAGTGGTGTTGGGAAAACTGGACAGTGACAGGCAGAAAAATGAACCTAGATCACTTTCTTACACCATACACAAAAATAAACTCAAAATGGATGAAAGACTTAAATGTAAATAGGAAGCCATCAAAATCCTTGAGGAGAAAGCAGACAAGAACCTCTTTGACCTTGGCCACAGCTTCTTACTCAACATGTCTCCAGAGGCAAGGGAAACAAAAGCAAAAATGAACTATTTGAACCTCATCAAAATAAAAACTTCTGCACAGCAAAGGAAACAATCAGCAAAACTAAAAGGCAACTGACGGAATGGGAGAAGATATTTGCAAATGACATATCAGATAAAGGGTTAGTATCCAAAATCTAAAAGAACTTACCAAACTCAACACCCAAAATACAAATATTCACTGAAGAAATGGGCTAAAGACATGAACAGACACTTCTCCAAAGAAGACATCCAGATGGCCGACAGACACATGAAATGATGCTCAACATTACTCATCATCAGGGAAATATAAACCAAAACCACAATGAGATACCACCTCACACCCGTCAGAATGGCTAACATCAACTCAGGCAACAACAGATGCTGGTGAGGATGCAGAGAGAGAGGATCTCTTTTGCACTGCTGGTGGGAATGCAAACTGGTGCCTCCACTCTGGAAAACAGGATGGAGATTCCTCAAAAAATTAAAAATAGACCTACTCTACTACTCAGCAATTGCACTACTAAGTATTTATCCAAGGGATACAGGTGTGCTGTTTCAAAGGGACACATGGACCCCAATGTTTATAGTGACACTATCAACAATAGCCAAAGTATGGAAAGAGTCCAAATGTCCATCGATGGATGAATGGATACAGAAGAGGTGGTGTATATATACAATGGAGTATTACTCAGCAATCAAAAAGAATGAAATCTTGGGCACCTGAGTGGTTCAGTTGGTTGAGTGTCTGACTTCGGCTCAAATCATGATCTCACGGTTTGTGGGTTCGAGCCCTGCATCAGGCTCTGTGCTGAATGCTTGCTCAGAAGCTGGAGCCTGTTTTGGATTCTGTGTCTTCTTCTCCCTCTGCCCCTCCCCAGTTCATACTCCCCATGTAGTTTGCAACTACATGGATGAAATTAGAGGGTATCATGCTAAGTAAAATTAGTCAGTGAGAGAAAGACAAATATCATATGACTTCACTCATGAGGACTTTAAGATACAAAACAGATGAACATAAAGGAAGGGAAGCAAAAAAATAATATAAAAACAGAGAGGAGGATGAAACATAAGAAACTCTTAAATACGGAGAACAAACAGGATTACTGGAGGGGGATTGGGAGGGGAGATGGGCTAAATGCATAAGGGTCATTAAGGAATCTACTCCTGAAATTGTTATTGCACTATATGCTAACTTAGATGTAAATTAAAAAAAAATAAAGTGCAAAGACATTTTTTAAATAGTTTATTGTCAGTTTGGTTTCCATATAACACCCAGTGCTCATCCCCACAAGTGCCCTCCTCCATGCCCATCATCCCGCTTCCCCTCTTCCCCACCCCCATCAGTCCTCAGTGTGTTCTCGGCATTCAAGAGTCTCTCATGATTTGCCTCCCTCCCTCTCCCCCACTATTTTTCCCCTTCTTCTCCCCCATGGTCCGCTGTTAAGTTCCTCCTAATCCACCTATATGTGCAAACATACGGTATCTGTCCTTCTCTGCCTGACTTATTTTGCTCGGCATAACACCCTCAACTTCCATCCATGTTGCTACACATGGCCAGATTTCATTCTTTCCCATTGTCATGTAGTATTCCATTGTATAGATAAACCACATCTTCTTGATCCACTTGTCAATTGAAAGACACTTGGGCTCTTTCCATGTTTTGGCTATTGTTGAGAGTTCTTAAAAAAATAAAAAGTATCATTTAACATATATAAAAAATATCATAAAATGCAAAACTATGTGGGTGCCTGGGTGGTTCAGTCGGGTAAGTGTCCAACTTTGGCTCAGGTCATGATCTCCCGGTTCGTGGGTTCGAGACCCACACAGCTCAGAGCCTGGAGCCTGCTTCGGATTCTGTGTCTCCCTCTCTCTCTGTCCCTCCCCTGCTTGTGCTCTCTATCTCTATCTCTCTCAAATAAACATTAAAAAATGTTTAATAAAATAAAATGCAAAACTATCAAAATAACAAAAAGAAAACATGAAAATTTAAATGACCTTGGGTTCAGTGATGAGTGTTAACACAGAACACCAAAAGCCATTAACACAAAAGAAATAAATTTTTAATGTGAACTTCCTAAAATTAAAACTTCTACTTTGTGAAAAACCTTGCTCAGAAAACAAAGACAAGCCACAAACTGAGGGAAGTATTTTCAAAACATACATCTTACATTTGGCAAAGATTTGTATTTAGAATAGACCAAAAACTCAAAACTCAGTAATTGGGAAACAAACACCCTAACTGATAACAAATGAGTAAGGATCTAAATAGATGCCTGGAGAGGGAAGAGATACAGATGGTTGATAAGCATGCACAACCTTGCCAGACACCATCATAAGGAAATTACAAATTTAAACAACGGTGAGAGACCGCTGTACACCTCTTGAAATGCTAAACTCCAGGATACCAGCTGGTGGAAGGTGAGGAATGACAGGAATGCTCCTTCATGCTGGGCCACTGTGGAAGACAGTTTGGCCTTTTCCCCAAAGCTAAATGAGTCTCACATTAAGATCCAAAAATCACAGTTCTAGTTATTTAGACAACTGCTTTCAAACCTGTTTCTAAACAAAAACTTTCTTTTATATATATATATATATATATAATAGTTTCTTTATAAAGAATTTTAAATTTATAAATTTAAATTTATATTTCTTTTAGAAATATATATATTTATAGTTTATTTATTTTTGAGACAGAGAGAGACAGAACATGAGTGGGGGAGGGACAGAGAGAGAGGGAGACAGAATCTGAAACAGGCTCCAGGCTCTGAGCTCTTAGCACAGAACCCAATGCGGGACTCGAACCCACGAACTGTGAGATCATGACCTGAGCTGAAGTCAGACATTCAACTGACTGAGCCACACAGGTGCCCTTCTAAACAAAAACTTTCATGTATTTACATATAGCAGTTCTGTTTAATAATGGTTACAAACTTAAAGAAACCAGAATGTCCTTCAATAGGTGAATCCCTAAGCAAACTGAAGTGCATCCATTTAAAGAAAGCAGAACATCACAACCTCAAATATGCCTCTTTGGCAGAAAAATTATTTGGGTTGATTAATTTTAAGAAACAGCAGACANTAAGCCACCCAGGCGCCCCAGGTTAGCTCCATTTCTAAGGGTGTCTCCCTCTTAGAACAGAAAATTGACTAAATCTCAAGAAACTCTTAGCAAAAGAGAAGACACAGACTTAAATCTGTATTAACGACCATAACCTTGTTTACTGTGCTCATCTGATAACATGCCTTACCTGGCCTTCCCACCACCCAAAATAATTTGGTCTTTAGTTGAAGATAGCATTTAGGGTGAGCGCTGGGCCACTTTGGGGCGTTACTCCATTTTTCTGGGTATCCGCCATGAGTACAGGACACATGTATGTTATTAACTTGTTTGTTTTTCTCCTGTTAGTTTATTCGCCAATAAAAAGAAATGAACCAGTACGCCATACAAAGACATGGATGAACCTTACATATACTCTTCTAAGTGTAAGAATCCCAGTCTGAAAAGGCTACACACTGTGTGACCCCATTTATATGAGATTTTGGAAAAGGCAAAACTGGAGATGACAATGTAGCAGGTTTCTCACAAAGTCATGACACCGAGGCTTTTCTTTCCAGGAAGCAACTTTATTCGTGTCAGCATGACTCAGTTGGGTTTGTACCCAAAGAACTGAGCCCTGAGTGCCACATTTTTTATATATTTTCTATTTCTTTCTCTCCCGTATATGGTAAAACACAAACATGCAGTCTGATTAGGTAGTCTCATGTACAAGGTCGTGAGGGATGTTGTCACATACATGTATGGCCAGGTTGCCTTGAGGTGTTTTTTTTTTTTTTTTTCCTTAGGTAGGGTATCCTACCTACCATAATAAAAGGATCAGAGGGTGGGGTTTTTAAGTATTCCATGGTATTTGAGTGCCACTCAATTTATACCTGCCACTATGTGTTTGTCAAAACCCAAAGATTTTTACATCCCAAAGAGTAAATCATAATCTAATAAAAGTCAGTTATTTAGGATGAGGGAGTATCACAGGGTGGTGTAGGGGACAAGGACAGGCCACCCCAAACGTGCCACTTTGGCCTACAAGTCATTTTAAATAAAAGTTACTTGGGGCACCTGGGTGGCTCCATCAGTTAAGCATCCGACTTCAGCTTGGGTCATGATCTCACAGTTCGTGGGTTCGAGCCCCGCGTTGGGCTCTGTGCTGACAAGTCAGAGCCTAGAGCCTGTCTTCGGATTCTATGTCTCTCTCTCTCTCTGACCCTCTGCTGCTTACGCTGTCTCCCTCTCTCTCCCTCTCTCTCTCTCTCTCTCAAAAATAAAATTAAAAAAAAACACATTAAAAAAAAGTTACTTAAGAGACAGCTTATGCAAGAGGGACACTCAGACCCTGTCTGTCCCACTGGAACCAGGACATCAGTCTCCCATGTGAGGGTCCCCCTGTACCAGAAAGTAAAGAGACTTCCACATCACCAGAGAAATTTAGAGCCCTGAAGGCTGTATAAACAAATCTTGTTACTTTTTACTAATTAACTACTCCAGCCCAAATTCTGTTTAAAATTCCTTACTAATTGAAGCTCCCAAGGTTTTCTTTGTCCTGTGAATTCACCACAGGTGTACTTTCTCTTTGTCCACAAAGTACAAAATCTGCCTGCCTTGGTCATTTCTTTAGGTCTTGATTTCATTATTGGACCTCCTTGAGCACGTGATTACACTTCGGTTTTTTCTCCTATCTGTCTCATGTCAATTTCATTTTTAGTCCAGCTGGAAGAACCTTGGATCAAAGAAAATTTCTTCTTCCCCTTCAGGGAAATATAGACTGTGAAAAATAATCTAACTGTATTAGGATATATGGGGGAAAAAAACCTCACTGTAGATTGTGTGGCAAAAGGTGCTACACTAAATAACTTTGAGAGTGAATGAAAGCTATGGACAAAAGGAAAAATGTACTGTACATAAACAGTGGACCCTATTTCATAAAGCTCTCTCCCATCAGGGTGGTAGCTAACAGTTCTGAAAATGCCACATCTGTGATCTGGAACAGAGCGATGAATTACTTAAATGGCAGGTGGTAAGAGCCAGGTTTCTCACTACTGGAGTGAGAAGTTACAGACCAGCAAAGGGAGAAGATCACAATGCCCATGTGATGGTGGACCAGGTTGGAGACACCAGTGTAAATTCATCTTTACACTTAATGTAGATACAGACAGTTCCACATAGAAAACTTTATAATTAAATGTGTATACATATTCATATATTTCCTTGCATTGTCCAATGAGCACATTTAGTTCCCACATTTAATTAAAAAAAATTTTTTTAATGTTTTATTTATTTCTAGGAGAGAGAGAGAGAGAGACAGCGTGAGCAGGGGAGGGTCAGAGAGAGAGGGAGTCACAGACTCTGAAACAGGCTCCAGGCTCTGAGCTGGCAGTCAGCACAGAGCCCGACGCGGGGCTCGAACCCACGAACCGCGAGATCATGACCTAAGCGAAAGTCGGACGCTTAACCGACTAAGCCACCCAGGCACCCCTCCCACATTTAATTTTTTAAATACCATTCTCTAAGGAAAGGAACCAGGTCTCCTTGAAGAAATTTCTGACATCAAGACTGAGGCAGAAAATATAGAAGCCAGGATAATCTTGAATCTCAAAAAATAACAAATTACCAAGAAAACCTACACAAAGATGGAAGGAAGTCAAAGGAAAACAGGAGGACCCAGTAGAAAGTGCACTTAATGGCCAAGCAGGAATGAACCAGCGACCAAACACTGTAGTGCTGGAGTACAACCAACAGCCTAAAATGACTGCCCATCCAGGTGTCCACACTGGTATAAATAAACAAACAAACAAACAAATAAATAATAAGGAAACCACAGGTCCAAAAGTGGAGTCACTTATGTTCAGAGACTCAGCAAACCAAGACTTACTACCTAGCCTAACTGCAGTTTCACACACACATGCCCCAGGTAATGTTTAACCAGTCAACCTGGAAAATGTACCGAATGGCCCCTTCAGGTCTCCTTGGAATGACGACCTTGCCTAGAACAATGCATCCTTTGCTGATGATTTTCTTTTTTTCAATGCCTTCTCTGTCTTTAAAAACTTTTCTTTCCCTGTAGCTCAAAGGAGCTCCTTTCTGTTTGCTAGACGGGATGCTGCCTGCTTCATCAATCATTCAATGAAGCCAATGGAATCTTTTAAATTACTTGGCTGCATTTCTATTAACAGATTACATAAGTCTTTTTTTTTTTAATGGTTTGAATAGACCTATCATATTCCACATAATAGATGTAGACACTCAGCCATCCATCAAGGAGGTGGAGCTAACTCCTCTATCCTATAGTGTGGGCTCCGCATAGTGCATTCCTGCTCAAGAAGACACATTATATGCACACGGGAAAGAGTAATTCATGGTGGGGAAGCCTGACAAACACTGCCCCAGCCAGGTGACCAAAGTGAACACAGAAAGTGATAAGTGGCCTCCAAAGCATGTTCCCTTGATATAAAGTGATGACAGAACACTTTACCTCTGTGATCTGTTTCCTCAAAACCCATAACCCCCATCTAATCATGAGGCAAACATCAAGTAAATCCTACTGGGGGACTTTCTATCAAATACCTGACCTGTCCTCCTCGACACTGCCAAGGTCACAGCAACAAGACAAGTCTGAGTGACTGTCACAGCCATGAAAAGCCTCAAGGGACATGATGAATACATGTCATGTGGTGCCCTGCATGCAACGCTGGAGCAGGAAAAAGTAGAACAGAGGGACCTGAGTAAAGTATGGACTTTAGGAAATAGTAACGTACCAAGGGGCGCCTGGAAGGCTCACTTGGTTAAGCACCTGACTCTTGATTTTGGCTCAGGTCATAACCTCATGGTTGGCGGGTTTGAGCCCTGCATTGGGCTATGCGCTGGCAGTGCAGAGCCTTCTTGGGAGTCTGTCTCCCTCTCTCTCTCTCTACCCCTCCCCCCCTCAAAAAAATAAATAATCTTTTTAACATGTCAAATTTGTTCATTAATTGTGACAATTCTGTAGAAAAATAGAAGAGTAGAATTTAAAGGTCAAATAAGAGAAACCTGGTTGCATCAGACTGGAAACCTAGAAGGGATGAGTGGCTTCCTACTAAAAATACACACTAACAAGATGGACCCCAAAATAAGGAAAATACAAAAAGAGCGATTAGCCATCCAGGGGCCTCTTTCTCCTGTTAGTTTTCCTCTCACTCCTCTCTGGGGTCTTCCTCTCCCAGGACAGAGAAGGAACAGGGACGGAGCTGTTCTGGAGCTCTCCTGAGACCTGACTCTACCCACTCTCTTCATCTCGCCCAGCCATGGCCTGCCCAGTGAGGACGGTGTGCACAGGGAGTCTCAGGGGTCATTGTTTGTGATGTGTCAGCTAGCACATTTTTGGATGGCAAGGCACTGGACACACTTACTGAAGTAAAATAAATTAATATTTTGTAGTCATAGAAATAAATCAATACTTGCAAGTAGCAAATTAAGAGTGTGTTTGGATCTGGCAGGCCCAGGGACTCACACTCTCACAATGTGACCTGGATGCTCTCCAACCCTCCATCCTGCTACATGCCTTATGGGCAGTCTGCCTCACTGCATCTGGGGCCTCCAGCAACTCCAAGCTGACACCCACTTACTGTCCATTTTGCTGGGAAGGGTTTCTCTTTGGTTCCACAAAAAGTCATGGCTTAAAGTGCCTTTGGCCTGGCTTGGGTCACATTCTCATCCTTGAATCCATCAGAACACCCAGAGGATGGGGCATGGGGTTGGCTAGACTTGGATCATATGCCCATCTTCAAGGTGGGTGAAATGTGGGGGCTGCCCTCTGGAACTGTTTGGATGGGAGCCAGGTGAGATGTGGTTCTGAAAGGAAAGAAAAGTGCTGGACTTGGGCATGACAACAAATGCTGGGTTGGGAAAGTACCAGATTCCGCATGACTGATGGTTGACCGTGCAGCTGTGGAATCCAAAGTCCAAGGAAGGAAGGGGTTCACTTAGGGTCAGGGACTGCAGCCGCCCATCCAGTGCTCTTGCTGGAGTCCCACGAGATCAAGACGCTCTTCCACTTCCTGAAAAAGTGTTTAGCATTGTTGGTGCTAAACTCAAGGTTCCTGCCTTGGGCATCAGGTACTCAAATCTCAGAGACTAGAAGGCACACAGACCTCACTCATGTCCTTGGGAGGGGGAAGCCCAAGACTCAAACCTGCCCCCTGACCACATTAATCACCCACCCCCAAAGAACAAACTGACCCATTTTCCAGTCTCATTTCCCTCCTTTATAAAGCACAGAGATCAGGGGGCGCCTGGGTGGCTCAGGTGGTTGAGTGTCCAACTCTTGATTTTGGCTCAGGTCCTGATCCCAGGGTCATGGGATCAAGTCCCACATCGGGCTCTTTGCTGAATGTGGAGCCTGCTTAAGCGTCTCTCTCCCTCTCTCTCTCTCTCTCTCTCTCTCTCTCTCTCCACCCCTCTGCCATGCATGCTCTCTCCCTCTCCAAAACAAAATATTTTTAATTTTAATAATAAAAACAAAAGAAAACAAAGAACAGAGATCAAATGTGAAGATGGTAAGGAAATTTTTTCTCAGTGAGGCAGTGGGAAGTTCAAGGATTATTCCATACCATGAATCCACACTTTGGCAGGGTATCTGGAGGCCATGGTCCTGGGTCATGCACGTGGCTCTCTGAGACCACACAGCCTCAGTGAGAAACTGACCACAGGGAGACACAGTTGCTCTCATACCCTTGATTCTTAACAACTATGCATGTCAAATGGGGAGGCCAAAGAACCGCAGGGCCAGTCTACTGTAAGGCTGCTGTGGCCAGGGCCACACTCATCATTTGGAGGGCCATTACTTCTCTTGGCAAGTTAAAAGGCTGTGAGAGAGGAGGCACTTGTCTCAACCACACAGATACTGGGAACAGAAACATCCCGTGGGGCTGTCTGCACTGCCCGTGGACCTACTGCATTGCACAACAGCACAGTCAGCTCAGTAATTGGCCATGAGGGTAGTCAAGACCCTGCCTGGCCTGAGCTGGAGGACCATAGATGCCAGCCTGGATGGTTGGAGGCCAAGGTCTGTCCTGCCTGCTGACTGTTGACTGCCGATCACTCAGATAGGATGAAGGATCCAGCCGGCACGGGGAGGGCCTCACAGGCCCTCAAGAAAGCTGTACATGGGGGCTGGTAGGCCACCACATACAGTTCTGTACCAACCCACACGTGTCTACTGAGTGCCCTGTGGGTGGCAGTTGTGCTAGAACCTGGGGCAGCCCAGGCAGGGTGGGGCCAGCAGCCCCCTTCCCAGGTGGGAGGGTAGAACCCTGTATACCCTCTGAGGCCCTCCATAACCCTTGACTGGGGTGGAGTGGGATGTGAAAGTCAGTGACCAGGGGTGGTCATTTTGCTTTTTTTCTGTTACAGCCTAGGACTGAGGGACAGAAACAAATGCTCCAGCTCAACCTCTGCTGCATGTGTGACCCTGGGTGAATCCCGTCTTTCCTGCAGGCCCAGAGAGATGGAGGAGGGGGAACAAAGCCCATTATGCTTAGGCCTAACCCAAATTCTGGCCCTGATCCACACCCTGACCCTGATCTCAAGCCTGGCGACCCCAACCCCATGACCCTCACCCTAACCCCACCCAAATTCTCAGGCTGATCCACACTTGCATCATGAACAGGCCCAAAAAGCTTCAGGGGATTCTCATTTTCTCCTGAGATCTCCTCAACTGTGCAATCCTGCCCACATGCCCATGGAGGTGGCCTTGCCTCTCATGGACTCACCAATTACTGATTCCCACAGCCCTTGCATACATCACCCAGCAGAATGGTGGGGTTTATTTTTGATTTTTTGCTAAGTTTTATTTTAATCCAAGGACTTTGATTCATACAAAATGTCATTGTAGAAACAATAGCAGAATCCAAAGTCTGGGTGATCAATATTACTCAGGCAGCAAACTCGTCAATCACAGGATTGTTTTAAAGCAGGTCCCAGTTGTGTTGCATGGTTGGGACTTCTTTTTGGGTATTTTTTAACACTGTTCTTAAATATAAAGTTTTGCAACAAACCTTTGATTTATATCAAATATAATTAAAAATTAACAAATGAATACATTGTATCAAAAAGTACGAAGATATACATTTTCATGCACATACTTGTATATATGTATATATGTATATATTTTACATGCACACATAACTTATTCAAACTACAGCCACTGCTTGACTGGTCCAGATGCAGACAACTGGTTAATGCATTTCAAATTTGGCAACTCACTATGAGATCTCAGTGGAAACATAGGATAGCTGAAAAGAGACGATACAGAAACAAAACCCAAAGTCAGAAAACAAGACACAGTATCTCCTCCCCGACTCCCTGTAGTTTTCACCAATTCCAGCGTCTAGAAGAATCCAGACAAAGTGGTGAGGCTGTGTGGGGCTAGAACAGTGATTCTCCACCCAACACGGCCAGGGAAGTAGCTGTGGTTCTGCACAGAATGGATACATTCAAAATAACATGGGCCAGAGATGAAACTTCAGTACAAAATACACGTCCTTCTGCTTTGCAACAGGAGCACAGCGGTCTCATGCACAGTCTGAGATTCCATTCCAGTTTATTGTTTCCTATTGCAGTAAAATACTCTGTAATCTTAAAGTTTCAGAGTGTTGTGCCTTCCAGTAAGGAAATTCTATAAAATGGTTTGGTCACAATCATGCTGAAACCCTAGAACAGGTGGCGGTCTTATGTGATTTATTTCTATTAAATGTGTGTCTTTTGTTGCATAGCCCTATGGGTTAACGACATCCACTCACTGGGACACACCTCCACACAGACACGCACACACACATCACAGGCCAAGTTTCTTTAAGGTGAGTCATGGGGTGAAAGCCAATGGAACACTCAAATGATCCAGCAAAGAGACCATCTGACATTTCCAAACAGGGAGGATGCACCAGAATCTAATCATCTAAATGTTCCCTTTCTTCACAAAAGTTCTCTGTGTTTCATGCACAGCATCCTAACTACGGTCTTTCCCTTTTGAGAGCAGCCATGAGATCGGATTTCTCTTTTGTTTGCTGTGTTCCCATGCCTTGTGCCACACACAGTGCTGGGCTTCGGGAACTCCCACCCGAGCCCCGGTACCCGAGGTTCTCCTTCACCAGTCGCTTCCTCCGAGCTTGGGCCTCATTTCAGTCAGGGCATCCCAAGTGCCCGCATCTGCTCAGACACAGGCCCTCCTCGCTCCTGCCCCGACGGCTCCATTCCACTGCCCCCAATTCTCCCTCTTCCCACCACCCCTCCCTCTCTCTGGCCTTATCTGAAAAGAAACTTTCACGACAACAGACATCATGCCCCCTTTGGAAGGCATCCCATCCCTGAGATTCAGATGTAGAACAGACTGAAACCCCACACACAAGGACACGCTCTACCCTGCTCTGTGGTTTCCCAGGAAACTCTTCCACCGGTGGGAGGAAAATGGGGAAATGGCCATTTCATTTCCACCTACAACCTCCTCCTGGATGTTATATGAGTGTTCTCCATTGACAGCAGCTTTCTACTTGGTTGATATTTGGAACGGTTTCCACAAAGTCCACCCACGCTTCACACGGGCCTCACGTCACCGCCCCCAGGAGCCTGGCACGAGAGGGCTCGGAAGTCAGGCACTTGGTCGAGAGCAGCAGGAGCCAGGGGTCGCTGGGGGACCACCCAGGCTGGACACAAGAGCATTGCCTCGCACAAGCCACACACACACACACACACACACACACACCGAAGAGCTGAGAGCTTCCTACAAGTTGAAATTTTTAAAGTTAGATTACTATTTCCTTCCCCACTTTTCTGGTTTTTTTTCTAGGTCAAGTATATGGAATTGACAAAAGAGGGAAGGGTGTTGTGATTAAAAACCAAAACCAACAGCAAGAATGGTTTCCAGATTTGGTCCCTGTCAGGGTTGACAGCATCTGGGAGAGGACAGAGAGTGTGTGAGTGTATTTCTAGTGTCCATTTGCTGTTCCAGGTACACAGAGCAATGCCGCACAAAACGTGTGTGTGTGTCTGTGGGCGCGGACAAGACTTGAATGGAGCCAAAGGCCGGCTCCCAAGGCTGCTGTTTACCGTCAACAGTCTTGTCTTGCCAGGCTTTTCGACATGCTGGGCTCCTCTGTACCACACACTTGAATAAAGGATGGCCTCCACAAGATTCAGACCTCCTAAAAATGGCTCTAGGCACACACCCCAGATGCTGGGATCCATCACACAGGATTCAGACTGTCAGGGTCCTACTCAGCACATGCAGCCACTTCCCATGTAGGGTCTGTGGTATGAGACCCAGGCAGGCAGCATACAAGGGGAGAGAGAGAACCATGTCCCTCTCCAAAAGGGCTTTAGGAATTGGTCCAGCGTGAAAGGGGACAGGGGGAGCAGCGGGGCCTCCCCCCAGCTGGCCCCAAAGGCGAGGCCCCTCCTCCCAGGGGCTGCTGCCCCCGTATCGGTGCCCCTGAGCGTCCCTGGGAGCCCAGCATGGATGATAAAACTCATCGACTGGAACGCGCCCGCTGAGCAGGTGCGTGGTGGAGGCGGTGCGGCCAGCTAGCACCAGTGGTCTTGGTCGGGGTGGTGGTAGCTGTGCCGAACCCGGCCGCCCGAGCTGAGTCCCAGAGTGCAGTGGTAGCCATTGGGCACACGGCGGAGGGGGTGGGACTGGGAGGTCAGAGAGGACACGTAGGAAGTCCGGGAGGAGCGGCCCGAGTTGGTGGCCACAGCCTCCTCGAAGGTAAGCGTGTCCTCAGGCTGGGCGCGGGCAGTGTCCTCACTATCCAGACGCTGCCCCAGGTAAGGGTCAGAGCCGATCCGAGAGCCGGCAGCCAGGGGCTGACTGAGGGGGTCTCTCTGGAGCAGAGCATTGTGTTCAGAAAGGCCACGGCTAAGCCGGCCAGGGGAGAAGGTGGGGAGGCTGGTCTGAGCCCCAGCAAAGTGGACAGGGGAAGAGTTGGCCGTCTTATAGGTGACGCTGGGACGGGGGGTCAGCGGAGTCTGGGGGAGCTGCCTCCGCCCACCGCGGCCAGGGGTGCTAGCACCGGATGTTGACAACAAGGGACTCCCATTCACTGAACCACCACCCTACAAGAAAACAGAATAGAGCAAATAAAAATCAAAGGACCAGACCAAATGGACAGAGGCCAGTGCAAGTGAGAACCACGGAGGTGAGGGTGAGGGGCATGGAGAGGGGCAGGCACCCTGGCAGGGGGAGGGGACAGGTAGGGGTGCGGTGGGGGGGAAGGCAGATGGTGCCGGTTAGTCCTGGGGTGGTGGTCAGGGAACAGTGGGTGACAAAGAGACAGGCACAGTCCAGGGAGAGGAGAGACCAAAGGCCAGACCAGGGAAGTTGTGGGAGGGGTGGCGAGAGGACTGGGCTGCTGGGGAAGGAATGGAGTGAGGAAGGGGGCAGGGCAGATTTGTGACGGGGGATTCAGAGCAGAGGCCCGGGAGGGTTGTGAGGAGGTCTTACCTGTCTCGGGGGTCCTGCCTCCTGCCCGGCTGTCGGTGATGTGGGGTGGCTACTGAGAGAGGGTTTGGGCTGCGGGGGCTCACGGCCCCCAAAGCGGTCACAGGAGTAGAAGCGCTGCTTCTCCGAGGAGGAGGAAGAAGGCTGCCTCCGCTCTTGAGACCGGCCACGCTCCTGCCTACGCTCCCGCCGGCAGCCTGCAGGCCCCTCTCCCGGGGGCGGCCCCGGCCCCGCAGCGCTGCTGGGTGCTGGCCAGGAAGAGGAGAAATCAGCACAGCGAGCCAGGTGGGGAGACAGACCCCCCACCCCAGACTTGGTCCTCAGGGCCAGCAGGGAGACCCAGGGGAAGAGCTGAGGCGGGTGGGTGGTCCTGCCTGGTCCCCAGACTTGGGACTCACCACCCCCTATTCCGGGTTGCTTGTGCGTGAGGCAAAGAAAGGAACAAGGTCTCAGACCCCTGCCCTCAGGCCCTGGCCACTTGGGGGACCCCTCTCACGCACCGCCATCTGTTTCTGCGGACAGGCCGGGCCCCTTCTCCAGGGACTTCTGCTTCCTGTCCCTGCGGCGGTGGCAGCGGTGGTGGTGGTGGGGCACAGCCTGGCTGGCCGGGGCGCGGTCCAGGGCAGCGTTGCAGAGATGAGCCACGTGGGGGCGCTGGGGTGCCAGCGTGGAGATGGAGCGCTTCATGGGGCTGGCGTCAGGGGCCGGCTGCTGGCGGGCAGGATGTGGGTTGTGACACAGCCAGTGAGAGGGGCCTGGGGCAGACTCCAGGGTGACTGGCAGCAGCCATGACATTCCCTCTTGCTGGAAAGTTACTCCCCACCGAAGCCCACCCTTTCTCCCAGAGCACGATGCACGTCCGCCAGGCTGAGCAGGGCCCAGGCAGCCTGTTGGCCTGAGCATCCCTGGGGGGACAGGGAAGAAGCCAGGAAAAGGGAGGCTGTGGACCTCACTGGAAGAACCCTGAGAGGCGATGGAGTGTGAGGGCTCAGCTGGCCCGGGGCCATGAGGCTGCTGCCCTGGGCTGAAATCAGGACCTGCGGGAATGTGCCCTCCAAGTATGAGCTGATCCACGGCCCCTGCTGGGTGTTCTCAAGCTGGATGCCCAGCTGGCCAGGATCAGGAAGGGGAAGAGGGCACAAGCCACCACCAATGGGAGGCAGAGACAAGTTTCGAGAATGAAAATCAATTTAAATGTTGCAGAATCCGGAATCACAAAAGAAGGCAGGGATAGAGTCAGCCCCAGGGAAACACCAAAGGTCCCAGGCTGCAGGTCATGCCCCTTTACAGGCCTTCACCCTCCAAGCAAGTGAAACCAGGCCCCCCTGACACAGCTTCAGGTCTGCAGACCCCTCCCTGAGACCTTGGGAAAGGGTCCACAGCCCCCCTGCCCTGGAGCTTCCTGCTCCGTAGTCCCAGCATCCCAGAAGGAGCCAAGGAGGGAGGTAATGCCATCCCCCTCTAGAGAAGGGGCAGGGCAGGTCGTCCTCAGAGCCTGAAGTGGGAATAGGGAGGGCCAAAGTATGAGGCACTGTGTGCGTTTAAAGGGGAAGGGGTGGGGTGGGATGGGAGAGGCATGTTCGAGAGAGAGAGAAAGGCGGGGTCAGGGACACGGGGATAGAGGAGGACGGAGGCCCCAGTCCCACGACAGGAGGCTGAGCACAGGTGGGCGGTAGGGACGCCTGTCAGGGCTCGGCGGACGCTGGCTCAACATCCTGGGACCACACGGCACACAACAGGGCTAACAGTGTCCACGCTGCAGTGCAGGTGTGGAGGCTTCACATGGGACGCCAGCCCTCCCTCTGCCAGGTCTCTTCGTCCCCCACTGCCCAGCCCTCCCATGACCCGGACCCTCCAAGGCCACCCACCTGAGTCTCTGCAGCCAGGCGGGGCATGGAGGCCGCTCGTCCCTGGCTCTCCAGCCCAGGTTGGGGCTCCCCGTCAGGGCCTCTCAGGGCCATGCTCTGCATCTGGACATCCACAGCCTGGGCATACAGCAGCCCGCAGTCACACCCACTGCCCCCCCCCTCACCTGCTCCCCCATCCCGAGCTCCCCCCAATCCATCCCTGCCATCTCCCGCCATCCCTGTCTCATCATCTCCCATCCCCAGCCTGACCACCCAGCCCCGGGAGTCCTCACCGGTTTTCCCGGCTGCACCACCGGGATCTCTGTAGAGTGGCCACGCTCTAGGGGTGTCCTTGCCTCACAGGGTACCTCCTGGGTCCTCTGAGTGCCCCAGGAAACAGACTCCTTGATGCCACTTTCTTGGGTTTGTCTGTGAAGAGAGGACTGTCCTGTTGGCTAAGAAGGCTATGGGCCACTAGGACCTGGCTCCAACCCGGCAGGAGCCTACGCTAGCCCTTTCTGCTCTGGGCTGGAGGAATCCCAGAAACAGGAAGCCCCTCGAGTACAGGCACTCTCCGGTGGCTGCTCAGCAAGGGATGCAGACCCAGGCCCAGGGCTTAGAGCAGGCAGGCAGGGAGGGAAGTCTGGGCCCATCACTTTCCGGCCTGTGGACAACCAGCAGGTTCCTCAGCCCTGGACAGGGGCCTCACATCCTACATGTGTAACGGGAGCAGGAATGGTCCTTGGCAAGGACAGGGCCACATGTGTACATGATCTACAGTAGTAAGGACATCCCTCCTTGGGGGTGGCTGCCCCTGACAGGAGGCCCAGTCAGGAGAATGGAAGCTGGGCCTCCAGGCCTTGTGATCCCCAAGGTCACTCCATCCTGAAACCAGCTGCACACGTACCAGCATCAGACGGCAAAGTAAATGCCCCGACTGCCTGGTCCAGGCTGATTGTACTTGCAATAAAAGGGAGTGGTAACTGATTCTATAAAAACTATAACCATGAAAATAAGTAACATTCATTTTTCCTGAACTGAAATCTGACTGAGAACAATCCAAGAAGACATCAGGTAGGTCCACCAGCCCCAGGAGGGCTAGCCAGGGCCCAGGACCCAAGAGCTGCCAAGCTGGCCCCTAAATGTGAGAAGTTACACACCACTAAGTTATGGCAGTTTATCCCTCAGCAAAACCTATCTGATTAACACTCCATGACTCACAACAAGGCTTCAGAAAAGAAGGTCCAAAACATGTCCAGGAGAGGAGGAAGATATCGGGAGCTCTCACCATGCATGCTATGCCCAGGCTGCCATAGGCCTCGCACCTCAGTCCTTGCTGGGTGATGCACAGCCTGTGTCCCACTGTGGGCTTGGCCACTGGTTTGCTTTGGCCAGTGGGATGTTAGCAGACATGGGGACCCTGCTGGCCCTGAGGGGATGGCTGAGAGGAGCCTGCCTGCAAGCAGAGTCCAACCTGGCTGCCAGGCACCACCCCTCAGTGATCCACAGTGCTAGAAAGGTGACTGTTATTCTGTAACACTTGGTTTTGGGTGGTTCACTACCAAGAACTACTATGGCAAGAGTTAGGGGATAGGTGAGAAGAACATTAAAAATTTGCCTAAAAAATACAGTTGTTTCGGAAATCACTACCAGAGTGGAGATATGGAAAGAAAAATGTCTCAGTGGAGTTCAGAAGTTGAAAACACAAATAGGCCATCAACAGAATGGGGTAAGGACTGAGGAGGAGACAAAAAATTTCGCAATGGTCAGCAGGCACCAAAGGCCAGGGATGAAGCAGAGGCTCCTCGCCGGACAGACAAATGGGCATGCACTACAGGAGGTGCCAGTGGGAGCCATCAGCTGTCTAAACCGTTGGACCTCAGTGCTGTCAGAGGCACCCACCTGACATTTCAGGAGTGAGCTTTGGAGTCCACCACAGAAACATCTCTGGCAGCACAGCGCCCTAGGCCTTAGGCAGCACCCACACTGAGCCATTTGGTGGGAGGCAGGTACAGGGTGGACAGTGGAGCCAATCCCCAAAGGGGGTAATGGGACGAGGGCTCCCTGTCCGGGAGCACTGCCTACGGGGAGCCCCTCTGGGAGGTGGAGCACCCTCCTCCCTGCACCGCACACCCTGGCCTGGTACTCACACTGCCCCACCGTTGCTGAGGGACGCAGAGCTCTTCTGCCGAAGGAACACCCGGGCTCCTCGGAGCACAGCTGGCTGCGTCTGCTCCAGGGTGGCCTTCAGAGGGTGGAACAAGGACACAGGGCCCATCTGTACAAGGGACACAAAGAAGAAGAAGAGCTCTAGGCAGAGGCAGGTGCCTCGGAAAGCTGTCCTGACCCCACTGCATGGGTTGTGGCTCCTTCTGCCCTACCCCCAGTCCTACGAAGGAGGCAGGCTCACTCCCAACCTGGCCTGTGAGCAGCTTCAGGAAAGTAATTTCACTTCTTGCAGCCTCAGCTTCCCTACTTACAAAATCTGGAGACTATATCCAATTACAGATGGTAAAAAGATCTCACCTCATCATCAAAGTGGATTGATAGTTAGAGGCTGCAGGAGCCCTGGATTAAGCAGAATTCTGAGATTTCAGAGCTGCAGGGCAGGAGGGAGTCTCCAACAGACGGGAGTGGAGAGTGGTGCCATGGGCACAGATACTTCCCATCCCAAGGTGGGTGAATGTCCCTGTAAGCTCTGGACACCAGATGGACACTTTCTAGACAGTCTACATGGGGGTCACTAATATTTTGGCTGTGTGGAAACGTTGTTATCTCTGAAGGATGACACTGGGAAGATGGATCCCCCAACCAGCCCAGTCAGCGTCATGAGTAGAAGAAATCATGACCTATCAGTTTAAATCTCTCTGGTCCCTGCCTATGTGTAGGGACCTCCCCAAACCTCCTCCTCAAGTATTCTTCAAACTTCTTTCTTCTACCACTTAAAAAGTGGTGTCTCTGGGAGAATCTGTTCTCAGCCTCTTGTCTTCCGTTCCTGAACACCAGCTCTCCAAGTCAGGGGTTCCCCAGGACCAGCAAGAGACCAGCCACTGGGAAGTATACAGGCAGTATGGGGCTTCTGACTTTGGAGCCAGAGAGCTGAGGCAGCTGTAAAAGCCTCTCCTCTTCCTTTTCCCGCTGTGCAGTCTTCAACAAGGGTGTGGGTTCCCTCTGCTGTCAAACGACTGAAGGATGCCAGACCCTCAGATTTACTTCTTGGAAATCTTGGAACCTGGTACCTGGGATAGGCCACCCGTGGCCTGGTGAATCTGGTCTCTAGTGGTCTTGTTCTGTTTGTAGAAGTCGAATATCATCAGAGCTGCATAGACTTTCCCCACTGTCATCTCGTCAGCTGGATGGAGAGAAAACAGAGGATGGAATGTAAAGGGGGAAGGCAGGGTGAAGTGGGCTGAAAAAGC